>NC_053157.1:80498573-80853573 GCF_016835505.1 Polypterus senegalus
TGACAGACAAAAAAAAGATTTTTTGAAATTGTTGCAGATTTATTAAAAAAGAAAAACTGAAATATCACATGGTCCTAAGTATTCAGACCCTTTGCTCTGACACTCATATATTTAACTCAGGTGCTTTCTATTTCTTCTGATCATCCTTGAGATCACTTTCATTTGAGTCCAGCTGTGTTTGATTATACTGATTAGACTTGATTAGGAAAGCCACACACCTGTCTATATAAGACTTTACAGCTCACAATGCATGTCAGAGCAAATGAGAATCATGAGGTCAAAGGAACTGCCTGAAGAGCTCAGAGAAAGAATTGTGGCAAGGCACAGATCTGGCCAAGGTTACAAAAAAATTTCTGCTGCACTTAAGGTTCCCATGAGCACAGTGGCCTCCATAATCCTTAAATGGAAGACGTTTGGGATTACCAGAACCCTTCCTAGAGCTGGCCGTCCGGCCAAGCTGAGCTACGGGGAGAGAAGAGCCTTGATGAGAGAGGTAAAGAAGAATCCAAAGATCACTTTGGCTGAGCTCCAGAGATGCAGTCAGGAGATGGGAGAAAGTTGTAGAAAGTCAACCATCACTACAGCCCTCCACCAGTCAGGGCTTTATGGCAGAGTGGCCTGTCGGAAGCCTCTCCTTAGTGCAAGACACATGGCAGCCCGCATGGAGTTTGCTAAAAGACACCTGAAGGACTCTAAGATGGTGAGAAATAAGATTCTCTGGTCTGATGAGACCAAGATAGAACTTTTTGGCCTTAATTCTAAGCGCTATGTGTGGAGACAACCAGGCACTGCTCATCACTTGTCCAATACAGTTCCCACAGTGAAGCATGGCGGTGGCAGCATCATGCTGTGGGGGTGTTTTTCAGCTGCAGGGACAGGACAACTGGTTGTAATCGAGGGAAAGATGAATGCGGCCAAGTACAGGGATATCCTGGACAAAAACCTTCTCCAGAGTGCTAAGGACCTCAGACTGGGCGAAGGTTTACCTTCCAACAAGACAATGACCCTAAGCACACAGCTAAAATAACGAAGGAGTGGCTTCACAACAACTCTGTGACTGTTCTTAAATGGCCCAGCCAGAGCCCTGACTTAAACCCAATTGAGCATCTCTGGAGAGACCTAAAAATGGCTGTCTACCAAGGTTTACCATCCAACCTGACAGAACTGGAGAGGATCTGCAAGGAGGAATGTCAGAGGATCCCCAAATCCAGGTGTGAAAAACTTGTTGCATCTTTCCCAAGAAGACTCATGGCTGTATTAGCTCAAAAGGGTGCTTCTACTAAATACTGAGCAAAGGGTCTGAATACTTAGGACCATGTGACATTTCAGTTTTTCTTTTTTAATAAATCTGCAACAATTTTAAAAATTATTTTTTTTGTCTGTCAATATGGGGTGCTGTGTGTACATTAATGAGGGAAAACATTAATTTAAATGATTTTAGCAAATGGCTACAATATAACAAAGAGTGAAAACTTGAAGGGGGTCTGAATACTTTCTGTACCCACTGTATATACATATATATACATATATGTAATAATAATAGTAATACATTTTCTTTATATAGCATCTTTCCCATGCTCAAGGCGCTTGACATTCAACTGTGGAGGGGACACTGGTGCACGCATGTTGCTTCCGCTCCTCCCTGTTATCATATCATTATGTATATATATATATATATATATATATATATATATATATATATATATATATATATATATATATATATATATATATATATATATATATATTTTGGTAGAAATAAATCCGTCACAAAGACAAAACAAAGTTTTGGGGACCATCCCCGTATATTGTCGTCCAGACAATTAAGAAAAAAAGAAGAGATTCAAAGTCTTGAAATACAATGAATGACTTTACTGGGAACAAAATGGCGGTTATATAACAGGACAGGAAATGGTTGGCATGGTGTGACGCTGCAGCAGGAACCAGAAACAACGTCATCCTGTTGGAGTGAGGTGATTTGTGGGAGCCGGAAGTGACGTCATCAGGGTTGGCCGGAAAGTGACGTCATCACAGCCATTTTGGAACCCGGAAGTTGCGGGGATTATTTTTCTTCTTGAATTCTGTCGATGAAAAGAAGTTCAGGTAAGTACCATGTGATAGCCCCTTATCTCGCGATGTTTCACTCACCTTTAGGCTCTTTGACTGCCTCCTAATCGCACATGTGTGACAATATATATATATATATATATTAGCAGAATACCCGTGCTTCGCAGCGGAGAAGTAGTATGTTAAAGAAGTTAAGAAAAAGAAAAGGAAACATTTAAAAAATAACGTAACATGATTGTCAATGTAATTGTTTTGTGACTGTTATGAGTGTTGCTGTCATCAAGGATTTGATTATCATTATTTCTTTCAATCAGGTTCGTATTTGGAGGATGTGTTGTGTTCAAGTTACATTCCGTGTTTTTCAACCGTTGTAAAGATAACAGGTTTCATTCATCAAAGTGTTCACTACCCAAATCGGTACTTGTGAATCTAAGATGTTTAACAGGCATTCCCGGTATTAAGTTGTGGATTTGCCTGCAAATATTTAGCGGCAGCGTGTCTATGAACTTAATTTTACTTAAGCTTTACACGTTGCTTCAGAGGGTTGTTCCTTTCTTATTTCATCAATAAAAATAATCAATAAACAGCTTGTCTTCCTCTTTATCTGAGACGTCACACACTGCATGCACGGGTTTACCTTTCCCAGTCCTGCAAACTTTAGCGAAGTGGTTCAATTTACCACATTTTTTACACTGTCTTCCTTTAGCTGGACATTGACTTTTTCCACTGTGTGCTTTGTTTCTGCAGTAGCTACAATTATGAAAATGCTTGTATGTGTCACTCGTTTCATATTCTTTTGCTGCCTTCTCAATTGTGTAATGCATTTTTTTATTACTATTCTATCCCTGACCATCTCATCTTCGTTTGCATAAGCACAGAACTTCACCAGCAATTTTAACTCCGTTACAAATTGATCAAAAGTCTCGTTTATACCATATGTCTTCTCATTAAACTTCTATCTCGCGATATATCGTATTCGTCTTGGGCATGACAAAGGCCTAAAAATGGTCATAATAAGTTTTCAGTACCTTGGCCCTCTTCCTGGGTGAGAGTCAGTGTGTTAAAAATGTCTCTTCCTTTTTCCCCAGTCCACAGGAGCAGAGCTGCATTTCTCACTCTTGTCTTTGCCTTTTCGCGGGCCAGAAAACATCAGCTCCACGTGCTGTTGGAACTTTTTCCATTCTCCCGGCAGGTTAAGAGAATCTCAGTCAATTCGTGGCGAGGGAACTCCAACAAAATCCATGACTGTTCTCTACTCTGACACCATGTCTTGTTTTTACAAATTGTGAAAAATGAAATGATGACGAGACTTTCTTTTAAAGTATGCAGGGGAACTTTATTTATTACAGGTTTTACATTCACGGCATCCGTGCTCTAAATTAACTTCCATAATAGTAGCCTTGAGGTCCCTTTTTCTGGTGCCTTTCTGATGACATAGGTGCCTTAACCATGCCTGATAATAATACATTTCAATGACATATAAATATTACAGTGATCACCTCGATAGACATCTCACCACCCAAATCGCTACTCGTGAATCTAAGATGTTTAACAGGCATTCCTGGTATTAACTTTTTGATTTGCCTGCGAATATTTAGCAGCAGCGTGCCTATTGGATTGGTGCTGATGGACGGACTTATATGGGGAGGCACTTAATTAAGTGGGAGGCGTGGGTATGGGGGATGCAATATAGGCAGGCAGCCAACTACGTGGGAGGCGTGGTGATGGGGGACGCAACTCCGGCTCACACGGCAACCGAGCTACAGGCTATGGCCGTTACGCGTAGAATTTCGAAATGAAACCTGCTTAACTTTTGTAAGTAAGCTGTAAGGAATGAGCCTGCCAAAATTTAAGCCTTCTACCTACACGGGAAGTTGGAGAATTAGTGATGAGTGAGTCAGTCAGTCAGTCACTCACTCACTCATACACCTATATATATACACACACACCTATCTAAATTATATATACACACACATACATACATACATACATACATACATACACACACACACATATATAATTTGTGTGTGTGTATGTATGTATGTGTGTGTGTATATATGATGTAGATAGGTATGTATATATATATGTGAAGATATGTATGTGTATATATATGTATGTGTGTATATATAATATGTAGACTCAAACCGATTATAACAGCAGCAATCCAAGTTGTGAGAAAACACTAAAAAGGAGGCGTGTCAGACGTCGTGGTACATGTTCTGATGCAGCTACACAAAAACAACTTTGTGACGCTGCGGCCAAATACACAAAACAATTACTTTGACAATCATGTTACGTTATTTTGAAAATGTTTCCTTTTCTTTTTCTTTACTTCTTTAACACACTACTTCTCCGCTGCAAAGCGCGGGTATTTTGCTAGTATATATATATATATATATATATACAGGGAGAAAGAGAGAGATATAGATTGTTGTCTGCAGTTTATTTCACACCCATAGTCACTCATACAGTGCCAATTTAGAGCAATTGTTTAGCCAGAATTGATTTTGAGATGTAGGATGAAAGCCAGAATATCCGGTGGAAAAACCCATACAGAACTGGGGAGAACATGCAACTCTAGACTGACATTGACATGGTTGGCATTTAAACTTGCCCTCTGTGAAGTTTGAGGCAGAGTGCCATTGCCTGAAATACTGCACCTTTGAGTTACCAAGGATTTTAACTTAGGTTTTTATGAACTATTTATTGGAATAATTTTAACATCCACCAGCACTTTGATTTTTTGGAGTATTTTTTATTGGAGAAGATTCATTGCACTATTTATTTGGACGTTGTTTTCTTTTTGGATCTTAATTAAAGCACTGCATCAGTTTTGCACTTACCCATTGCTATGTATGTGTCCACATTTGCCTGGCTTATCTCTGTTATGCTATCGATAGTGGCGGGTTGAAGATGCTTCCAAAGAAGAATGGGAGTATGGAGCCTTCGTGCACCGCCACACATGGGCATTCTTTTTATGATGGAAAAAATATGTACAGTGCATAAATTATTTAGCGTAATAGAATATTAATAACAAGCAAAATCTTGGGGGAATCAGTTTAGTTTAGATATTCATTAGATCTGGATAAGCTCTGCTGTTTGTAAGTTTTTTGGTTTTAGTCAGTATGACTGTTTATTCAATACAAGATCTAAAAATAAAACACCTTACTGTATAAAAAGAGGCTATTCAGGACGTGCTGCACCTGAAACATGCTGTTATGCTTCCCTGGAAAAATGGGTCCCTGCTAAGCAAAGTTCCACAAAATGTTTACTGCTCCATTGCGTGCTGCATGCATGACCATTCAGTAGGTGGAAGGAAATGACAGGTACAGTGACTACTATATTACCAATACACACTTTTACCAATTTAACTTGCATCCTAAAAATACTTGTACATTTACCAGTGGTTAATTTTGCATTAACATTTTTAAATATGTTGTCCTATTGATATTTTAATCTGTTATAATTATTGGATGAAGTCTAATATATAGCCATGTTAGTCTGTGAGAGGAGGTTAATAATAGGATAATAAAATATCGATTAATGAAAGAAAAATTTTATTAGGGAGATGTTGCTTCATTGTTCATTGGGACTGAAAGTAAAGTTTCGCTGGATAGTCAGCACTCTCCTTAGGATTTTAATAGTCAGCACTCTCCTTAGGATTTTAAGTACCCCTTATTGATTCCTACCTGTTGCCAGCCTTGCATAGTACAGTGTTGTACTATTCCATACACATAAAAGGATAGTTATAAAATAAATATACAATACACAGACTGACAATTACATACATGAAATGTCACATGTGCAAATGTTGTGTAATATACATATGTACTGTACATGTATCGTTATCTGTGATATGCATGGTAATGAATTAAGAGCTTTGTTTTTCCTTACATAAAAAAGTCAGAGAGAGAGTAATGGCAATGTTTACTGAATGGCAGACACAGATACCAGCATGCCAGGCAAGCTGCTGAACACAATGCATAAAATGGAAAGACAACTTTAGACAAATTGTAGAGGGGATATTAAACAAAAAACATTTTTGTTTGTGCTATTTGAGGCACATTTATTCATGAAATTGTTACATTAAAAAAAATGGGTCTTGGATTCCGAATAGAAAACATATGTATATACATTTCTTTATGGTGGTGATCTTGAGTCTTTTATGTGTTTTGCAAATATATAGACAAATATCAAATACTGCATTTTGGATCAAAATAATCACAATATAATTTAAATTAATTTGCCCAACCCAATTACCCATGTTATAAAATGCTATATATTATAACACTTTTTGTCATGAACAAGGATGAATGACAGTAGCAAGAGTTTTATTTTTATAACACTTTATTATTGCTATTAACAAAAGTAAAAACATGTTTATAGGCTATTTATAGATGGTTTATAATGGATGCTTACACTAGCAAAGTTTGCAGTTACCCAGAAATTTTAATGTTCTTAAAGCTACTAAATATGGCCACAACATTACTAACTTTGCAAATGGCTATTACACCTTGAAATGACTGGTTTGTAATTTATTATTCACATAAGATTGCATAGCCCCCATTTTTAGCGGCCATTACTCTTAATTATAAACTGTCTTAGCTCACCCTTCATGTTTAAATGCTAATTAGTTATTAGAAAAATCTTTGTAATTATGTTAGCTCTGCTAAAATCTGTTATTCTGTTCAATAAAACAAGTAAATAGTTTTTTGGTTGCAATGTACTGTTATTCTTAAAATTCACAAATGGCACAAAGAAAACAGCTTTCTCGAAAAGCATGCTAATCTCTTATTGTTATACAAAAAGAAAGTTATTGCACGTGACAAATTGCAAAGAAGCTAAGATTTCATACAAAAGTGTTCACTACTGTCTTTAACGGAAGGCCAAGATGCACAAGAGAAAACAGTACAAATCTGCCACAGTGAAAAGATGCCTCCAGAATGCCGGCCATAGAGGAAGAGTTAAAATGGGATAAAGTCTGAAATAACTCAGAAATTCGCCATCCTTTTTCTTTTGAATATTTTAACATTTTCTTTTCATTGTTACAGATGACAATGTAACAATGTATCTACTGTATAAAGAACCAGCCAACCAAACCCCTACTTTATAAGGTGCCTGTTTCTCACACTATAAACTTTGATGTGGTTATCTGTCCTCTTGTACAATTGCTCATCACAGCCTTCCACCTCTTATTCTATCCTTGTTAGATCCAGTTTGATCTGTTCTTTCAACAAAGCAGTGGACACCTTTGTATGTAATAATATGCAGTTTCTTGGCAACGTAATAACCTTTGCTTCTCAAAACAGCAACAGACTCTCATGTTTCTTGAGGAAGCTGTTTTGCTTTGGCTGTTTTTTTAAATCCAGAATTAAACTTTAAAAATGTTATTATCTTGCAACCAAATGAAAGAAAATTTACATGCTTTATTAAAAAGAATAACAGGTTTCAGTAGTGCAGATGGAATAACAAAGGTTTCTCAAATAAACAAACAGTATTTAAACATGATTAATGGAGGATGAGCTATGCTTTGGAAAATGGAGTAATGGCTGCCAAAAATGAGGCTTTTGCAGTCATATGTGAATAATACATTATAAATCAGTCATTCTAAGTTGTAATAGCCATTAACAACATTATGATGTCTTGGCTATATTTGAAATCAAGTTAATAGTAAGTTGATTAAAAAATATCAATTTCTATAAAAAGCATGGGTGATTTCAACAATCTGAATACTACTGCATGCTGAAGTGTGACAGATATAAATCTTAATGTCAGCTTAATGTTTGTTATATGAAAATAATATTAAAAACATATTGATAATTTTTGGTTGCACAGTAGTTGTGTGGTTGTTGCTGTAATGGCTGGCCCTGTGTGCTGATCTCCAAAGGTCATGCAAAAAGACAGTTTCCGCTTTAGGATTAATAAAGCATATAAAAAACAAGAAATATCAAAATGTGTTTCCCATTGAAAACCCTGAAGGGTAAAAGCTTGTTTTGTGGAATATAGTAATGAAAGAGGACTCTTTCAGCTGTTGCTTAAGACCATCTGTCATCAAATGAAACTTTGAGAAGCAAATTTCAGGTGAAAATTTACAGATATTACATTAATCATATATTGTAAGGTTTAATAAAACTGCTTTTCTTAGAACTGTTCAGTCAATGGGTTGTGACTAATTGATCTTTCCTTTATGTGAGCCTCAAAGAAGAAAAGTATGTGGGTGCATAATATAATATTTATAGTTTGTTTTGTGTAACTAATTAAATAATTGAAATATCCCTGTATGTGTGGATATGTACATTTCTATATATATTAAATAATGGCTATATTGAGTTTTATTTGCTATATTACATTTGCCATATTTTATAATGGTATGGTCTTTGGAGTGCACTTAATAAGAATAAATTGAATTTAAGAAAACTTAAGAGCCAATGTCCCATTTGTGGTGTTTCTTCTAATTAGTAAAACAGTAGAAAAATATACCAAAAAAACAGGTGTGTTAATTTCAAACACAAAAATTAAACTTACCTTCAGATTGAAGTCTCCATTGTTTTTATCAGATGCTGTCCTGATTTCAGTTTTCCCATTGCTTGTCTCTTGTCCTCTGTGTAACATTTTCCTTCTGTCAGGGACATGTTGCTTGCAAATTCTAAATCTACAGAAAACATATATAATCTTGGTTGAGGAAAAGCTATTACTAGACCAAACTGGATTCATCTTAGGATTCAGTTTATACAATTATAAGCAGGTATCCACTTATGGACAATACTGCCCAATATTACTTTTGTAGAGTTCAGTCTAATACATTATTTTAATTTTTGTGTTTAAAATTTAACTCTTTCAAAATAGAAATGTACTGAGGTCTAAAGGTTTGCACAAACATGTCAACCACTCATGAATTTTGTGCACAAAACCCCTTAATTTTATGGTGATTTAATTTGGTCCACTTTACATGATTAATCCATTAGTTTGTAATTTCTTGCTTATGCTTTTTAAATAATACTCTTTGCTCCCTATTTTGCAGGAATTTCCATTGCCTACTCATGATTTTGTTTTGGGGAAAGCAGTATATTCAAAACACAAATTGACAGATGAATAGGTGTTTTCTCAAAAAATAAAACTGTGTGTTTTATTTGTTCTTCTTTTTTAAAACATTTAGACAAGCTGGAAGGCATTCTTTTTATGTTGACACTCACCTATTCAAAACAGTGCCCTGTTGATGTACTGGTTTTACCTTTCACATTCTAGCGCACAACTAAATATTCTGTAAAGACATGAGGGCATTGAAGTCTACTTCACTTGTTACTACAGGTCAAATTCCGTTACAATGAAAGTGCTAGGGACCTAAAAAATATTTTGTTGTAATGAAAATTTCATAGTAATGAGATTCTGTATTTGTCGCTATAGTGCTTTCTTTAACTTGCATCCAGGCATTTGCAATCTTTTCAGTAGCTTCTTTCACGTTAACTTTCATCTCCTCCTGTCTGCAAGTTATGCTGAATTTTTCTCAGCATTTTCTTGCAATAATATACTTTTAGGGTGCAAATGATGCCCAAATCTATTGGCTGAAGTGTAGAGCAATTGTCGCGCCTGTTGAAGATTGTTTGTTCGTTGTCGGGGCAGGGTAACCGGGAGCGCTGAAGAAGCAGTTCTGAGCCGAGCACAGTCACGCTATAATCACCCGTCATCGATGGCTGATGCAAGGAACATTATAAATGCAAGGAACAGTATTATTTGGCCACTAACCTGGCCATGACCCTGCCTGACTGCTGCGTCTGTGTATAGGAAAATGGTAGATCCCGCAACAATAAATAACTGTGCTGTTCCTGTTTCAAGTGGAATAAAGCTGGTTTTGCTAAAGTACTGAGACTCAGCCTCATGTTTTGGGGTGCAAGACAGTGACTCACGTGTCACAATATACTTGTCAAGTTGTCTTCCAGTTTCACAAAGAAGTCTTGAGTAATCCAGGCTTGATGGTTTACATTATACTCGCAGTGAAGGAATGTAATGTGCTTAAAACACCAAGGATTGGCCTATTTGCCAATGATAGAGGAATAACATTGTGGCTGCTATTTAAATTGCAGCAAAGTACAGATGTCAACCTTTGGTTAGATTTTTTTCCTCCTCAGCATGGATCACCTTTGAGTGCTAAAGTGCGATGCGGTAGTCACTGGTAGAAGACTCCAGTCTCATCAGCATTGTAGATACCTTCAGTCTCTTAAGCTGAAATGATTTTCCTGATTTCATCTGCACGCAATTTGCTTTTTCAATTGTAACTGCAGATTCTTCTCCACAGATTGCTTTGGCCGCAATTCTAAAATGATCCCAAAAGCGAATTAGCCAACCCCAGCTGGCAGTAAAACGTTTGTGACCCTAGGAGATAGACAGTGTGACACATGAGTCCCTGTCTTGAACCCCAAAACACGAGGCTGAGTCTCAGTATGTTAGCAAAACCAGCCTTATTCCAGCTTTATTCCATTTCCGACACACCAATCAGGCAGGGTTGTGACCAGGTTAGTGGCCAGGTAATACTGTTCCCTGCATTTATAATTTTCATTGTATTACCTAACGAGATCTTTTTGGAGTTGCTTTGGCGGTGAGCCACTGCAGCGCAGTGAGCCTGCGGTTGCCCTGGCAATGGATAAACAGTCCTCCATAGACATGGTGATCGCACTTTGGGATGCTCTTTGGTGTGTCATCCCGTTGGAAGAGGTCCCAAAAGAGTTTAGAAACCTGACAACAGTGACTTTGCTTTTTCTTGAATGAGTGGCCCACTAATAGGAATCTTTCTTGAATGAACATCACTGAACCACATAAAAACTGCTTTTTCTACGTCTTCAAATGCAGCAGTTCGCCTACGTTTGTGCTGAGGCCCAAGGTTTGCAACAAAAGATTTTTCTTCTATTTTTGCTCTGTCTTTCAAGAAAGTTGACAGTGTCGATGGTGAAATTCTGAATTCATTGGCATTGTCCTTTTTCTTTTTGCCTTTTTTTTCTAATGTGAACTGTTGTCATTTTTTTGGGTCTGCCATTTCTATAGGAGGGTGACAATGAGTTAAATTACAATGGATGTTTTTCAAACGTTCACGAGCAATAAGCAAAAGGTATCACTGAAAACCATAGAAAACAAACACAGCAAAAAAAAAAACAGTACAAGCAAAGTTCTAAGAAAGAGAAAAAGTTACAGTGTTTCTGTTTGGGAATCGTTGTGCACAACTGAGCTAGGACCACAGAACTAACTGCTCTGTGGATGATTTATTCTCTTGACTACTCTGTGGATGGTTCATTCAGGCATTTCAAGGTCTTTTGGGCATTTCTTTGTAACAAAAATATCTGGTGAATTTATTTTGTATTAACAAGATTTGTATAGACTGCATCTTATGGGAAAACTGTGGGACCCATAAAAATATTTTGTTGTATTGTAACGATATACGTTGTAACGCAATTTGACCTGTATATTTTGTTTGATGTTGATGTTGCATGCCTTGTACACTTCTTGGGGTGGTATGCTCTGTGAATGCTGTTATATAATATTCTGTTTTTGTTTTTATTATTGACAGTTTTGATAATTATATTTAAAATTCATAAATGGAGAGTAGGATTCATGACCAAAATTTGTAATTGCTGTTTAAACTAGGACAAAAATGTGGTATACTGACCCCGTTCGTGTGTTTAGCCTGCTCATGATAGCTAAAGCAAACAGAGAAATGAATAACTTATAACTTATAAACATTAATTTACATACATAAACTAGACTACAAATTAGTACTGACTCATTTAAAATACTAAAACACTACACATTCCAGTTACCCAATAAAATGTTAAAATAATAACTTGAAAGTTAACTACGGCTTTCATTTCTAAATGCATTGACTAAATATGAGTGGAATGTTTATGTCTAAATTACAAATATGCTAACTTGGATATAGTTAGCCCATAAAAAACAGAAATATACCATTAAGGCTTCTCTTACATAAGTGGTTTGTTATCATGCACAATGCTTGTTTAAGTTGCATTTTTCCTTCACAAATTAAATTCTCCATAGCTCATCAAAGGAAAGGTCTAAAGTATTCTGTTGTTTCACTTCAAGTTAAACTGATTTAACCTTTAAACAATCATAAACACCCATAGATTCATAGTCTGCTGTCTCTGGTATAATTTACACTATTCGTTTCTAATGTAGTTGGAACGCAACAAGGTGTCATAATTTTTATCAGTATTAAAGCAGCTTGATTTCTTTGAACCAACACTGCTAACAAATGTAGCAGTCTAAATAGGGATAAATTCTCAGTGTGAGTTGGACACTAGTAAAATAATAGGTCTTTCACATCAATGTAATAGTTAAGGCTGATGAAAAAGACATTACAGTGCTTGTTAAATTATTTTAAAATTTAACTGCTCAACAATTAAGGTTTTCCCACTTAGAATATTAATTTCATTAATCCTAGGAATAATGAAATAGCCAGTTTTAAATGACTTTAGAGTACTGTGCATTATATGAACATTGTTAAGTCCATTGGTTTAAAGAGGAAATAATTCACAGCTTTTTGGTGATAAGGATGATTAGAAGCCATTGGTGGCTACTGCAGAGATGAAAGAAGTTTAATAATGTAAAAAAAGGTATAATGAGCTCTTTGCAATCTCAAGTAAAATTGACAGAAATTAACACAAGTTGACTCTAGATTTTTCTGTGCTTAACCAGGGTTTTAAGTGCTTGCTCACTGGAGCATTTAATTTCAGTTAAGGAGAGGAGGAAAGAGTGTTGAGAACACATTGTTTGTGGAAGAGTTACCTGTCAGACACTGGCACCAAAAACTCTGATTCAGCATGTATATGCTTCTGTCTTTTTCGCTCTCACTTTCAACAAGTGAACTCAGTGAAGTGTGATTATGTCATTACAGTTTGTACTGTTGGTTTCCTTTTTATATTCAGAAGTGGGCAGCTCAGAATGTTTTGTAGGGCTACCCTTTAATCCACACAAAGAACAGTGTAAACTACTTTCCCAAGGTGATCTGGGCAAAAACGTTGCACACATGTTTCTATGGATTTACATTTGACTATGCAATGTGAAAGATAGCACCTACCTTTTGAACAAATTATTTCAGTATTTTCCAAGTTGAAGTTATTTTTTCACCAACATGATATATATGCATTTGACGCTCAAAATTGTGCTTTCAATAAATTAAAAAAAATATCTTGCCCACTCTGGCATTTTACAATGGATTGTATGGGGTGCAAAGGAAAAGCTTAAAACTTAAAGCTTAAAACCAAATACATTCTTTTTTCAACCCAAGACAACTGTCAAGTATTGATTTGCCCCTTCCATGTTCGTAACAACTGAATGGTTCTAGAAATGCTCATTTTATTGCATATTTTGGTAATATTTTTCAGGTGGTAACTATACATTTTCTTTTCACATGTGTGAATTCTCATGTTAATATGGAAGTAAATTTAAAAAAAAAAATCACACAGCACAAAAAGTCCTGTGTTATTTGGTCAGTCAAGAGATTCTTGCATAGGAAAACTAAGTGCTGAGCTGTCCTCACATGGCCGTTCTTCTTTTAAGATGGCTGAATCTCATTATATTGGTGTTTTTTTCTTCAAAATGACTTGTGTAAGCTATTTTACAATGTGTGTGTAATTGCAAGACATGATTCAACACTCAGAAACTGTCTTGGCTTGAAAAATGGAGGGTACATATTTGGTAAGCATTTTCCTTTCCTTGCCCCACCAAATGCAATGTAAAGCAACAGTGTGGGCTAAATACTGTTTAATTTACAATAAGCAGTTAACTTTAAAACACAATTTTATGTGGGAAATGCATATATAGCTTGTTTCTGAAGAAATAACTTTAACTTGAAAAATATCAAACTTATTCTATAAGACCATATAGACTGGTTGAATCTTGTAGCTGACAGTTTTGCTTTTTTATGTGAGGTTAAGGACAAAGGATAAGTGTCCCATTCAGTATCTTAATTCATTCAAGCAGTTACTGTAACTAATACAGTGGTGTCTCGGTTTGCAAGCATAATTAATTCCGGAAATGTGCTTGTAAGCACCTGTATATCAAAGCCAATTTCCCCATAAGAAATAATGGAAACTCAGGTGATCCGTTCCACAACCCAAACATATTCATATAAAAATAATTCATACAAAATATAAAGTAAAAATACGTAAAACAAATTGACCTGCAGTTTACCTTTGTAAAGAATTGTGGCTGGTATGAAGGAGACAAGAGAGAGGAGTGGATGGGGAGGATTATTGTGTAGGATGACTTTCACTCTAACTAATGGAATCCCTGTCTGCTTTGTTGGCTTTTTGGAATCTTGTTCTTTTTTTGCGACTTTAACAAGGAAACCTATCCAATGACAGGTGCTTTTGCCTAAAGAGTTACTACACTTGGACACAAAATAAAAAGAAATGCTTTACGCACTGTAAGGTTTCTAAACTCTTTTGGGATTTCCCCCCAACAGGACGACACGTGGAAGAGTGTCCCGAAGCAACTGCAGGCTCCCAGCGCTGTAGCACTTCACTATAAAAGCGAATCCAAAAAGATTGCGGTCCTGCTAGCACCTGCCATCGAGGGGTGATGCAAGGAACATTATAAATGCAGGGCACAGTATTACTTGGCCACAAACCCGGTCACGGCCCAGCCTAATTGCTGTGTCTGTTTATAGGAGAGTGGCAGACCCTGCTACAATAAATAACTGTGCTGTTCCTGTTTCAAGCTGAATAAAGCTAGTTTTGCTAAAGTACTGAGACTCAGCCTCGTGTTTTGGGGTGCATGACAGAGGCTTGCATGTTGAAGCACACACACGTGGTCACCATGCTATAGTAAACAGCATACACTCGTACGGATGTTGACTATGTGAGTGAGGCAGGCCGACTGAGCATGGGAGACGATTACCTACAATCCTGCAGTGTGGTCACATAATGCTTTGGCAGACAAAGCATATATGTACTACTCATATTGCAAGACCTCGCTCGTCTATCAAGTTAAAATTTATTAAAAATTGTATCTTGACTTGCAAAATGCTCGCAGCCTAAGTTACTTGCAATCCAAGGTTTTACTGTAATATAATCTGATGAAAATAATTTCACTTAATAAAGAAACAGGGTTAAGTGTTAGATGCAAGTGTAGCTGTAGTCCTATCAGTAGTTGATACTGTATAACATAACCTATACTGTAGAAATATCACACTTAATAGCACTTAAGTCAAGAAGTATAAGTAGCAAAGCGTTACCTGCATCATTATTTTTTTTCTTTATTTTTGCTCATGTTGTTTTTATGATTTTAACTATTAATTTTGTTGATTAGGTTAGATTTGTAAAGCCTTTTTTAAACACTGGAAATAAAATGTATATTTGAGGTCAGTGTATACTTCTTAAAAATGCTAGGATCTAGGA
This sequence comes from Polypterus senegalus, assembly GCF_016835505.1. NCBI lineage: Eukaryota > Metazoa > Chordata > Cladistia > Polypteriformes > Polypteridae > Polypterus > Polypterus senegalus. The sequence continues at coordinate 80,514,044 of NC_053157.1, forward strand.
TTTCATTGTTCCACCAAAAACAGGCATGTTGAAGTAATTGGGGACAAAATAGACTAATAAAAGGCATTTGTTACATTAATGACCCATCCATCCATTATTCATCCTGCTATATCCTAACTACAGGGTCACGGTGGTCTGCTGGAAACAGTCCCAGCCAACACAGGGCACAAGGCAGGAAAAAAACCCCCGGCAGGGCGCCAGCCCACCGTAGGGCGCACATACACACACACCCCCACACACCAAGCCCACACTAGGGACAATTTAAAATCGCCAATGCTCCTAACCTGCATGTCTTCTGGATTGTGGGAGGAAACCAGGCACCCAGAGGAAACCCACTCAGACACGGGGAGAACATGCAAACTACACGCAGGGAGGACCCAGTCTCCTAACTGTGAGGCAGCAGAGCTACACACTGCGCCACCGTGCTGCCCTACATTAATGATGACAAAGTTAGAGTTACGGTTGGGTTGTTTTCAAAGATTTAGAACTTAAATTACTTGTAATGAATTTAATGTCTATTTAGAATTATTAAATTATTATGGTGTATTGTAATTTGCCACATAAAACTGGTTCCTAAACTGTTTTTTTTTTAATAAATTAAAAAAAAATACTTTGTCGGTTCTTGCAGTTAATAATGTGGCTCTGCGGAACTCCATGCCTAAAAATTTCCCAAATACATCTATTTTTCAAGCCAAAAATGTTATTGAGTACTAATCACAATCTTATGATTACACACATATTGCAAAACAGCATATTAATGTTGTTTTAAGATGGGAAAAATCAAAATGCAAACCATTGATGTGAGTCAGCCATTTTAAAAGGAGACCGTTTATGACTCTCATGTCTTTGCCAACTTACCAGTTCGTCATATAGAAAGCTAAACACTAATAACAGCAAAAAAATCACAATTATTATCACATATATTATTTCACTATAAGGAAGATGCTACTTGCAGTGGCTGGGTTAATAATGCACATGTGTGGTTCAGTGAGAGAAAATATTAGGCTCACACAGCAGGTAATGAAGTGACAAGAACTGGTGAGACTTTATAACATACATCCAGTGCTTAAACGAGAGAAAGCCGGCATATTAGTGTGTACTACCCCACATCAAACCCTACATGCATCCATACATCCATCCATACTTTTGGGTCATTGAATAATTTATGAGTGATATAAATAAAGTTTGGACTATATTTATTTTTCTTTTTGAGCATGGTGTCACTTCCTTCTCTAAGCCTTTCAAGCCATGTTATAATGGTGGCCTAAAGCTAAGCTTTAATTAAAAAGAAATATGGCATGTGCTTTTATTTAATCATTGCTTGGCATGCTTGATTTGCCTTAATTTCTATGCTAAAGTTAATTTCTAATATATTCTTCTATATTTATTGCTAATGCTTGAATTTACTAATGTCTCTTTCATGCATTACATCAGTGTGACCTTGCTTACAGCTAAGGCCTTTTGTTGCCTTTCTGCTGATTCATCAATCCAGCTGGTTTCTTTACGTGCCTGCCAGAGCCATCTTCTCTCTGTGGTATTGTTCCATAGCTTCCCAGCCTTGGACACAGGTGTTCTCAATCTTCTTATCCTGTTCTAAGCTGGTTTCTACACGTCATTTTTTGTTCTTTTTCTATTCTTTCTACACTAGCAATCCTGCTTCAAGCTTGAAAAATAATGCAGTATGACTGATTTTTTAGTTAACTATTTGCTTGACCTATCTTATTTGCTTAACATTCTAATTTATGCTTGATATAATGTTTTAGAAGCTTTTAATTACTTTTTATGACTCTATGTTAATTTTGCTATTTTATGCTAATGTAAAAATGTTCCCTTCTACAATACCTGGTTTATATGTGGGTGATATTTTACCACTTTTGTGAGACAAATAATCAGAGCCTCCTGCATGCTCATGTGGGCTGAACCTTTAATTGAACAAAATTTTGTTGGAAGAGCTTGAGTTTCAGACTGGGTTTGCAGCTGACCTGAATAATGTGGGTCATTAATTTCAAGCACATATAGATATGCAGTCTGCTTTCCTTCTGTCCCAGTCTTATTAAGTGAAATCAGCATTTGAGTGAATAAAAATGCCCTCCTTGACAGCTGAGCTATACTCGTATATTTTATTAGCTTGAAGAAATTTAGGGAAGCAGATGACACATTGAGATTTCATAAATAGGAGTATTAGGAAAGTAGGTAGATTTTAGTGAATTTTCATTCCTGTAGTTTACTGTTTTTATTATTAGTTCACTAGCAGGAGTACCCGGTGTTGCCCGGGAATATATAATGAATTTCCCAAATGAAAGAAACACAACATAGAAATAGAACAAACATTTTTCTGATTCACATTTTATTGTAATAGGTAATACAAGTGGTTATTCCAGAGCCTTTGGATACACTATATTTTTTTTTCCCTTGTGGTACAAAAATGAACAAATTTTGAGGATTGCGCACTCTAGAACATGCTACGTAGAGTTGTCCATGTGAAAAGTATGGATTTTCCAAATTGATGCCAGCAACTTGCAGTGATTGGCCTTGAGCCTTATTAATTGACATAGCAAAAGCTAAATGAACAGGAAATTGTAGCTGTTCGAAATCAAAGGGTAAATCATTCGGATTCAGCGGTATTCTTGGTATGTAAACATTTTCACGTCTTGCACAATCTGTTATGATAGTTGCTTCATTAATATGTATTGATGGAAAAGTTCCCAGCAGAGATGTGATTCTCTTCAGAAACTCTACTCATTAGTCGGTAAGCCTAAAAGTCCATTGCACTGAATTTCTTGCCAGCAAAAGAGTTGCCCATAGATGAATCTGTTTGTGGAATTCCAAAGTAATACCCATATTTACCTTGCCAAAATATTAGTGGATACTGAAGGGCATCATACGACCTGTGTGTGTCTGCCACACACTGAAGACTTCTGTTCTTTTTCTCAATGATAATGTCCCGCTTCCCAAAGTCATTACCTACCATTACAATGGCAACCTCATCAAGTATTGGAGAATTGAATCGTTGGTGATGCTCTCCCTGTAACATTTTGTCAGCTCTTATGACAACTTTATAATCATCTGTTGAGATACGTTGAAGTGCAGTCTCACGTTCGGTATTCTGCTGTATCTATGATTCGCTGTTGTGGAACTATCTCCCATGAAGTAGATCTGAAGGAACTCAATTGTCCCATCAGTTAATGGAAGTAATATTGTATGGTAAACTTGACCTTGCACTTTGAATGTGGACATGAAACCATCCTCTCGTATTTGTTTAGTTGCACCAAAAGAAGTCATTTGAAGACAGGAATTGTACTTCCTGATGTTGTTCAAGAAATGCTTTGAAATTGGTGTTGATGCTGACATCAAAGAGTGTAGAGGTTAAATCGTACTGCATTTGTCCACGTGTTGCATCGGCAGCCCTTGTCCTGCTGGCAGACAACCTGGTTTCCCTTTCTTGAGATGTTTCATCCGCTCTTGCATCAGACATTTTTCCCAACCAAACATATCCCATGACCTCCTCCTGATCACAAAGGAGCCCCATGCCCAGTTTGGTGGTGATCGGACGCCTGGTGCAAATTTGTATGGCGGACAAACTAACATACATCAACTACAGCCTCCCTTCCCTTTCTTCAGATGTTTCATCTGGTCTTCCATCAGCAGCCCCTCTCCTGTTGGTTTCCTTTTCTTGAGATGATTCATCTGGTCTTGCATCAGCAGCCCTTCTCCTGTTGGCAGTATGGGGACGTGTGCAGAAGTGTCGGTGAAAAGGTGCCCTACGCTTCACCCTGAACATTTTTCCTAACCATACATACCCCATGACCTCCTCCTGGTCACAAAGGAGCCCCATGCCCAGTTTGGTGGCGATCGGACGCTTGGTGTAGATTTGTATGGCAGACAAACAAACATACATCGACTCTGCTTTACAGTATATATTAGATTTAATTAGTACATCATTCCTAAATGATACAGATACTATAAGTCTTGTGCTTTTGATGCTGGTGCCTTTTCCTTTGCAGATGCATTTCATTGGAAAAAATAAATCCTTATTTAGTAATATTTAGTAATTTTCTCAAAATCAGGTCCATTTAGCTATTAAGGTTAGTTAATTTTAATAAGCTCAATTCATCACAATTATGGTTTACTTCCGGCAAGTATTTTTCTGACTTTATTGTCCCACCAGCTCTTCACGTTTCTGTCTTCTTTTTTCCCATGTTACAGAAGTACACAAATTCTGATTTGTAGAATTACATAAACTGTATAGGCTTTTCGCAGCAGGTAATAAGACAAACTCTTAATCCAAGTTGACTTAACAGTATAAGCAAAAACATTTTTTTTCCAATTTATTTCATCAATCAAAAGCTCTCTAATTTGTGTATCTTCTTCCCATCTCTCAGTAAATATTCTTTGCATTTACAGTAAAGCAATCTCAAATTTCAGTGAGTGGTAAATAATTCAGAACTCTCAAGCTACAGAAGGTATAGTTAAAACAGTATTTGTGTTTTGACAGAACGTTGCATGGGATGAACTGCTTGAGATAAAAAAAACAACACAAAGATATAATTTTCTGAGTCTAATGTGGTAAGCTTTCTGAAGAAATAAACAGTAAGGGAATTCAGTTCAACAAATTCATCAATTATTTCTATGGTCATGAAGAAATTTCCCTTTTTTCAGACCTTGGGTTCCTACCACTCTGTTCACCAGGGTCAGTCTTTGTGTTAGTCTTCTGGTAAAATATAGATTGTAAGTTTGCAGAAGGGATTCAAATATTCAGAGTTAGTGGTTATTTTAGCAGTATTACAATAATGTATGTATTTTTTTCTTATTCATTCCCTGTCTTTCTGAAATTTGATAACTTCGCCTTACCATACCTATCCACAAATTTGCAATAATATGCACCATTAACAGATGTCATTAATGGGTTTTCACTTTGTCACATGCAGGCTTGGCCCAGAATGTTTGCATTTGGTATTATTTGTGTTACTCCATAATTAAAATTCTACAGCAGACTATTCCAGAGAGAAGATAATATTTTCAAAGTACTTTGCAGGAGTTACCTGATGATAAATTATATGCTCACCACCCCTTATGTACCCCTTCCTTCTGCTTATTTAGATTAAGCAATAACTGCATTCATGAAAAAGGTGGCGCCAACTGGTGTTGCTGGCCGACTGCTCGTCTCACTAATCTATGTTTTAACTTTGTTTTTATGTTTTCGTTTATCCCAACGGCCACTGTCCTACGATCGTGATTCTTTACTTAACATATTTTCTTGTTTGCTTTCTTCTCAATTTTCATCACCTGATGAGATATTATGTGAACCTCCACCTTTGTTTTATTCATCTTCTGACTTTTTCCCCTGGACGCCAGTGTTCACCTGTATCAGTGAGTTGAATGCCTCTCGGAGACGCAAATGCACCCGCCGCCACCGTGGAAAAAGAGCCGGTATTGCTGTGAGACAACGACGACTCAAGTCCCAGAGCTTGGATTCCCGATGCCTGCGAGTTGTCTATGACCCATCTTCTCCTGCACAGGACTCCATCCCTGGTCCATGGGTGCTGGATACCGGATTTAATTTCTCAATTTCAAGGTGGCATCACACTTCCTCTGTGTGCTCTCGGGCAGTAAACGCTTCTAATCTTCGCACGCTCACCCATGCTCATCCTGCAACAAGCTCTTCTACTATCAAGGCTGCTCTCTTGAACATAAGATCAGTGTCTAATAAAACTTTTATTCTGCAAGACTTTATTATCTCAAGTAATCTGGATTTCTTTTTCCATCACTGAGACCTGGGGCCTCATGTATAAACGGTGTGTACGCTCAGAAATGTTGCGTAAGAACTTTTCGACGTTCAAATCGTGATGTATAAAACCTACACTTGGCGTAAAGCCACGCACTTTTCCACGGTACCTCATACCTTGTCGTATGCAAGTTCTCCGCTCAGTTTTGCAGACTGGCGGCACCCAGCGTCAAAGCAGTGCTACTGTTCCTGTGTGGTTACACCTTATTTTCCTGACACGGCTTTATAAATACACTGAAACTAACCGCATATTGTTTATTAGTGTAACGCATCTGATTGTAATTAACTTGTAACAATATAATGGTCCAGGGAATAGCCATAGTATTCCAAATACCATAACTGCTTTAGCGTTGTTACTCTAACTGCACCTTCTTCTTTCAGCTGCTCCCGTTAGGAGTTGCAGCGGATCATCTTTTCCATATTACTCTCACTGCACCACTCAGAGTATTTATATCACTGTATCTGAGTGTGAATCACAGCAGCAGCTGATCGGAAAGAGAATTATCGGTATACAGCTTCAAGGACACGCTGTCTCAGCCACGGCAAAACGTTTCAAAGCCTTTCTTGTACGGACCTCGCGGTTCAGAAACAGTTTCATCCCGAGAACTATAAATGCACTCAATCAATTGCTCCTTATAGAACTGTTTGTACTTATAAGTACAATCACCCCACTGTAAACTTGCAATACAATTATAATATTACACAACCTGAGCCACATTTTAAAGAGTGTATTTACATATGATGACGATATGATTTTTAAGGTGAAATGCAGCAAAATATGTTTATTATATTATACAGATAAAACTTTAACTTCATTTAAATAATCTACAGTATATTCTTCACTGGGAGTGTCATGAAGGATAGAATAATTAAACATGTACTACGAAGATATTTCAATGTTCCTTAAACGTTTTGAAGAATTGGCGCTCCCCAATTCTGATTGGGTATTTGGGGAAAGAAAAGCAAGGACTGCAGTGGCGGCTATGCCAATATATATTGAATATAAAACAGAAAGAGAAAATAACAACACAGCTAAAAACGCAGCAACAAATTTCGGCAAAAGTTAAATGCTTGTATAATGAGCACGAGCTATGCAGTGTCTGCAACGGACGTGGCCATCCACCGTGCATAAGCTACCTTAATGACATTGGTGGGCGAAGGAGCCATCAATTCTTTCTCTGCCCAGTGCCACCACAAGCCTAGAGCCGCCCCTGAGTACTGCTGCAATAAATTATTTCATCAAAGGTCGTACACAATCACTGAGCCGTGAAAGCCATGTTTAATAACGTGCTTTAACTCCTATCATCATAAAAATGATATGACGTATACATCTCAGTATTTTAGTTATTCAGAGAGCTGTAATATCACGAATGTAATGGATTCTGTGTCCAGTTGGAGGAAGAGAGCCGGTTTAAGGAGCAAGTAGTGATTCACACACATAGAGCACATAGAAGATCAAATACAAAACAAAGCATTCTACTTTAATGACAAAATAAACTACGTGATTAAAATGGAAATGTCGAGATTGAAGTTGACATTTAGTGCTTTTTCCCCACTGTGTGCCTTTTTTTCTCTGTACCCTAATAAGCTTTCATATGACACTCAGACAGTGGGCTACAACTCGCCTTTTCGCGGCGACTTTGATATGTGACTTCTTTTTTATTTCTGGCACTGTGCAATTTTGTGAACGTGAGCTTTCAAGTTTCTCCAGCACGCTATGTCACTCGATCAACTTCCTTTTGTTGATTATACCACGGTTTATTTGAACAAATAGTATGTTTTTCCTTTGCCTCCACTTGGTATTTGTTGAAATTCTTATATTTTCCCCCGTGCTTTTCCCATTGTCTTTTCACAGAAGGCTGAGCTTAAGGGTGATTTATATTAATTAGCATATTCAAAGAGGCGTAATTCTGGGAGGAGTTGGGGCGTTACATAAAGCGAGTGCACGAACGTTACTTTTCACGCTAATTGGGATTTATGTAGCAGTAGAACGTAGAAGTTGGAGTACACACAGATTCCTGCATCTGGATTTTTCTTTCTGTGCGTAAGCACATTTCGGCTCTTGTGCTTATGCCATGTTATAGTGCGAGTTCTACGCACGGCGTTATACATGAGGCCCCTGGATTGTAAATGGTGACTCTTCATGTTTTACCGACTTGGTACCATCAGGTTATTCACTTTTAAACTCTGCGCGGTTGACTCGTCGTTGTGGGTGCATTGCCACTGTTTTTAAAACTATGTTCTTTTGTCGGAGCCTTACAAAGGGTCCGTTTAGTAGCTTCGAACTGCAACTTTTCGAAGTGTGCAGCTCCCCTTCTTTGTTGTTTGCTGTGGTTTATAGACCTCCTGTAATTAATGATATCTTCATTTCTGAATTCTCTGATCTCCTGGCTGATATTGCCCTCTCCCATGACAAAGTATTTATTGTTGGTGAATTTAACATTCACGCTTGTTGTCAATCAAAACCTTTGGTTAATGACTTTTTATCACTATTGGACTCATTTGATTTTATCCAGCATATTAATACGCCAACTCACTCTCTCAGTCACACCCTTGATCTTGTTCTTGCACGTGATATTTTAGTCAATAATATTGATTTATGTGATGTTTCTTTCACTGATCATTTTTCTATAATGATGGATTTGAATATTACTGTTGATATCCTGACTACTAGTTGTCCCCCACACTGCTATCGCTTTCTAACTTCTTCTATTATATCCGATTTTAAAACCATATTCTCTAGTCTTGATGTGCATGTCCAAAATGATGGTATCGATGATTCATGAAACTACGTGATTGCTGCACTGTCCCTGTCGAACTGTGGAACGGCGTTGGAAAAAAGATGGTCTGATTGTGTCTAAACAGATTTTTAGGACTTCTCTATTCAACTTCCAGGCTGCAGTTAAGAAAACTAAACAAAATTTCTTTGCTGATTTAGTGTCCCGTCATTCTAAGAATCCTAGGGTCTTATTTAATTCAATTAATGCGGTCATTCACCCTCATTCTGTGATGGCATTAAATAGCACTGTTCATTCATGTGAGCAGTTTCTTTCATTCTTTTTCAGCAAAATTGGTACTGTCCGCTGTGGCATTGTTCAAACTGGCTATGAACTTCTTACTGTTAAACAGGGCATTGTCTTGGAATCTTTTGTTCTTGTTTCATCTTTCACAGTTAAAAAGAACTATTGACACCCTTAAACGAGCTCTCTGTCCTCTTGATATTGTACCACCACGCCTATTAGTGGAAGCCTTTGATGTTTTGGGTCCATCTTTACTAGCCATTATCAATGATTCTATTAGTGAGGGATCTGTGATCTCATTTTTTAAACATGCTGCGATGCGTCCCTGTCTAAAAAAGGCAGAAATAGATCCTGGAGTTTTAGCCAATTTTCACCCGATTTCCCAACTGCCATTTCTGGCTAAAATTTTAGAAAAAATTATTTATAATCAATTGGTTGATCACCTTAACTCAAATAATTTATTTGAGATCTACCAGTCTGACTTTAGGCGTTATCATGGTGTTGAGACGGCCTTCCTAAAAGTATTCAATGACATCTCTATTATTACTGACCCAGGTGGTGCTGCAGTCCTTGTCCTCCTTGACCTGTGTGCTGCCTTTGACACTGTTGACCATGAGATATTGCTGTTGCGGCTTAAACATCTTTTTGGGCTTAAAGGGGCTGCTGGTTCAGGTCATATTTAACTGGTAGACACTTTTCAATGACTTTAAATTCCTCTTTTTCGTCTACTGCTCCTCTTAAATATGGTGTTCCTCAGGAATCCATTTTGGGTCCTATTTTATTCTCTATATACCTTCACCCTATTGGAGCTATTTTTAGGAAATTTAACATTTCTTTTTACTGCTATGCTGATGATACTCAGGTTTATATTCCTGTCTGCAACTCTAATAAATCAACTGCACAACTGACTTTCTGAACTAAGATCCTGGATGGCTAATAATTTTCTTGATCTGAATCAAAATAAAACGGAGGTGCTTATAGTGGGTCCATCAGCTAAAGCTCAAATTGGTATTGGATTTCTCAGCTCTTTCTCTGTCTTTTGCAAACCTCAAGTCCACAATCTTGGTGTTATCTTTAACAGTAACCTCTCTTTTGAGAAACAGATTGCTTCTGTAGTCAAGGGTTGCTTTTTCCAGCTTCGTCTATTGGTAAGATCAAGCCTTTTTTATCTTCTAGGGATCTTGAGAAAGTTACACATGCTTTTATCTTTCATCGCCTTGATTACTGCAACTCGCTGTATTCTAGGATTAGCAAATCCCTAATACGTATGTAGGTTACAGTTGGTCCAACTGAAACTGATTGCTTCCTGGTTGGGGCAAGAAAGTATGATTCTGTTTCTCCAATATTAGCTTCTTTGCACTGGCTGCCCATCAGTTTTCGAATTGATTTTAAAATCTTGTTGCTAGTTTTTAAATCCTTACATGGGTTTGCTCCTGCCTATTTATCCAAATTGTGTGCTTTACACCAACCATCTAGAGTGCTTAGATCTTCTGGTCAGTTGTCTCTTGTTGTCCCTCGTACTAAGTGTAAAACTAAGGGGAACAGAGCGTTTGCAGCTGCTGCTCCTTGCTTGTGGAACTCTTTACCTCATTACATAAAGGAGTCGTTTAGATTAAAGACTCATTTCTATTCACTTGCATTCCATGACCTTCAGTAATACTGATGGTTTCCTCATTGTGATTATTTCTTCTATTTATTATTTATTTTATTTCTGTTCATATATTTTATCTCTATTTATGTTATTTGTATGTTTTCTTTTATTCTAGTATTGTAAATCACTTTTGCCACAGCATTCCTATGTTGTTTTAAATGTGCTATATAAATAAATTGACATTGACATTGACATGAACAGCCTCTAGAAGTTTTGTTTCTGGGCATGCTGAAGTCCACTATCTTTTCTATACTCTTGATGTGATCAAAGATAATAGTAAGAAATAGGTAAAACCTCTGGGTTAAATGTATTTGATAGTGTGGCTTTTACATGAGAATTACAGTATGTAAAGAATGGAAGAAACATCAGCATAGATGTTGGAATGTAAGGAATGACAAAATCCTCATTTGTAATATTTGAACAGAAAAGGATCTTTGGGCTATGCCAAAATTTCTAGGAAGAGTGCCATATCTGATATTGACAAATAAAGCTATTAGATAGATAGATAGATAGATAGATAGATAGATAGATAGATAGATAGATAGATAGATAGATAGATAGATAGATAGATAGATAGATAGATAGATAGGTACTTTATTAATCCCAGGGGGAAATTCACATACTCCAGCAGCAGCATACTGATGATAAAAAAATTATTAAATTAGAGAGTGATAAAAATGCAGGTATAACAGACAATAACTTTGTATAATGTTAACGTTTACTCCCCTGGGTGGAACTGAAGAGTTGCATAGTGTGGGGAGGAATGATCTCCTCAGTCTGTCAGTGGAGCAGGACAGTGACAGCAGTGTGTCGCTGAAGCTGCTCCTCTGTCTGGAGATGATACTGTTCAGTGGATGCAGTGGATTCTCCATGATTGTCAGGAGCCTGCTCAGTGCCCATCGCTCTGCCACGGATGTCAAACTGTCCAGTTCCATGCCTACAATAGAGCCTGCCTTCTTCACCAGTTTGTCCAGGCGTGAGGCGTCCCTCTTCTTTATGCTGCCTCCCCAGCACACCACCGCATAGAAGAGGGCACTCGCCACAGCCATCTGATAGAACATCTGCAGCATCTTATTGCAGATGTTGAAGGACACCAGCCTTCTAAGGAAGTATAGTCGGTTCTGTCCTCTCTTGCACAGAGCATCAGTATTAGCAGTCCAGTCCAATTTATCATCTAGCTGCACCCCCAGGTATTTATAGGTCTTCACCCTCTGCACACAGTCACCTATGATGAGCACGGGGTCCGTAACGGGACTGGGCCTCCTAAAATCCATCACCAGCTCCTTGTTTTTGCTGGTGTTCAGTTGTAGGTGGTTTGATTCGCACCATTTAACAAAGTCCTTGATTAGGTTCCTTTACTTTTCTTCCTGCCCACTCCTGATGCAGCCCACGATAGCAGTGTCGTCAGCAAACTTTTGCACGTGGCAGAACTCCGAGTTGTATTGGAAGTCCGATGTATATAGGCTGAACAGGACCGGAGAAAGTACAGTCCCCTTTATTTATTTATTATTTTTTATTTATTATTTATTTATTTATTATTGAGTCTTCTGTGGCAAACATCTTTCCAAACCATACATGATCATCACATCACAATGTAGTCTACAGTTCGTTCACATTCACATGATTGTTTGTCAGTTACCTAGTATTTTCCCACAGTTGAAAGACATACCACCTTGGTCAGTGTTTGTCTGAAGTTGTCTAAATGGTTATGTACATGTTCAAAACAAATGACTGACAGCCTTTCACACAACCCTTTACCAGAACTGAAGCAAGATTAATATTTGGCTGCTTTAGTAGTCCAAGAAAACTGTTTATAATATACAGTAAATGAGAAAATGAGTAACTGAATAGTTTTATGTTGGAATAACTACAACAAGAACAACATTTATTTATATAGCACATTTTCATACAAATAATGCAGCTCAAAGTGCTTTACATGATGAAGAAAGAGAAAAAACACAAAATAAATAAGGATTAAAATAAGGGAACATTAATTAACATAGAATAAAAGTAAGATCTGATAGCCAGGAGGACAGAAAAACAAATAAAACTCCAGATGGCTAAAGAAAAAAATAAAATCTGCAAGGGTTCCAGGCCACGAGACCGCTCAGCCCCCGCTAGGCATTCTACCTAACATAAATGACCTCAATCAGTCCTAATGGTATTCAGGGTTCTCATGGAAGAACTTGATGATGACGGTTATGTGGATTACTACTGTATCTTGCTTCTTTCTACTAGCCCTAATCACTGCTTTCCCTTATTTTAAATGGTTTACCAGTCTGTCACATCTTGATCTTTTGTTCAGAAATTTAGTAGATTTCCGCTCTACACCCACTCAAAGTGACTCACATGGAAACAAGTCCGTCCTTTTCCTGGCTCTGCCTATGAAAGTGTGAGAAGCTGCCTTATCCATTTATTTCATTCAGGTATGCTGGATCTCCTCTTACAGCTGTTTTATTAATTTTGTCCTGTAGTGGGTTTATATTTTTGTTCTGCTAAATTATTGCTGCAGCTGTTTTATTTATTTATTGAAAATCATAGTAAAAGCTAGTAAATGGCAGACAACCTGAAATTATAAAAACATCCACTGACAAAACTCAATCCCAATGACCCATCCAAGTTCATTCTTTACTCTATTGTAATTAAGACTCCTTTATTTGTACCTATGGTACCTGAACATTAGTTTCAGATACTTTTTTTGATAGTAGAACATTCCTTAAACTTTTGTGACTACCCAGCTTACCCAATGATCTTCTTTTGGATCTAACAGACCTTTATAGTAATCCTATGTTTTTGATGCTAACAGAAATTAGTTTGTGTACAAAGAACTAGCATGTTTTATTAAATAATTGTTAGTAATAGTTACACTGCTGACAAGAAAGTCCTCCCTTTCATTGTAAGTAATCAAGAACTTGTATATTTTCTTTTCCCATAGTTAATTCATTTTTATGCATGAGTTTAAAAGAGTGCTCCTAGACAGCCTTTAGAGTTTCTAACACATACTTCAGATGTGACTTCACGGCATAATAACAGTACAAAGATGTTTTATGTAAACAAAATAGTTACAATATTCATTTAACTATGTAAAACACAAAAAGCAGTATCCAAAAAAAGGAAACCTGGCCATTATAAGCTTAAGTCATTTGCACTGCTTATAATACAGATAGTTCCTCCAAGATACATGCCATTTCTAGCATAGCAGATAAACTGGATTTGCATCAGTTTGCTTTCCATGCAAATAGATCCATGGAGAATGCAATTTCTAAAGCTATAATACTTGCAATACTAGCATACTGGGAGTAATGCCAAATAGTTTTCATTGAATTGTAAGGGGCAATGAAAATAAATTTAAACAAAACTAAAATGAAAAGGTGACACTGGGACCGATAATTATAGGGGTATAAGACACACATAATGGTAACAGATAAGACTACAAGTTTTAAGAAACATTGAATATTAACATAAGTACAGTATGTGGTTGTTCTTTCATAGTTAAAGGAATAAATTCTTAGCTCACATTTATTGAATCAACATATTCCAGTTCTACAGACACAGGTAGTCAGTGCCTAAACCATTCCCATCAAATACAAGATAGGAACCAACCATGGACAGCTTCTTAGTCTATTGCAGTGCAAACTCACACTTACAACAGGCCACTTTAGTGTTAATATAGTGTCTTTGAGATGTGCCAGGATAACCAAAGTATCTGGAGAAAAACACATCATTTTTCACTTTTTAGGTATAATTCATTTTCTTTGAGGAAGACAGACACATAGACATTATGCTTGTTAAGTGAACATGAAAATAAGAGTTTCACTTTAATCTGTTCATACCAGAATTACTACATGATTTATTTATATTTAGTCACTCAGATGATACACATTTTTGTATTGCCTTGGAATATAAAGAAATAGATATAATTTGTTGGTATGATAGAAAAAATACTGTACTCAGCAAGCAAGTCAAATACATTTTCAATTTATAATTAAACAATTGGTAAATGCTGTAATGATTAGTTGATATAGTTTCAAATTGTAAATGTTGGATTAAATATCTCTGCTTGGCTGTTTTCATTTATATCCATGCACAGCTACCATTATTTGAAATACCACTCCTGCAAATACATCTTAGTTTGCTTTTGGTAGACACCTCCACATTGCATCTTTTTATGCCATAGCTCAAAAAATACTGTACATAATAAAAACTGCTATGCCATCACAGTAGTACAGTAATTAATCCTACTATTTCATGAATCCTGGGTTCAAATCGTGCACCCTGACCTTGTGTTCCTGTGTTTCTGTGGGCTTTACTCAGCATACTCAGGTTTTCATCCTACATCCCCAAAATGTGATGGTTAAGTTAAGTAATTGTTCCAGATTGGCCAAGTGTGATTGTGCTTGAGTGGGCCCTGTTTTCTACCTAACACTAACCGCTATCAGGAAACAGTCTGTTGTCCTGCGACTCTGAATTGTATTAAGGGGGTTGGAGAATGTTGTGCAGCCCACATACTGTATTTTACTATGTGTACAACCTTTATAACAAAAAAAATTGGTGAAAGTGAATGCCATGGTGAAAGTAAAAAATAAAGGTAGTTATTGTAGTGTTGAATTTTCCTGAGTGAAATGATATTACAGTATATTACAGATCTTAAAGTAACTCAAAGCAAACCACAAGCAATGTTGGGTTTTTGTTGTCAACAAATTGCAGAAGTTAGATAAATAGTGCCCTCTACTGGGGTATTTTCACTTTATTTTGTCATAAACTTGGTACTGTAAATTATTGATACACCCCTTGTCATTAATTTTTTGAGATGTACATCTATACACAGTAGCACATACGGTACTGCACATATCCAATGTTAGAGATGTATGATTAATACTTCATTTTTTGTATAACTCTTTGCTGTAATGGTTACAACAAAACATGGCCGTATAAAAGACCAATGAAATGACTTGCTTATTTAATTTGCTGCAGTCCAGTTATTACAGTCAAGTTATTATACCTTATTATAATTTGTGTTCTGTTATTTTCACCTGATTTTACAATATAATGTAAGTGAATTCTTATTTTGTTTTGAATACATGTATAGTTTTACATACCACTTTTATTTTCTGTTAATTTATTAAATTAGTTTTAGAACTAGGCTGCTTTCAAACAAATCATCATTTCTTTAACTTTAATGTGTTTCTTGTCTGTCCTTGTCTTTTCAATTTTTTATATTTTTGATATGATTGTTGTCGAGCCTGTGCCTATCCAGGGAGCAGTAATTAAGCATACTTCATTCAATGGAGTAAAAGAGTGGTGAACAAAGTATTAATTATTTCAATCAGAAACTCCTTTATCTATCTATCTATCTATCTATCTATCTATCTATCTATCTATCTATCTATCTATCTATCTATCTATCTATCTATCTATCTATCTATCTATCTATCTATCTTTCTGTCTGTCTGTCTTTGCCAATACTGTAGATGATTCCCCATCAATAAAAGGAATTCACCAATTATTATACTATAGTAGACTTATAATATGCTTTCATAACATGCACATTAGTTAAAAAAAGTGTAGGACAATATAAAGTGTAAGCAATGGCTCAGTACCCATCATAGAGTAAAAGATTAACACTGCTATGGCAGTAAGGAGACTCATCATAGAATGTAATGGCTTCTGCCCAGAAATTATCTCATATAGCACTCTTCATAGTGGTGTATCTGATCAGACTTTATGAAATGCCCATGGAGGCTAGTGCTTTATTAGATATCCCTCTCATAACTACTGTCTACAAAGATTCCAAACTAAGTCCCAGGATAGAGCCAACATACACTGTCCTAAACACCTGTACACCACACCTCTTCTACATAGAACTGCTTTTCTGACATTATGTAAAATATTTTCTCTGTGTTAGATGTTTGAAAATGATTTCTCTAGCTTCACCAGTGAGTTTTTCAATCTGATACTGTATTTCCATTATATATTGTCTGTAAAGCACCCTGTCATGGTATATACAGAGAACGGTGCCATATAAATGAACAAGTGAATGACTGATTGGCAACAAACGGATACATGATCTGTAGTATTAAGGGGAATCTTCTTCTCTGAGGCTTGTAATATTACTAAAGGATTACATTAATATCTTACATCATGTTGTTGGTTCTGTTCAACCATTTTTGTATAATCACTATTATGGGCTACTTAGAAAGCATGGCTTGTTACTTACACCTTACATATTCTAAGGAAGATGATCAGTAAGACATTTAATTTTTTCCTTTTTATTTTATAAAATCAAGGGGATTTGTATGAGCACAGAGGAGAATACTGCTCAGGCCACCCCCACAATCTACATTCCAGTTGACTAAAGTCTGTCCTGGACCTGCCAATATTTTTGCTGGATACAGCAAGCTGTAAAAACACATTTCAGCACTTGGCAAGTCAAACAAGGGTCCTTGATTTAATCACAAGATATACTTTCAGAATTAAATTATTGCTACCAACTTCTTTGAAGTCAATTGCAATGCCATTTTCATTAGAGAAAACAAAGTCACTTTAAGATATAGCAGTGTCATAAACACATCATTTTTGTCATCTGATCTTCTTTTATATGAAAAGTTTCTAATACAGAAAGCACTGGTAAATGAAGTGCTATGTCAGGTAATGTATAAATGGAGCAGTCCATCAACTGCTTTGCTCACAACCAAGGTGTCCATTTAAGCAGATATTTCTCAAGTCAGCATTTCAAGAAGTGACAGGTAAGCAAGCTATTTCTATACTGTTAACTACCTATCCTGTCTAATGGGGAAGTACACAATGAGCATCTCTGTTAAGTTGTTCGGCTTTTAGCCCATTCGTGTCTCTTTGACCTCTAAGCTTGCGTACATTTAGCTGCTCTTAAAAGCTGCACTAGGCAAACAGTCGTGTCTGCTGCAATATTTGCCAATAGCAGTTACCTAACCATTTATCAGTGGTCACTGAACACATTGGCAGCTGTTGCAGGAGTGAATGTCTTTCTATGCGTGTGTGGCTCTATGTGTTTGTCAGATATCTGTGAACATACAAGGTTAGTCTAACTGAGCATGCTTCCCCTCATCTGAGGGCCTCTGTGTTGACTGAGAACCAACATTTTTTGGCACACCATTGCCTCCAACTGTCTGAGCCTAAGCCAATCTACATTATTGACAGTAATTGTCAGTTTTGCAGTTGTGTTCAATGGCTGGTATTGGTCAATATCCTGTGTGTATTGGAGGCCAAGTTCATAATATGACTGGACAACAGAAAGAGGGAGTGAAAAGAGAGAGAAACTGTAAGCAAGAATGAGGGAGGCTTAAAAATAGACACTGTGGTGCTGTGCGTCAGCAGAAAGATGCAGCATCTGAAGATGAACCTTTTTTTAGTTGCAAACACGAACCCCTCTTCCTTCGTCAATCTCAGCTTCTACTCTCTGTACCCTCTGGGATTTGTCTGTGTGTGAGTAGCCTATAACATGTTTCTGTTTCAGAAGTGCACTGAAAAAATTTTTTTCGGAACTAACTAATTCAGGTAAGTTATATTGATTCTGAAAATTGTTACTAGTGAAATTAACCATTTATATTTTCATATAATTATTTTAAAGTAAATCCATTTTTTAAAGTGATCAATTTTTAGAGGTTGTAAAGAGATTACTAATGCCCACAAATATATTTTTCACTAAATGAATAGGAAATAATTGCAGTACTTGGGTCAAGCGCCTCTTAAAGGTGTCTTTGTACTTTTTATAAGGATGTCTCGTGCAAGTTATTCAGATTTTCTAAATTAATTAAATGAAACATCCAAATTAACACTTATGGAATAGTATGGTATGTTTTATAATAAAAAATGGTTTCTTAAATCACTTAGTTTCAGTATATTATGGTAGATACTATCCTCTCTTAGTAAAATTTAGCTTTTTACCAATTGATAAATAGATGAATTATGACACACCTAACATGTTTCAGATGTTCTCAGAAGAACTCAGTATTCCGTCTGAGAAACCAAAATGTGTGTGTTTGGAGTAATACAGCATGTTACTACAAGAATTGGATTTTTTATTTTGTAACGCGCAATCATAAATTGCAAATGTTCTCTTAATTCTCTTAATTTATTATCTTTGTTCTAAAAAAGTCACCAAGTCCTCTCACCCTGAATTGGATTACAGTATTTGGGCTTTTAATGGATGGATGGATGGGTGGATTTTTTTTCTATTCAAAAATATGCATATCTTACAGTATTTTCATGTTTCCATATCTGTGTGTGTAATTTTTTGACTTTCTTTTGTGTTATCATAATTTCTCTGTCCTACCACTAATTGTCTGGTTGATACTATGTGCTGATTATTCCATCTGCTTATTATCACATACTGCCTTATTCCCCTCCAAGTCAACTTATTTCAGTAGCCTGTATTACATTAATTAATTTTTTCCATTTTCCCACAGGCAACTTTTAATTACATTTTATTATTCCATTTGTTCTCTATCTGCTGTAAGCAAAGCAGAAATATTCTACAGTTTTTCACCTTGTAGCACTCCCTATCTCTATTGCACATACGCGTAATGAATAGAATTATGTTAACATGTTTTTCTGTAACATTGTTTCTCACTTTAAGAAGTGCAGTGATTGTGTGCATGTATACAGTATAAATGTATCTATTTACTGTATGTACTTAAAGAGCTTCTGTAAAAGCCTAATTTTCCATGGGGAAAATTACATTTCTATCCAATTTTACTTCACAGTTTTGCTCATATTGAACAAGGATTTATTCACATGTTGTCAAAAATACACACAATCAATTGGTACAAATACAGCTCATGTCATTGTGAATCTGCATCTCACTTTATGTCACTTTTTTCTCACTGATCCAGACGAGAATGCAAGTAATTCATGTTTGAGGATAAAATATGTATTCTGTGTTTTGTACACCCAAGCTCTGTCCTTGTGATCTAAGGTAAAAATGTGAGTTTTTTTTAATATTGCTTTGGGATTTACTTAAAAAATGCAAGTCTATTGAGTTTAGTTGGTATCTTAAACTTTGTGAGACCAAGAGAAATACTCAACTATTTAATATGCTTTAATGTATTGCAAGTTTATTTGCCTTTAATAATGTGTATATATTCAGCTAAATCATGGGAAAACAATTCCTGTTTGAATTGTAGGTGATGGGTTTTTACTTATTTATTATTATAAAACTAAAATTTCATAGGTTCATTTGATTCTGATTACTGTATATACATAAAATTTAAAACATAGGTGTGCATTGTGGCTTTGGATATGGTTCCAGTTTCTTTACAGCAGGTTGGGCTAGTATATATGAAAAAAATGATGGTTCCACGTCGTACTGACAATGACTGAATAATGCTTGTATAAAATGTTTTTGCTTTAGGAAAGCATTAAGATTACAGAGAGTAATTTTATGAGAATTAAGAGACGCTGTTGTATTTCATTTTAAATTTACTATTATTTCACAAAAGAAAGCTTACCAACAACCCATCCATTATCCAACCCGTTATATCCTAACTACAGGGTCACGGGGGTCTGCTGGAGCCAATCCCAGCCAACACAGGGCGCAAGGCAGGAAACAAACCCCGGGCAGGGTGCCAACCCACTGCAGGGCGCGCACACACATACACACACACCCACCCACACATCTTTGGACTGTGGGAGGAAACCAGAGTACCCGGAGGAAACCCACGCAACCACTGGGAGAACATGAAAGTGAACCCGGGTCTCCTAACTGCAAGGCAGCAGCGCTATCCACTTCGCCACCATGCCGCCCACCATGAACATTCTGAAATGAATTTATTATAACTTCTTGAAATTAATTTATTAAGGAAATTCTAAAGAGCGAAATGTATGTTAATAGCTGCAGTGATTTCTTTCTGCAAAAGCAACTGTAATTCTTCCTTTTACCACACTTGGGCTGCATGCTGGTACATTTGTTAATGCTTTACTTGTCCAGGGGTCTGGTTTTGAATCCTAGCCCAGTAATTTTTATTGTGGGATTTGCACAATCTCTAGATTTCTGTGTGCATTTTTATATGGAATCGTTTTCTTTCCATAGGCCAGGTATATGCCTCCTAGTTTGATTATCATCGTATTAGTCAGCTTAGTGTGATTGCGTGTGGATGTTTGAGTTTACACTGTAATGAGCTATGGCCTCCTGTGAACATCCTATCTGAGTAAGATATTTGAACAAAGGCTTTCTGAATAGATGTTCTAACAGTGCATT
Organism: Polypterus senegalus; assembly: GCF_016835505.1. Classification (NCBI taxonomy): domain Eukaryota; kingdom Metazoa; phylum Chordata; class Cladistia; order Polypteriformes; family Polypteridae; genus Polypterus; species Polypterus senegalus. The sequence goes on from NC_053157.1 coordinate 80,534,734, forward strand.
AACACTACCAAATAAAGCATCCTGCCAAACCTTCACAATGCTAACTTTTATTTATGAAGCTGATGCTAAGGATGTTTTTTTCTAAATGTGGGGCACTGTGTTATTCCCACTCTGTCTTATTGTTTTTTGTAGGACTTACTACAATTTGACGTTTCCTTTCTTCTTAGTAGTAGGCACTTTAATATCCCTAACATGATATACTGAATTCAACATAACATAACATTGACACATAGACAACAATCAGTTATGACATTCAAACCTAAGAACTGAATCCTTGAAACTGCAGGCTAACCACTGTCCTACCTTACTACCCAATTTGAATTACTACTTTCTTTCTTTCTTTCTTTCTATTGCTCTTACATTTAAATTCACCCTTTTTATACATTTGAGATTTAAATAGTTTTAAACTTTTTGTACAATCAGATTACTTGTTTGTTTTTGTGAATGAGCTCGTTTCACCTGTTCCCACTATGTCTTATATTTTTAAAGTCTCACATATTTTCTTTCTTCTCAGCGGTCTTTCCTGTAATTTCCTGTAATTTAAATATACTAACATAACATTCATAAACACACTTAATTCAATCCCAGCAGCACTGAGTGCAAGACAAGGAAGAGCACTTGGTAAGGAGCCATTCCATCTGAGGGCCCACTTATGCAAACACCTTCACTTGCATTTGGACCAAATTAGAGTTGCCAATTAATGAAACCTATTTTGGAATGTGGGAAGATAACTGAGATACAGCTTATTTTTGAAAATCCATATAGAAATAATAATTAGTGAAAACAATGAAAAATTCCACATGCAGCATTCAAACTACGATCAACATGAAGCACTACACCAATTTAAATGTGATCTGTATTTACAGTATTTATGTGTATTGGTCTTATATTCATATTCAGTGCCAGTCAGTCTTTTCATAAATATGAGTTTGAATTTGTCTTTCACCTTTATGCACAACTGGATTTATGCTTAATCCTTGGTATTTTTTGTAAATGAGCTCTGCTGTGTTGTTCCTACCATGTTTTATTTTTTTGTAACTCTTACCACCTTGACCACAACTCTCATTTCCACAACTATTACCATTTTATGTAAAATGTTTAGAATAAAAATTCCATTATGTTATTATCTTAAGTGCCTGACTTACAGTCTCTCATTCCCTTGCCAAATAATTTTGTGGTCATGGCTTAATTTCACATGTATCCACTGGTATATTTTGATCCAGATATTTTTGTGTAATTTTCTATGGAGAGATATGTTTTATGTTTTTCTGACATCGTACAGTTTGTGTAAACAGCCTACTACATATTTCCTGCTTTTGTGGCTACAGTTTTGTTTTTCTAAAATTATTCCAGTTTATAAATGATTGCATCAGGAGTGGATAGCTAATAACAAAATTGTTCTTATAACTCATCTAAGTTGGTTTTTATTCATTGGCAGAATATTATTTTGATTTGGATGACTGGTCTTAAATGGATGTTATGATTGTGACTTTTTATCGAGTGAGCATAAAGAATTTTGTGCTATGTTTACTATTTCTTGCATTAATTTCAGATGTCTGTCATTTTTCGATGTTTTCCTGCAACATTACTAGAAATAGATTTGGATACTGTATGTCTGCATTAATAGCTGCTAATACTAAGAATTAGAAACTTGTTAGGAGTGTGATTTTTGATATTGAAGAAGTTCTTGTCAGGTATATTTTTCTTTCGGGTCAGGCCCTGTTATGCAGATACCATGTTTTAGTAAAAGAATATTTATGAAATCGATGGATGGATGAATGTGAGTAAAAGAATTGTATGCATATGGTTCTTTGTTGAATAGATAATAAAGGAAAATATACTGTACATTCTTGATGTATGGCCAAGCACTGTAAGTGTTTGAACTGTTTTGATAATATTTGTGTTTTCTCTATAAATCTTTTTGATATCATTCATACCTACTGAGCTATGCAATTTAAGCTGGGTAGTTAAGTAAAACCATGTGAAGGCCTTTGTGTGATTCCTGGACTGTATCTTTTGATTAATTGACATTGCTGGCATCTTCATATTTAATCCATGATTGAAAAGTTCATCATCTTCTTGGGATTTCATGTTATTTTTTTCAAAATGTTTGCTTAATTGATGCCTAGAGCATACTGAGTATTTCAGTTTGCTTGCTTTAGGTCATCACCAGTGGGCATGCCATACTAATGTACCATGTTCGCTATGCTACCAATCTAGTTTTTTTGGGCTACTGAAGCTGTTATCATGGAACTTAAATTAAAATTTTATGGGAATCATTCTATAAAAACCTTAAAAAGAAATGCAGTGCATGACACCATGTGTACACGAAAAGCAAAGTTTTTGCTGTTAGTTCAGCCGCTTAGATTATGCTTAATAAATACTGTACATACAGTCATAGCCGAAATTATTGGCACCCCTGGAATTTTCCCAGAAAATGCACCATTTCTCCCAGAAAATTGTTGCAATTACAAATGTTTTGGTATACATGTTTATTTCCTTCATGTGCATTGGAACAACACCAAAAAACAGAAAAAAAATCCAAATCTGACATCATGTCACACAGAACTCCAAAAATGGGCCGGACAAAATTATTGGCACCTTTTCAAAATTGTTTTATTTGAAGCATATGATGCTCGTTTGAACTCACGTTTGGCAAGAAACAGGTGCTGGCAATATAGTAATCACACCTGAAGCCAGTTAAAATGGAGAAAAGTTGACTCAACCTTTCTATTGTGTGTCTGAGTGTGCCACAATAAGCATGGAGAACATAAAGAAGTGCAGAAAATTTTCTGAGGACTTGAGAACAAAAATTGTAGAAAGATGTCAACAATCTCAAGGCTACAAGTCCATCTCCAGAGATTTTCATGTTCCTTTGTCCACTGTGCGCAACATAATCAAGAAGTTCACAAAACATGGCACTGTAGCTAATCTCCCTGGACGTGGACGTAAGAGAAAAATTGATAAAAGACTGCAACGAAGGATAGTCCGAATGGTGGATAAACAGCCCCAATCAACTTCAAAACATATTCAAACTGTTCTGCAGACTCAGGTTGCAACAGTGTCAGCGCGAACTATCCGTCGACATCTGAACGAAATGAAACGCTATGGCAGGAGAGCCAGAAGGACCCCACTGCTGACACAGAAACATAAAAAAGCCAGAGTAGAGTTTGCCAAAATGTACTTGAGGAAGCCAAAATCCTTCTGGGCGAACATCTTGTGGACAGATGAGACCAAGGTAGAGCTTTTTGGTAAAGCTCACCATTCTACTGTTTATAGAAAATGGAATGAGGCCTACGAAGAAAAGAACACAGTACCTACAGTCAAACATGGTGGAGGTTCTAAGATGTTTTGGGGATATTTTGCTGCCTCTGGCACTGGATGCCTTGACTGTGTGCAAGGCTGTCTACAAAAGGTAAAAACACTTGAAGAGGATTCTGTATTTTAATGGATGCCAGTGTAGACAAAGCAATTAAATGCCAATGTGACATAGCATTTTATTTAATACTTTGCACAGGATACCCATTGGAAATTGAATCACTATAATTTACCATAAAAGTGGTAATATCACTAAAATGTTCTTAAGCACCTGATCTCTGCATATTATCCTGTACAAAATCCTGTTAAGCCATTGAGTTTTTCCTTATAAAAGCATAATTCAATTCATAGTTTTATTGGTTCTTCAAAAAAGAAGAAGTCCACAGATATAATTTATAAAGCAGTTGACAATACTTTTATTTCTAAAGAACTCTGCAAAGATACCAATTTATGCAAGAAGTACACCCACCAACTCCAGTTATTTTATAAATAATTAAATCTTGATTTCCTACAGTTTCATTAACTACATAGACCATCACAATGTCCTTGTAAAGCAAACAAGTTACTGTATAATGTAGTATCAGCCTCAGACTCAGGTGAGTAACAATTGATGGGTCTGTGTTTTCATGCAGCCTTACTTAATATAAAGAAGTCATTCTGAATTTTTTAGATCTTTGCAAAAACTTTGCTTAACTCACACCTTGAGTTTGATAGGAAAAAAAGTCTGTAAAACCGTTGATGAGTGACCCAACATACCTCACAGTGGGCATACTAACCTAATACAACCAACCTTCCATCCCATGAGCCTCATCATATGTTGTTGATTGTTCTGCCATTTTGCCTGTATATTATTTTCAGGGTCTCATTAGTTGACACTATGATTTGCTTTATTTCATGATTAGCATTACTTTACATGATTGTTAATTATCAGAATCTGATTTTGGAACATTTGTTTTAGTTCATTTTTGACATTTTACTGTTGTCATTTGAGTTGTTATAAATGTTTATTGCATCATTGCAACACCATGTTGTTTAGGGATTTTTTTCTGCAGATGGCATCATTTTGTGACATGAACAACACCTGTTGCTGGCTATACAGGCCATTGAATATACATCCACCACTATTAAAGATGCTGATGTATAGAAATTTGTGCAGGTACGTTGTGTCAGTTAAAATATTAAAATATAATAGCAGTGAGCTAAAGCAACGTAAGAGAAATGCTAAGAAAGTAAAAGATCAGGCTGGTTACAACTTTTTTTGTCTTTTGGTTAGGAATTCAGAAGTGTTTTGGTTTTGGCTCCTATGATGAATGTGTACCAAACCTACACCCTTGTTAGCTTTTACTGACTTAATAACAGAATACATTTTCTTAATTTTAAGCATATTGTATTGAATATTTAGTTTTTTAGTATTCTGTTTAAAATGCTTATGGGTATGTAATGTCACTCTATTATAATAAAAAATCTTGGGAGACAAGACTTTTTATCCTGCGATGAGACGTGATCTTTTGAAGAGAGACACTTCCACATCCCGCGAGACAAGACTTTGTGCGAAGAGATTTAACTGAGGCCAGAAATAAAAGACAAAGATTAGATGACAAAGTAAAACGTCGTAAAGAATTCAAAAACATCGGTGCGATACACATGCAGAGCAGGCTAGAGGTAATGGAAGTACGAAAATTTGAAAGTCTCAAAAAAATGATAGTAAAGATTGCATTAGCGCAAACAAACCGAAATTATTACACGGTGAAATAATGGAACAGTGAAAAAAGATCAAATATATTGTTTGGATTTAAACTTTAAGTCGGAGACTTGTAGATTGTCTAATTTGTGTCGCCGTCAGGGAAAGTAGTGTTTCTTCCCAATACAGAGGCATATCCACGAGAATTAAAAGATTGGTTGTTTGGTGAAAATGAAATCCCACAAGACAAAATTTCAAGCCCTGCAAGACAAGAGTTTATGCAAAGAGATTTGGAAAAGTCCTGCCCACATCTAAAACATTTACTATCACGCACATGATTCAGTCATTTCTCATTTGTGTGAATACTATTGTCAGACACAGTTTGTGTAGAGAGAAAGAAACCATATTCAAATAATCAAAATTCAAACGATATTGACAAAAAGGTTAAAGCGAAAAGATACTGTATATATGGACATAGGTGATATGGCAGAAGTATGTAGATATTGTTTGGCTTTAAGCTTTAAGTCGGAGACTTGTAGATCATCTAATTCGTGTTGCCATCAGGGAAAAGAAGAGTTTCTTTCCAATGAAGAGGCCTATCCACGAGAATTAAAAGATTTGTTGTTTGCAACCGGCAGAGATGCAAAGCTGTTGGCGCATAGCGCAGGCAGTGGGGTTGGTAAGCAAAACGAACAGGGGGCGATTAGTGAGTTTATGCATCAAACCAATTTAGAGTGTGGGATCAAATCCATCTAAATATTGTTTGAAATTGCAGAATCTAGTCAGAGAGTGGTGGAGCCGGGAGCTGAACCAATTTTCCTAGGGCTATAAGACAGCTATTCTAACTATTGTTCACCATGCCACTTTTTACTGAATCTGAAGATTCAAACTTGTTTGCACTGGTGTGCACTGAAAAAATTTGCTGCTGAGTATGGTATAGTTATAATTAAAATCAGCACATTCAAATCAAATGTTGTAGTCCTCCCCTGGAAACTTGTTTGGTTTTTTATTCAGGTAAGGGCTGCCCTACATGGAGGATTTCAAGTACATTGAGGTCTTGTCTTCAGAAGAAGCTTTGCATTTGCCAGTCAGTTGCCATCTCCATTCTTACCTATGGTCAAGAACTGGTTAGTTACTAAATGAATGAGATTAAAATGACAAGCAGCTAAAATAAGGTTAATTATCAGAGTTGTTGGGGTTACTTTCTGTGATAGGGTGAGGAGCTCAGCAATAGGAGAGGGCCTTGGAAAAAAAACCCTGAATGGAGATGAGGTAGTGTTGATGGTTTGAACATTAGTTAGGACACAAGGCATAGCGTTGAGAGATTTAATCTCTCAGCTGGCCCATGAGAACCCCATAAATTGTTGGAAGAAGTTATTAAGGATAGGGTATCATGGTCAGCCTAGCTCAGTGTCTTGCTTCTGTGACCCTCATTATGATATGTGAAGTGAAAACGATGGTAATGTTGATATTGTATAAATTACAATGCTCGCCAGTTGTACACATACCAGCAAAATATATACAGTATATACTTATAATTATACAATACTGTAGCAGAAAAGTAATGAGACTGATTTTTTAACATAGCATCAATGTTATCCCCTTCAAAGTAGTTCCCTTGGGCAGCTGCACACTGATGGAGACGTTGTTCCCACTATTGGCAGCAGCGCTGGAAGTCTTCAACCGGTATGGTCTTCAGCATGTCCGTTACACTCTTTTGATGTTTTCTAAAGTCCCGAAATTACGTCCTTTGAGGACATTTTTCAGTTTAGGAAAAAGGAAAGAGTCACACGGACTGAGGTCAGGTGAATAAGGGGGCTGGGGAACCACAGGAATGCCTTTTGAGGTCAAAAATTCTGTTATGGAGAGGGCAGTGTGACATGGGGCGTTGTCATGATGGAGCATCCATTTGTCTGCAATGTCTGGTCTCACGCTAATGACCCTTTTCTGAGCCTTTCAAGGACGCCTTTATAAAAACTTGGTTGACAGTTTGTCCTGGAGGAACAAATTCTTTGTGGACGATTCCCCTTTTGTCAAAAAAACAAATCAGCATTGATTTGATCTTCGATTTGCTCATTCGAGCTTTCTTTGGTCGAGAAGTGTTTGCAGTGTGCCACTCCTGACTTTGCCTCTTGGTCTCAGGATCGTATTCAAAAATCCATGATTCATCACCTGTGATCACACGACTAAAGAAATCTTGCTCATTAGCGATTCTGTCAAGAAGATCAAGACACTTGTTTTTTCGATTGTCCTTCTGCTCAATTGTGAGGTTTTTCGGCACCATTTTGGCACAGACCTTTCGCATGTGCAAATGTTCAGTCAAAATTTGATGAACGGTAAATCTGTTCAAATTTAATTGTTCACTCAACATTCTTAATGTTAAAACGACGGTCTGATCTCACAAGAGTGTCCACACATTCGATGTTTTAATTGGTTTTCGAAGTTGAAGGCCTCCCTGAATGGTGTTCATCTTCAACGTGTTTTCTGCCTTCCAAAAATGATTTGTGCCAGCGAAAAACTTGAGCTCGGGATAAAGAATGTTCCCCATAGGCCTGTTTTAACTTTTCAAACGTCACACTTGCCGATTCTCCAAGCTTAACACAAAATTTAATGGCACAACGTTGCTCCAAATTCCGCTGTTCCATTTTGCGTGACGCACAACCAAAAACACAACTTCGCTAATAGCAGTCACAAAAATCACGTAGTTAACAGAAGGAGTTGAAAGTCGCACTGAGCTATGGGAGGGTACTGATACATGTGCTCTATCAAGGACAACAGCGCAGCGTTGCCAGATCGCTTGCAGTGTTGCCAGTCTCATTACTTTTCTGCCACATACTAGACATTAAGCCCGTTACAATAACGGACGCTAGAACAGTAGTGCATAAACATTAGTAGGAACAGTCTATATTAAATGGCAAGGGACCTTGATCTCATTATGTTTCTTGTCTTAATTTTTTTTGTCAAAAATATTTTTGCAAGAAGCCCAAAGTAAAATAATAAAAATAAAATAGAAACGTATGACAATACAGTAAGTATAATTAATATTGCCTTAGTGTAAACCTTTGTAAAATTTCTGTAATACACAATATCTGAAGAAGATATTTAGGAAAAATGTTCTTACCTCATTAAATTTTTCTATAAAATTTCATTATAGACAACATTTCTTGGAAATATTCTGTCTGAGTTTGGCAAGAGTTTGCCTTTTTCAGGACCATCTACAACCTTGACAACAACATCTGGATAACTTCTGACTCTTGATAATGCAACATATAACTGACCATGGCTGAATACTGGTTCTGGCCAGTAAATGCCAACTTTTTGTAAGGTTTGCTCTTCTGAGTCTTTCTCTTTTAGCGTTTTTCTGATGCTCATTTTCTTTTTCTTCAATCGATCTATTTGTTCGTATTTTTTTTGTCTTTCAGCCTTTCTGTTGTTGATGTTTACTTGTTGAACATTCTTCCAGATGTTACTTATATAGGATTTGATTGTCTGTGTCTTTTGTCCTACTTGACGTGTCCTTTTTTTTTGGGTGGCATGTTGTTAGTAGATATGTCCTTAATATTTTCTCTTACAGTAATACTGGCTTGTATGTGGCTGTAATATGCGTCAGTGTATTGTGTGCCTTTAAATTTCTCCCGCAGTAATACTGGTTTGTATTTCCGTAAAATGCCTGTAATTTTCTCTGACAGTAATACTGGCTTTGATGTCCGTAATATGACTTCAATTTTCTGTCACAACAGTGGGCAATCAGCAGACTGTCCCCAGTAACTGATGTAATGTGTGGAGTGCAGTTGATAATCATGACTGTGTCTTCTCCCCAGCAAGTACTGTGCAGTTCCCCACCAAGTATTTTAATCTGTGCTGGCGTGTAGCTGATTATTGTATGTGTGGCGTCTCCCCAGCATTATTTGCTTATTATGCGCTGCCGTGGATACGCCATTCACTGTGTTCCCAGCTTCGAGTGTGTGTGCGACCAAGATGCGGTGCGCATGGGCGGGGCACGGTGCGATGTGCCGGCCCTGCTTATGCGCACTTCACCAGAAGACACACACACACGGACACCTGGACGCACACAGGGCTTTTATTAAAGAGGATGATATATATATATTGTCACAAAACGAGACAAAGACAGAAAAAGGTTTGGGGCAGCCACCCATGTAATTAGGTATCCTGGCTGCAAAGTCGTTTTCTTTTCAAATACCAGCACTGAAGTGCTTACAACAGAGTCCAAAACAAGACTGACAGAGAAGGGAAAAGGGAAGGCTTTTAAAGGGGAGGCAGGAAGTGAGGTCATAAGGATGGGCACGTGTTCATCTTTCATTGGTTTAGTCCCGGATGTGACATCAGTGGGGCGGGAGCTGGCAAGGTCTGTTTACATTGGCTCGGTCCCAGAAGTGACGTCCAGAGAGACAGGTGGAACCTCCCGGGTTTAGGTCTACAGGGAAGTGAGAAAGAGAGTTAGTGCACTCTGCCACATCCCGGCATGGCTCAGAACTGCCTTCACTCGAGCCCTTTAGCTGCCTCCCATGCGCGCGTGTGTGACAAGGCCCCCCCCTCAGCCCAGACCCGTCGGGTCGGGCGACCCTAACCGAGAGGTCGTGAACCCGAGAGAGCATCAGCGTTGGCATGGAGAGCACCCGACGATGAACGAGCGAGAACTTGTACGGCTGCAGGTCAAGAAACCACCGGGTGACCCGCGGATTCGACTCCTTGTGCAGGGCCATCCACTGTAGAGGTGCATGGTCCGTGACAAGGGTGAACTCACGGCCCAACAGGTAGTACCTCAGCTGAGTGATCGCCCATTTAATCGCCAGAGCCTCCCTCTCCACCGCGCATACCTGGTCTCCCGGTCCAACAGTTTCCGGCTCAGGAACATGACGGGGTGTTCGACACCATCGACACTTTGGCTCAGCACGGCTCCCAGGCCTGTGTCCGAAGCGTCCGTCTGGAGGATGAAAGGCAAAGAAAAGTTAGGTGCCATCAAAATAGGTGCGGACGTAAGGGCCTTCTTCAAGTCACCAAATGCAGTCTGTTTTGCAGTCCATACCACAATGTTCGGGCCCTCTTCTTTGTTAAATCAGTCAAGCGCTTCTCAAAACCGGGTACAAACCGGCGGTAGTACCCGGCTAACCCGAGAAAGGCTTGGACCTGCCGCTTGGTTCGCGGACGGGGCCATTTCAGAATGGCATCAATTTTGGAGCACTGTGGCCTTACGGTACCCCGACCCACCAGGTAGCCTAAATATTTGGCCTCGCTTAATCCAAAGAAACATTTCTTGGGATTAATCCGAGCCCGCCTCACCAAGTGTCCGTAATACCGCTTGGACATGCTGTAGGTGTTCCTTCCATGTGCTGGAATAGATGACCACGTCATCTAGGTAGGCAGCACTGTATGAGTTATGAGGCCGAAGCACTTTGTCCACCAGACGCTGAAAGGTTGCTGGAGCCCCGTGTAACCCAAATGGAAGGACACGATACTGCCAGTGTCCGCTAGGGGTACTAAACGCGTTTTTCCTTCGGAGTCCGTTAAAGGAACCTGCCAGTACCCTTTGTCATGTCAAGTGTGGTCAGGTATTGAGCCTGTCCAAGCCTCTCGAGGAGGTCGCCCACGCGTGGCATTGGATAGGCATCAAATTGGGAGACTTGGTTAAGCCGACGGAAGTCATTGCAGAACCTCCAACTCCCGTCAGGCTTACCGACGAGCACAATGGGGCTGGACCAGGGACTATAACTTTCCTCAATTACACCTAGTTCCAGCATGCGCTTGATCTCAAGCTCCACTTCAGCCTTTTTTGCCTCGGGAAGACGGTACGGGCGTTCTCGGACAACAACCCCGGGCTCTGTCACAATGTTGTGCTCAATCAGAGAGGTCCTTCCGGGGTGTTCACTGACTACCTCTCGAACGGTCCGGATAACTGTTTCCAGCTCCTGCCGCTGCCTGGGTCTCAAGTCTGTGCCAAAGTTAAGGTCGTGTGTGTGAGCGAAGAGTGAGCGGGCTGGCCGGAGGAGGGATCGGGTCCCTGTCCTTCCACGGTTTCAGCAGGTTCACATGATAAACCGCTCCTTTGGCCGGCGATTGGGTTGACTCACCAAATAGTCGACCAGTCCCTTCCTCTCCTTAACTTAGGGGGCCCTGCCAGTGGGCAAGCAACTTAGAGTGGGAGGTAGGCACTAGGACCATGACCCGATCTCCGGGTGGAACTCCCAAGAGACGTGCAGCGGTTGTAGTACCGGCCTGTGCTGCTTGAGCCTCCTCCATGTGACTTTTAAGGACAGGCCAATCTTTCCAAATCTATCCAGAACTGCGCCGATATACTCCAGTATGTTAGTGGAGGGAAGAGCCTCTTCTTCCCAGCCTTCTTTCAAAATATCCAATATGCCCCGAGGTTGTCGCCCATACAGTAGTTCAAAGGGGGAGAACCCCGTGGAGGCTTGTGGGACTTCCCGATAGGCAAAAAGGACGAGGGGGAGGAGCTGATCCCAGTTCCTTCCATCCTCGCTGACCACCTTACGCAGCATTTGCTTGAGAGTTTGATTAAACCTCTCTACTAATCCGTCGGTTTGAGGATGATACACGAGGTTTTAAATGCTTTATTTTCAGTAATCTGGCAGTCTCCTTGAACGCTCCGAGGTGAAGGGGTCCCCTGGTCTGTCAAGACTTCTTTGGGGATCCCCACGCCAATACCCCTAGTAATTCCCGTGCGATGGCTTTAGAGGTAGCTGAGCGCAACGGAACAGCTTCGGGTATCGTAGCATAATCCACGAGGACTAAAATGTACTTGTGTCCTCGGCTGAGGGCTCTAGAGGTCCCACCAGGTCGACCCGATTCTGTGGAAGGGAACGTCAATCAATGGAATAGGAACAAGAGGAGCACGGTCCCTCCTAGGAATCTGTCGCAGTTGACACTCCGGGCAGGAAGCGCAAAAGCGACGAACCTCCTCATTAATTCCTGGCCAGTAAAACCGGAGCTTGATCCGCTCCAGAGTTTTTTCGGTGCCCAGGTGGCCACCTAGGAGGTGGGCGGTGCTAGCTCGCAGACCTGCCGCCGGAAGGTGCGGCACTAGCAGCAGCCTCGCCTCCTGCCCGTCATGCATTGCTACACGGTAAAGGAGGTCATTATCTAGCACAAAGTAGGGGCCCTGTGGCATCGACTGACTAGTGCGCTGGCCATTGACAAGGACCACTGCATTTTTTACAAACTTCAGGGAGTCGTCATTCCATTGCTCCCTTTGAAAGAAGCCGGCGTCTTTTAAATTGAAACCGCAACACGGAGAGAGGGTCAGCGCCGACCTCAATGGGCGTGGTTTCCTCCCGCTCCGCCGGCGCGGGATGACGGTCAGCCTGCGACGGCCGGGAGTTGCCACGTCAGCCAGGACGGCTGCTTCCTCTCTGCCGGCTGATTACACGGCGTGGAGGCAGCTTGAGACGGTTCATCTCCGCCCATAACGAGGCCCAACTTAACCCCGGAGTGGTATGTGTCTCACGCTTTTATTTCAGACCAGTCCCCCCTAGTATCACCGGGTGTGGAGGATCAGGAAGGATTGCCACGGTTACTTTCTGGACTGACCCTCCGTAGCTAATGACACAAGCGGCGGTCCTGTACCAGCGGGTTTCCCCGTGGACACAGGTTATACTGGTCTTGAACTTTAGCCATTGTCGCGTAGCACAAAGCGGCGGGCAACAATGGAAATGTTGCTGCCGGAATCGAGCAGAGCGAAGTTTTAAACCCGTTAACGATCACCACGTCTGTATGCGGGACCGTCAACGGGTTTGTCAGAGCACACCAAGCCCTCCTCCCCCTCCACCTGCATTCCTCCTCGCCTCCAAGCGGTTTTGCGTGCCCGCGCGCCGCGGACACCGATACAAGCTCCGGGCTGTACAGGGAGGGGCTAGGTCTTGGGACGTACCCCGGCTGAGTTTGCAGAAGGACGGTTCTGCTCTCCCAGAGTGTGAGGCCGCCTCTGTGTTTCCAGAAGCTCTATGAGCCCTGACATGTTCAGAACTGCGCCCCAGACCGGCTGGGTGAAGCCCTGGGGAAGTGCTTTCAGGAGCAGATAGCAAGCTACCTGCTCAATGACCTGGTAGGGCTTGTTTTCCAAGGGCCGTAGCCACTGCCATACTTTGCCCATAAGGACCAGGCTTGTTTACTGGTCGGCCTCTCAGGGTCCAACCTCCACTTTGTTATTTCACTCACCTGCCAGTCTGGGGCACCCCTGGTGGTAAATGGGGCTGTGGTTTCACTGGGGGCAGGCACTCTCCCCAAGAGAGCATACTGAGTCCCTCTTGTCTCCCCCCAGGGCAGCCCACTTCGGTGAGCCCCACCCGCACACTCCCTGGCCTCTCTAGATGGCCTAGTTCTGCGTGCTGGGAGCACGCGTACCGGGGCACCCTCCCCGCCTGAATACTCGGCCCCGGTACGCTCCCACCTGGGTGTTTTGCAGGTCCTGTCTCCTTCTCTTCTGGGACTTCTCCATCCTGCCGACTACGCCACTGTCACAAAACGGGACAAAGACAGAAAAGGTTTGGGGCAGCCACCCATGTAATTTGGTATCCTGGCTGCAAAGTCGTTTTCTTTTTCCAAATACAGCACTGAAGTGCTTACAACAGAGTCCAAAACAAGACTGTCAGAGAAGGGAAAAGGGAAGGCTTTTAAAGAGGGAGGCAGGAAGTGAGGTCATAAGGATTGGGCACGTGTTCATCTTTCATTGGATTAGTCCCGGATGTGACATCAGGGGGGCGGGAGCTGGCAAGGTCTGTCTCCATTGGCTCGGTCCCAGAAGTGACGTCCAGAGAGACAGGTGGAACCTCCCGGGTTAGGTCTACAGGGAAGTGAGAAAGAGAGTTAGTGCACTCTGCCACATCCCGGCATGGCTCAGAACTGCCTTCACTCGAGCCCTTTAGCTGCCTCCCATGCGCGCGTGTGTGACAATATATATATATATATATATACCTGTTTGTATATTTTTGCTCATTTTGTCTAGTGTACAGTACATGATCAAACGTTACATTTTCTGTTTGAATTTTTATACTCTATTTGTAAATATTATACCCCTACCTGGCTCATAGATGGAAGTGTGATTAGTTTGAAATAAACTGAACTGAATTCAATATTCTGGGAATCATTCTCAAGTTCAGGAATGCTCACTGTAGTTCCTTTTAAGGTTAGGCTTCTTCTGTGTGGGAGCAGCTTCCCTACCATTCCATTGTTTTACCATTCCTTAATGGACCTCCCATTACAAAGTGAAAAAAGTATATTACAAATTAGCAAATAATTACTTTTATTGGAAAATATATGGTGAATTTAAAAGGAACAAATAATAAAAGGGTACAGATACATTTTTTTCTGTCAAGTCATCATTGAATATGGAAGGACAATCAAAACTTTGTTTTTTTAATTGTTTTGCTTTGGCACTGCTATTGCTCAGTATAAATCAATCACTATACAAGAAACTGGCACATAAACTAATGTTTTTCAATGTTTCTGTTAATTTTACCTAAGAGAGCAGCCAAAACTGGATTATTTGAAAAACAAAATTCCACAGTTGGATTGCCACTGTATTTATTGTTAAGTTCAGCCCATCATAATTGTTTCCCACATTCCATTATCTCTTAGTATTATTATTTTTGGTCTGGTTCACTAGTCCCATGTGTGTTATTTTAATGTCTTCCTTGTCGATTTATTTGTATTTCATTCATTCTGCTCTACATGCTGCTTGGTTTCTTTAATTCTGGAGTCTTAACCCTGGCTTTGTTTGGCTCATGGCCAGTCTCATGTCTTTGAGGAGGTCGGAGTTGATTGATAGAATGTAGCCAACCCATCTTGAATTGTGATGGAATCTACTGAGAAAAAAAGCAATATGTAAATAACAATTCGATAAAGATAATGAGTTAAATAAATGATTAGAAACAGATGCAGTACAATGAAACTTGGTATTTTAGTTGAAGTTTTACTTTTTACGACAAGGGTTCCCACCCTGCAAGATAGCATTTCAGGTTGTGTGACACAGAGAAAGACTTTGTCATGATTTTTCAAAATTGAGTGAAGTGTGTTATCTGACTTTACTGTGGTGCAGTTGGTGTCTTGCAGTCTGACATAATTTGTAGGTCATTCTGTTAGTGCTCCTAACCTGTTTTATGATATGAAACGAATCCAGCATCGCGTGCGCAGTTGTCACCTGTGAATGAGCCACAGATATGCATGTTCTTGTAGGTTCTTTTCTGCAGGTGGATCGTTGGTAAAACTGAATAACTTTTTTAGAGAATGGAATTTGGACCTTGCAATGATCCATAGTGAAGAGTGAGGTCTAGTACTGATTGTGAAATGTCACAAATTTTGGGCTTTGATTGACATTTTTTTAAGACAGAGAAAGGAGACATCATGAGTAGGATGCATCACCTGCTGGCAGTAACATGGCAGTTTTAAAGGTGTTGTTCAACTGTTTTTGAACTGCAGTGTAGGAGTTATCAGGGCACAAAGCTTGTCAACTGTTGCATGCTGGCACTGGTTGCTTCACGTGGGTCTCCAATTCCCAAACCCCTGAATTGTTGATTGCGTGTCATTTCCTTGCAGCACTTGATTCGTCGTGGGATCCTCAACGCCCAGATCGTCAGTCAAGTGTCTAAGCTTCACAAGGGACATATTTACAAGATTACTGAGATTTATAAGGTAAATTGTTCAATTTATGTTTATGCACGTTTATGCATTTTATGCACATTTAAAGCTTATTTTTATTACTTCAATTCTTTCACTCGCAGTATTGTACGTGGGTCAAAAATTGAAATTTGACTCCTCCATCTTCAAATGTTATATTACTTTTGTAGGGGGTATGAACATAAATCAAACAGTTTTTAGGGGTGGAGGGCATAGAAAAGGTTTGGAATCACTGTTTTATAAGGATGGGATATGTTTTATAGGCTGTTCATTGAGTTTAAGTTTAGAACATTTTATTCAATATATCAATTATCATTGACATTGGTGATTGAGGGCTTTTCTTCAAAGGTGTGTTTGACTTGTAGTTACTGTAATAATTTTAATATTCAACATACTTGGTCATTGAAATAAATCTCAACAGTTTCAGAATAGATTACATTTCTTTCTCTCAGAAGCAAAACTCAGTTTTGTAAGAAAATATAGAATGCTATTTAATGTTGTAACAAAGGCGCTATATAGGTGCCTGACTCGACACAGAAAGACATGGAGGCACGTATAAAAACACAAGGACTTTATTTCTTCTTCACCCGTGGGCGCACGTCTTCTCCGTGACCCACAGGCAATACACAGTCCCAAAGCACAAACACTAAAGCACAACACACTTCTTTTTCTTTACCACCACTCCTCCACAAGCGTAGTCCTCCTCCTCCCGACCCTGGCTCCCCGAGTGGTGGTGGCTGGACCTTTTTATAACCCACCCAGAAGTTTTCCTGGTGCTTGACCACCTGGTGCTAATTGCACCTCCGGGTGGGGCTGAAGATTCGTCCAGCCAGGATGCTGAGTCCATGCAGCTCCCCCTATCGGCCATCTGAGCCCCCAACCAGGCTGTTGAGGACTCCACCTCCCATGGAGCCCTGCGGGTGGTTGGGGAATCACCGTCAGCCATGGAGGCTGCCACCAAGCATCCCGGGGGAGGTACTGGACTGCCCCTGGTGGCTCCCCCAGAACATAAGCAGCAGGGGCATCACTGCCGGGCATGGGACCCGGCTGTCCTTCACAATGTATTATCTTAAATGACTGGATCCCAAACTCGACACTTTGTGGCTTTATAAGCAGCCTAACAGCTCCAATGTGTGTTACAGGCAGTCAGTGGACAGCACTGACATATATGGAACTCTGCCTAGATAAAAGTTTGGTAGCCTACCTTGTTTAGTCTCTGCTGGTACCACTTTTCATATGACACAGCTCAACTCAGACTAAAAGGAGCAGACAAAGCTGAGCCTAGCAGCAGCACCAATACCAGTTCTTCTAAAGTTGTACATTTTCAATGACCATCCTTCATATAGCAAGATGTATTTTAATTACTACTTGTTTTTTTGTTTTGTTTTTTTTTTTTTTGTACATGCAACATTTCGGAAAGAGCAGTTGGATTAGGTACAAATGCTTTTCTGTGATGCATTGTCCCAAATTGCCCTACAAAGTTATCAGTACAAAAGAAGTTTATATTTTAATACTGTTGGCAATTCTGGGAAGCATGGTGTTATCTCACAGCATTTAGGTTTGCTTTGATTTGTGGTGGGATTGTCTGATATAAGAATATGCATGTTTCCCCCCATCCTAATGGAGTTCTGCTCAGGGATGTTTGTGTTGTTCTTCAATCTAAAGATATGCAGTTAGATTGGCAAATCTTTATTGTTCCGGATATGAGATCCAGTAGCTGTGCAGAGGAAGAGGAAGAGTATTGGTGTATAGACTAGAGCTGGTTTCAGACTTCGGATCCTGCTGGAACAAACTTTGGCTAACCATATTCATTAAATGCACACATAGATTTGTAGGTATAAATATAGGGTGGTACAGATCTAATTATGCCATTTTCATTACCCTATAACTTATTAAGTTTATTACATAGAAAATCACCCGAAAAATCCCGGACCATCGAGAAGTGTGTGAACTCACGACATGAAGAATCGTCTTCGTGCCGAACTGGAATCGTTCCCATATAAATCAAAGTCATCCAGACGATCTAGATCTGCATAATTAGATCTGGACCACCCTGTACAAGTACTATCCCTGGATTTTCTTGATTGCATATGTAATCATCTTGGTTGTCTGATTCTGAATTTTTTCTACATATTTGAAGACAGGTTTCATTTTATTGATTAGCAGAACCTTTCATGTGTTTTTTAGTTTGTGCTGCAGATTTTAGAAAAAAATTCTGCCTATCATAAAGAGTACATTTGAATTTGACTTGAGATGTACGGGATTGTTGGAAAATAGGTAACGAAACTGAGGCTTGAGTATCTACATGGGTTTCTACTGGATAGGCAGTCAATGTGCAAGTTAGTCATCTGTATTACAATTAAAAATTAATTTCATTATTTACGGTGCATAGCCATAGTCTTATTTTACCTTTTAATTATAGACAAAGGAATGCATGATTGCACACAGAAATATAGCTGGATTAACTATGAATTGCATTTTCATAATCTATAGCCTCCCTTACATTGTCTTCAGATATTGATTCAGTGCTGTGCCTTTTGGATCATTTTGGACCTATTTCTGAAAACCTTTGTAGGTGTTCTAAATCTCAGTTTTTGTTCATCTCCAACCTATTTTACATTGATATACCATCTTAACTTGTTGGTCTGGTGATTCTACGTTTTAGAACAGATAATATTTTAGACGTTTTTATGGGTTTTGAAATAACAAACTACCCTAAATGCATTGGAAAATCCATTAAATTGAATATTGAATTGAATTGAATATTATATGTCAGAACATGGATACGTAAAAATTTTGTAGAAGCTGTACAAATTATGGGATTTGTTTATGGATTGGTGCTTGGTGGAAATGTAGGAAAAGTCAAAAATGTTTATCTTGAACATCAAATCATCATGAAATTTTGGGTGTTTTTGCTTCCTATTTTATATTATTCTCTTTCTATGGCTGTGGTCAAGTTGTTTCAGTTGCTATGCCTGGTGCCAGTCACATGGTGATTTGATGGGTTATGTCATTATGCTGCACTTATTTAACATGTCAATACACCACATCTTGTTTTCCGAGTATTGATTGTGTAGATTAAACAACTATACTTTTTGTCCAATCATTTGGCTCAGAGTGATGCTCTTACTTTACCAACACTGCAGAGAAGCACAAACAGAAGTAATAGTGTGAAACATTTTAATGTCTTTATTTGATTTAAATTATTTCATTGAATATGCTTATTTGATTCCTGGAGCATACAAGCAGATTGCAAGGATCCTGAAGGTGTGTAATAGGACAGAGGTTACTTTCAAACAGAATTCTATTCAGACATCAGTAATCCTCACTGTTTTACACATTTTCTATTATCCCTTCTCCAACCTGGAAGTGTAAACCTGAGAGATTAGTAATAAAAGAGCAGGTCCCTGTTATAAGAATGATGTGTAAATGAGTGAGTCCCGCTAAGTTCTTAAACTCTGTAAGTCAGTTGTGTTCTGGACTCTGTGGCTTTTATAATTTCTGTGACATGAGCTGTTCCAGAACATTAATAGTAGTAGACATGCTGGCCTCTTTTAAGCATGTCTGAACAAGAGAAGCAAACTACATCACACAGCTGGAATGGTTATGTCACTTGTTTTTTTTGTCTAGGATCACACCATTTTTTGTTGTGTACTGATGTTTTAATTACTGTCTTCTCATATTTGAATAAATATTGTTTCATCTCTGTTCAACATTCCAGTGTGGCAAAAAGAGTCAGTAGAGCAATTTAAATAAAAAGTACAAAAGTGATGCCAGACCAAAGAAATGCTGCAATTCAAAATATAGCAGTTTTTCCACTAAACCCATAGGAAAAAAAGACGTTCTTGTTAACAGTTGGAAGCAGGCATCTGTATATTCAAGACAAGACTTAGGTTTAATTCTGGCTAAGGATTTTTATTTTTTTTCTCCCAGTTTGTTGCATATTGGGGGTAAATATCTCTACCAAAACGTCTATGTTTTTACTGAATTAGCAAATTTCAGAAACTTTCCTATCATTTTGTTTTTGTTTTTGTTTTTATTTTGCATAACATTCTCATGGTGCCCTGGGGATCAGCCCCTAAAATTCCAAACTCTAAATTAATTCAAATGAGTTTGAAATAAGTGGAGAGGTAGATATTTAGAACATGACAAGGCAGTTTACACTTATTGTGGATCCAGATAACCCTCCTGAGTAAGGAGGACTACCATTCTGTGAAATGGTATCTCATTATCATAACAGACAGATCCTGTGTCACACCATGGCTGTGTTCCAGTAAATTTGTGAACACCAAATATTAATATTTCATCTCATCAAAAATATGCTGAGAATATTTAAAAATAGTCTATATTTAAATGTTTTTTACTTCTTGTCATTTTCGTGTTTTCATTATTGAGGTTTTAACATATCTTTTGGTTCTAGCTGTGTTATCCAGCTTTACACAGGCCTTAGTTAGAGTGCTATTGGTTATATGTTAGAACTGCAATGTAACTATGTACTTTTCCGTATGCAATATTTGCAGTTTTTTAATTTTTGTTTTTGTGTGAGTCAGTCAGTCAACTTTGTATTTTCTATATATAAATTACTAGTTGTATTATAATTTTCTAAGTCAATTGGCTTCATTTATTGCGACATTGGTTAATCATATGTGTTAGACTCTATACTACATACAGTCTTTGGTGTTGTTGCAGCAGAATTCCACATTAAAGCTGTATTTGTTAATGTCATGTCATTGCCTAAACCCGGTCTCCTTAGTGCAAGGCAGCAGTGCTACCACTGTGCTACTCTGTCTGTTAATGTTACAAAGGTAGTTTAAAATTAATTAATTCAAAGCTAAAAACTAGTCTCAATTAGCATCAAAGTCTAAAATTAGTACTGTGCTAGTGTACAGTGAATTTGAAAAAATGTCTAACAACTGAAAAATCAAAAGTTACTAATTTCTTTTACTCGATCAAAAGCACCGTCTTATTTTCTTCTTACCACATTCTGAAACCAGTATCTCCATCAGCTGTAGAAAAAAATCTTGCTTAAATCCTGGCTTAGCTCTGTTGGTTAATTCGAAAAATGCAATGCTACACACTGATAATAAAATGTAGCCCAATGAGTTTATCTCATATTTATTGTCACATGTGGCACACCCCCAGTCTGCCAAAGCAATCCACAATGCTGTGTGATATTTCTCCCAGTTTTTATCTGTGCTTGTTTCACCAAGGGGACTCTCTTCCCCTACTATTCTCTATATGTATAAAATCCAATGTCTGTCTGTCTGCTTTTCAGGAGAGAACTACTTAACGGATTTAGATTGGGTTTTTTTCTATAATTTGCTTGAACATTTTGCGACTTCTCTCATTATGCTAAGTACTGTATTATAGTTTGGGTGCTGCACAGATTTATTTGCGCAAATCCGAGAGACAGGCTACGGGCTGAGGGGAGGGGGACACGGGGCCTCAGGAGTAGGCTATCCTCACTCATGCACCAACCTCTGTTCCAGTCGTTCTACCCCTTGTCATGTGTTGGAGCGTATCTTACCTCCGGTTAGCTAGCCATACCTGTTTGTTCACCAGACATTATTATCTTGAGATTGTTAAAAGAGTAAAGTTTGACATTTTTGAGAGAGAGATCACAGCTGTCTGTTTTAAACTGTACCTGCTCATTGACAGAGATATCACGGCCATATGCTGTTCTCCCTACGCGGGGGACACTCTTCCATCAGAGCTGAACATGATCACATACAGTGGCAATGTTTGATGTTGGAGCATACCTAACTTCCGCTTTGCCGGAGATACCTTGCCAACTTTTTACATTTTCGACAAACAGATCACAGCTACATTCTCACCCCTGATAGTGTGGAAGCGAAAAATACGCTGTAGATTCTCACTTTAAATGAAGGCTAAAGGAGTCAAAGGATAGGCAAACAGAGTAATTAGATTTATTGCAATAACACGGACTTAACCCAATTAAGCCAAACTGAGCTGAGCCCTGAACAAACCAAAAATCACAGTTTATATAATTATTTCTTATCATGCGGACCTCGCTCAAGACAGCTCATTCATTGTTCCTTATATATTGCTTCTGCAGCTGGCTTCCCAAGTTTTCATGGGAACCATCATTATCTCCTGACACCCTTCTGCAGCTGGCTTCAAAGTTTTCATGGAAACCTTCTCCCATATTTTGCTATTCAACTTCACTTTTTTTGCTTCACATATTTTTAAGTCGGCCTTAAGTTTGCAGGTGCTCCCCCTCATCCATTCTTGGACTTTTCCATCTATCCTTCTCTTCCTTCCTTGTCTCTCAAGCTGATAAGATATTGGTGACTACAGCTAAAAAAGAAATATGGCATGTTCCTTTATTTAACCATTTGCTTGGTATGCCTGACTTGTATTATTACATGCACTGTTAATGCTTATAAGTTTTCATATCAATTTATGCTAATAGATGAATAAAATAATTTCTTATTTTCCATAATAGCAAAACCAAAAATATTGTATATCAAGAGGCCCTCAGATAAGAAAGCTATCAATATAAATTCTTATCAATACAAATTATTACATTTTTGTTTGTCTTTTTATTGATTTTTAAAGTTTGTCCTGATTCACTACTATGTGTGCAGAGTCGCAGGGGACTGCTAGTACTGTATAATCATGCTCGATTCACAAAGGGCAAAATACCCTACCCGCTCTTCAAGTGCTGTCTGTGGGTCACCGAGGAACTTAAAAAGGTAAAACTGGGTCACAAGGCTACAGAGACTGAGAAACACTGCTCTAAGAAACACTGTAATCCAGTAAGACAATGAAATTGCTATTGCAAAGTAGTTGAAGATAAAGCATTGTGAGCACTGATAAAATTGTCTGCAGCAGTGCACTGGCTGATGGGAGTTGTAGTCCCCATTTGGCATTTCCATAAGGTTGCATATAAGATGAAGCTGATGGGGGATAACAAATATTAAATACCTATCTTATTGGATCTGTTGCATAAGATTGACTATACTCACAACCACAATGCCTGCAAAAACTTGCTAAATGCATCTTCTTTGCTATTTTTACTTTGCTCCTTTTCTTTTCTTCTATAGATGGTCTCCATTTGTATAAACCAGCACAACCCATTTCTCTGTGCAATTTCTGTCAGTGCTGTGGCGAAACCGGAGACATGGTGTGTTAGAATGCCCTACTCGCTAGAGCATTATTACATAAAAAAGATCAACAAA
The DNA here is from genome assembly GCF_016835505.1 of Polypterus senegalus. Taxonomy (NCBI): domain Eukaryota; kingdom Metazoa; phylum Chordata; class Cladistia; order Polypteriformes; family Polypteridae; genus Polypterus; species Polypterus senegalus. The sequence continues at coordinate 80,557,585 of NC_053157.1, forward strand.
TAAAATGAGCATAAATTGTCTAATTTTGTTATTATACAATGTCACCAAATTTCAATCAAGGCATTCTTGAGATTTTGGGAATTTAGTTTTTCTGTTGTGGTGGGGGTTACCCCTAAATATTGGCTTTCCTAGCAGATGCCTACTGCTAAAGACACAACATTCTCCCAAATTTCATATTATTTTCAATATTATTGTAGTCAGGTATGAATAAAGATCAGGTCCAAAAATACAAAATAATAAAGCACAGGCAATATCCTTCTTTTATCTCATGATTGTTGCTGAGTTGAGCAGGTCTGGCTTAGAGGAGCTCTGTCTTGTACCAAATTGATACACCTCCTTCTGGGAATGTTCAACTTTATATGACTCAGTTGGGAAGGAGCAGAGTAAGTAGCACTCATTGGGCATTTTCTTGGAGCTGGGAAGGAAGAAGTAGATGATAGTGGTAGTGACAGTGCCCCCTCTCATACATACAGATATATACACATATATGCAGATGCTATCTTTAGTTTGCTCCATCAACCAAAATCAAACTTGCTTTCTCTTCATTTTGAGAAGGCAGTGCTTATCTTGGTAGCTTCAATTGCAAAGCTAAAGTGCTCAGGCCACACCAATGCAGACACTTACACTAGCCAAATTTAGAGACCTCTGATAATCTTACAGCTACTCAGAGAAAACCCACACAGATTATAATCAAAATTGAAAATAAACTGCAGTCCCTGCATCAGCCTTCATTTATAAGTAGGTGGCTTTGCATGAACGTAGCATTATGACATCATTTGTGCTGTATGCTTGTCATATAAATTATGATCTGCTAAGTAAATAAAGTCTTCTTAAAGATATGAAAAGCTACTTCTTGGTCAAAGAATTATACTTCTCTTGACATACAGCTTGCTTCATTAGCACAAAATGTTCACTTGTGCAGTTTAGACATACTGTATACTTTATTCTTTGTACATTTAAAACAGACACACATCGAAGGATAATGAGGATACAGTAGGAATGACTACAGTCATTTCTACTTGCTGTTTCTTTGTATTTCTTATATGTTGTCAGCTAACAAGAGGGGCATCATATCAATGTGGTCACACTGCTATCTCACATCTCCTATGTCCTAGGTTCAGATCCTGGTCTGGGCACTTCTTCCTTTTCATATCTACAGGTGCCCCAGTTTTCCTCCCAGTTAATTCACAGCTCTGTTTTGGACAGATTAGAGTGAGTGTGAATGTGGTATTTGGGGGACACATGGCCCATCCTGGATAGAGACCCACTGACTCCATGTAACCCTAAACTAGGTATGTGAGTTAGCAGATAGATGTATGTTAGCTGTCAGTCTGTAGGCCCCCTTACCTTAGTTGTCTTGTACAATTTCAGTTTTTGGGTTTTTTTTTCTGATATTTTAGAGGAGGCAGAGCTTCCCTTGTAATCTTAGAGCAGTCATCTCTGATCAAAATGGACTAAGGTCAAAACCTGGACTGTTATAAGTTGATTTCCCAGCAAAGTCCTGACTCTCTAAAAAGACTTCCTGTTAGCTAAACATACAAAAGATTTAAATATGTATTCCAGAAAGTTGGGTGCTGCTAATACCTGCTACCATCTTAAATAGCGGACACCTGATGGCATCATGTGTCATCTGCCTCACTGTAGCAGCAGGTAGTACAGCTGAATTCCGTTCAGAAACACACAAAATCATACCACTCATGAGCCAAAACTAAATTCATAATGGAGGTGCAACATATAATTAAAATGACATTAAAATGTAATCACAAGTTCAAAATGAAAATGAAATTACAAAACAACTACAAGCCTGGAATCTACACATTAAAAACTCCAGAATTATTAAATATTGCTTTGGACCCAGTGATGGCAGAGGACTTGTCTCGAGCATAAAATTGGATTAAGATGTCCAGTAAATGGTTGTAAAATTATTAGAAGTTCCAAATTCACCCTTTGTAAGTTTGGGTTTTGGTTTATAAGTTGGTCCTGCAATAGACTGGCCCCCTGTCTGGAGTGACTTCTGGCATACTTTTTCAAAATAATTTACAGTTCCAAATAATTGTAGAAAGCCTGCATTTTATTTAAAAAGTCGTGGGAGCCATCATGGAGCACAATCTCACATACCCACACACTCACTCGTATCTGCTAACTTTAGGTCACTAATTGATCTAATGTGATGTAATGAATGTGACATGTGGGAGAAAGCATGAAAGCCCAAAAAAACAGATTAAAAACTTGCAGACTCTATATAAAATGTGGCAGGATCAGAGATGGAATATATACAGTACATTCTGTTCAGTTCCACTACCACATGAATTTGGAAGATGCTATATAAAATAAAAATATCTTGACCCTTCTTTTTAAGACAGCAAATGTATTTTTCCTATTGGCAATTGCCAACATATTGCATGACTTCTGAAACCCGATCAGTTGCTGTTTTGCCAGCATTATTTTTATTATAAAGATGCCTAGTAATAAACTGGTACAGTAAACATCCACAAACAGGATACAAAGACAAAGACAAGAGGGAGGGGTCACCTTATAGTCTACTTGGAGGTCTGCTGTGACCTGTAAATCTGACTGTTGAAACAACATTACTCCAGTGAAGCCAGCGTAACAGCACAAGAGACGGAAAAGAGTGGACTAAATGAATTAGACATGTGCAATGTGTAAATGATTGTAGCATTTTATGTTTAAGTCTTGGCTGGCACCTTCTTCAAGCAAATATTTCCAGATCTTGTTCTGCTACCAATTTAAGTGGATTTTATAGTTGTTCATGGTATGTTTTTGATCATCTGGATTTTGCTCCTGAAGCCTGGACAATTCCGTATGTAACTGGGAGAAACTGAAGGACCGGTCCCTGTTATTTACTGGACAAGACTGTTGCACTTGTGAAGGAACTGGAGTGTGGACCTTGTATAAGATCAGTTTTACTTCTCTGAAGCTGTGATTCCAGGTATGTAAAATAAAATGTAGTTAATTGACCAAAGATTAATACCTCAAGAGTGGGTGGAAAATTCAAAATGGAGGTATACACACAATCTCTGATGTCTTGAATACTTTTAAGTATGCAGCAGTCCTATTGAACCTTAATATTAATAGATGTGATTTATAAAGTTAAACAATAATAATAAAATAACTTTTATATGTTGGTCAGTAGAATCAATGTCTACACTATATTCACTTTGCACCCATCTCATTCTTCATGACAAGATAGAACATCTACCCTTCCATTTTTCCAACCTGTTCAATTCAGTTGAAGGTAAGGTGTAGCTGATCCCAGCAGCATTCAGCACAAGCCAAGACCCTAGATGACATGCCATTTCAGAGTTAATTCAGAGTTGAAAAATTCAAATGACATGCATATCTTTCAGTTGTGAAAGGAATAAAAACAGGCAGACATAGGAAGATAAAGGATACTCCATATAGAAAATTATATACATTGAAAATAGATTTTGTGAGATTGTGGAAATCCTTTGAGACCCTCCTGAACTGTGCTGTACATCGAAAGGACGTTCATGTATCTGTTGAGGATTGCTTGTCTATAGCCAAGGCAACTGCAAGTTCGTGGTGCCACTGAGACTTGCCTTAACGTGAACAAGGCTGTTGCCTGATGGTTGATGTGAACAACATCCTTACTCGGCCACTGACCTGGCCCTGTCAGTGCTTGTTATTTGTGTGTATTGAAGTTGTAGCTTCTGTTTGAATAATTACCCTGACTGTTCCTGTTTTAAGTGGAATAAAGTTGATTTTCTTGAAGCCTTTGGACTCTGTGACTTCTTTCGCGTTCAAGACAGTAACTCATGTGTTACGTGGTACCAGAAGTGGGGTTCCTACAATAGCGCCTTCTACCTGTGTCATCGGATCGTGTGCCCTAGCAATGGCGTCAGCAACTCTAGGAGCCTGGGCTTGAGCAGGAGAAACTGAAGCAGGGGTGGCAACAGACTTGCTCTGAGGAGAGGCGAGGATGAGTCGGATGCAGAGGCTGAGATCCATAGCTTTCGTGATTGGCCATTGGGCTGGAATGAGATCAAAGTCGGGGTTGAAGTCGGTGCCAAGTTATGATAGCTCCTCTGTTTCCAGGTGGCTTGGCTGTCTCCAGTCGGCTGGCCAGCTCTTGCAGTGAGTGGACATTGTTCCAGAGCATCTCATCACAGAGGTCTTTATTTATCCCTGATAAGAATGTGTCAATAGCAAGCTTTTCCACAATGTGCTCGGAGGTATCTCCATGAAATCATCTTTGAATCAGGTCTACTACGTCCTGGGCCTGTCCCAGTATAGGGTGATTCAGATCAATTTCCCACTGCCAAAACTGACACCTCTTGGCCTGTTGCTTAAGTCATAATCATCAAGCCTTTTGGGAGGAAGATTTCACATGACCTTTAGGTTCTCCCTGGTCAACAAGGGGGCCAAAATAGCTACCCAGTCTCCCTTGTCCCAGCACATTAGCGTTGCCATGAATTCAAAACCGAATAGGAAACACTCTGGGTCATCCAAGGGAGCCATCTTCACCAGCATATCTCTAGGATGGGCAAGGGTGCCTGCAAGAGCCTAATCCGGCTCTGGTTTTAGAGACATCTCGTGTGCCTGTTGATACATCAGTTCAAAAGCCCACTCCTGGTATGTGACGCATGAATTGCTGTCTTGCATCCGAGAGATGACGTAAGTCCAAAGGCTTCAAGAAAACCAAATTTATTCCAATCAAAATAGGAACAGTCAGATTATTTATTCAAAAGTACACTTTTCAATACACACAGACACAGCAAACAAGCAGTGGCCGAAGTAGAATGTTCTCTGCATTAACTATCGGGCAGCAGACACGTTACACAGCGAGGCTGCAAACTTGCAGTTGCTTCATTGGCACAGCAAACCTGCTGTTACATTGGCAATGGACAAGCAATCATCGACGGATGCGTCACCCACGTTTCGGCATGCAGCATAGTTGGGGAGGGTCTCAAAGGTTCTCAGCAATCTAACAATTTGTCCCTTGTTATTTTTTTAGCACGGGGTAATTTTACAGTAGATATAAGTTTATATTCCACATTATAGTCCACATCATATTGGAAGGTGACAGACTGGAGTTTATATCTAAACAGACCATAAAAATCTTTTATTGTTTTTAGTGTTAATAGTTATGGCAAAGCAATTCTCCAGCTGACATGAAGAAAAGAAACTAAGAGGTAAAATTCAATCATTGTGTAGCTGATTGAAACAAGTAAATTGGCATACACTCTGGATTACACTTAAAAGCAAATTCAATAAAATATAGTGAGAGCAAATACAGTAATAGTGGGTTTTGTTTTTTAAGTATTACATAGTTTTCCTGTGTCCTTGTTACTGTGATTGTAGAAACATCATGCACTGAAAGTATACATATTACCCATGCTATATGTAAGTAAGCCTCATATTTGTTTAGAATATTGTAAGAGTTCTTCAGCAAAACATAGACATTTGTCCACCTGGACTATTAAAATGCAGCTCCAGTTCATGATTGCGTTCAATCTATTTTGTCAAACCATTTTGTTTCCCACCAGTCCACGCTGTTTTGTCTAATCTGTGTTTGCAGGGAGTGAAAATATGTCTTGGTAGTAAGGTATGCAGTTGCATGCAGTTTTAGATGTGACATTGTATATTAAAAATGATAAATGATGATAGGCAATTGTTAAATGAATAGTGTTATTTGCTGTGGTTTAGTTGTGTTGTGAAGCAAGAAAAAGCAGTTTGTCTAGCTGTCAATCCCATCTCAGCATACCAAGCCACAACACAGGAACAATGCTTAGAATGTGCAGAACACACTACACTCACAAATGTTTGGTCTGTTTAGAGAGGACAGTTAGCCTAGCATGTGTGTTTTGAACATATGAGACCATATGGTTTGAAAATGCAACTAGCAGGTAGAAGTGACTGGGCTGGGATCAAACCTGAATTGAACCAGGGCTAGAGTTGTAGATCTGAATGGAGACTGTGCCTTCCAGCCTATAAAGGCTACTAAAGTGATCAGGAGAAAAAGAGGTTACTATCACATCAAAAAAATGCTGTTTACCCAACGTCAATTCATTTTTAAGCATGTACGATTATTACCATTGATATGAAAAAGTTATGTATAGTATACATACCTTAATATATTTAAATTGAATGCACAGCAGTGTTCAATAAAAGAAGTTGCTTTGCCAGAAGATTTGTATAGTAAAACCAATGGTTTGCTAAAGTTTCTATTATATGCTTATCTTGTACAATGAGAATTGAGTGACCAGGATTTTCCCAAACAGATGTGTAATGTATTTAATCCAGAAGCATAAACGTAGAGTAACAGATACACTGTAACTATTATAAGTGCAGTAACAGAAGACCCCTGTGACCCTGTGTTAGGATATAGCGGGTTGGATAATGACTGACTGACTGCAGTAATAGATACATTGTGATTATTGCCAGCATTGTCCAGCATCTGCTGCAAAAAGGCAGGTTTAAATTGTGTATAGCATAGAAAGTGATAGATAGATAGATAGATAGATAGATAGATAGATAGATAGATAGATAGATAGATAGATAGATAGATAGATAGATAGATAGATAGATAGATACTTTGGTGAACGTTTTATCTGATGGGACACTGGCCTTTGCCCCAGCCGTATAACTAATCAAAAATATATGAGTATTTGGCTTTTTCTTTTGACTATTAGGAACAGCTGTGTGCAAAACACCAGTTTTGCTATAAAACAAATAAATTGGGAACATGCATTAAGTTTTTGGATGGCTTTTCCTTTTTCAGCCTTTTCATTATTATGGGAATATCTTTTGTTTCTTTTTCATAAACAGTGAATCCACTGGCTAGACTATAAGCCGCAATGGTTGGAGCATTATTTCCCATGTAATTATCAAAATCAGGCAAAACAGGAAAATGGCTTCAGCTTAGATATTGCAAGTTTATGTCCTTCTACCATATATAAAAAAATATATCCTTGGAAAGACTTCATGAATCAGTGAATTAAAAATACTGGAGCTGAACATCTGCCCTGACAATGTGGTAGTCAATTTAAAAGCTTATAACAGAAAAAAAACAATACTTTCTGGTACAGGATGTTATATCAGATATATCATAAATCAAATTTTATCCTGTGATCATTCAGACCAGTATGTTGCCTTAAATTTGCTAAACTGAAGCGCAGCAAAAGTACCTAAATTTATTTTCTTTAAATATAAGTCATGAGAAACATCCCCATTATTTTGTTTATGTTGTTATTTCGACAATCCTATACTTCTAGAGGGAGTTTCACTGGGCAATTTATTTTAAAGATGTTTTGTAAACAGTCACTCAGCATTGATGTGTTCGTAGAATCATTACATAAACACAGTGCTGGGAACACAACCCATGCATTTCATATACACTTTTACATGGCGTCATGTAACGGGCACATTTAATGGCTTAACGCAATATTCCTGGAAGTCATTAACCAAGGTACACAATAAGTGGAAAATGCAGTGAGGTGTGAAAGAGGCTAAGAGACCAGAATATAAACTGAAAAGTTGTTGGTTTGGTTACTGGTACCTCTTAATGTTAAAATATATAACAGATCTCTGTAAACTTGGTTTCTATGATATACAGTATCTGAAATATTCTGAGTATTCTTCAATGTGAAGTGCTTTAGTTACTGTACTAAAAAAAAGACAAAGCAGCTAATTTAGCTGTGCAGAAAAGAGAGAAAGTTCACTCCTGGGCTGAAGGGTATTTCCTTTTTTGACAGACTAAGGCAACTGGATTTATTTTGTCTTTAAACAAAATGAATGATTGGAGAGCTGATTGTATTCTTGAGAATTGTCAGACATATTGATAAAGTTGTTTTTTAATTTAAATCTCAAATTACATACTTGGCCACACTCTTCGAAATTGCTAAGGAGTGCACTTGTGGTCCAAAATCAGGTATCAATAAAGTTAACCTTATCAGTTAAATATTGAATTATGATTTCAAAATTAAGGACTACATTCACACAGTTGCTTAAAGTGGGTATGTGTAAGTGCTGGTCCTTTCTGGATGAGATATATTAATTAAGTCTAAGAAATTCAAGATTGGAGGTGCAAGCGCCACAAAATACAAGGGACATTCACAAAGTTTCAGCACTTTTTTTAACTGTATTTATTAAGAATTTTAAAAACAAATTACATCACTTTTCTACATAATCACCTTCGTTTGCGATGTAATTTTTCCCAGCGTTGTACCAACTTTTTAGTGCCCAATTACTACTCCTCCCGCCTTCATCATTTCCAACGAAAATATAAAATTGTGGTAACTTTTGAATGTCCCTCGTATTAACATTTGACTGAAGAACGGTGCAGGGGGCCTTTAGGGGTTTGGGGAGTCATTTATGAGAAAAATGGTTGATGCTTAGCAGTATACCCAATAACATGGCGAGTACACATCAAAGACTGATGGTACACAGCTGATTAAATTAGAATGAGTAATTGTCCAGTTCAGGTACTGCATTCACAACAAACAAATGGTCACAGGAGTCAGAAAGTATGTAGTAATGTAATGGAAGCAATTTATGTACCATTTGAGTTCAATGGATGTAAAGATTACTACGTTGTTATCAGCTTTGACAAGTTGAGGCCGTGATAGTGGAAAAGAGAGATGCATGATGGGGGAGCTAACAGGTGACACAGTAGCTAGAATTCCTGAGTAATGAAATAATGGAGGGGCAGCCTGAGGCCATGGGTCAGTAGCTGAGGAAGTTAAAGGAAACAAAACATCAGAAGGTAATGCCACGGTGGCGCGGTGGGTAGCACTGCTGCCTTGCAGTTAGGAGACCCAGGTTCACGTCCCAGGTCCTCCTAGCGTGGAGTTTGCATGTTCTCCCCGTGTCTGTGTGGGTTTCCTTCAGGTGATCTGGTTTTCTCCCACAGTCCAATGATATGCAGGTTAGGTGCTTTGGCGATTCTAAATTGTCCCGCGCGTGTGTGTGTGTGTGCCCTGCAGTGGGCTGGCTCCCTGCCCAGGCTTTATTTCCTGCCTTGTGCCCTGTGTTGGCTGGGATTGGCTCCAGCATACCCCTGTAGTTGGGATATAGCGGGTTGGATAATGGATGGATGGAGAAGGTAATGCAAAAGGCATTGAGAGATGGAGACAAGGGGATTTGATGGGCATAACAACACAAAAGGTACTGAGCATATCAAGATTCTTTCATGATACATTCTAGTTGAATTATTGCAATTTGAGCAAATTGTCATCCTTTAGTTTGACATTCCTGAATTCCGTGTATGAAAAACTGACATATAGAAGTAAAGATGGAGTTGAAAATGGATGCAGATTTATTTCTTAAATGTTAATTTCTTAAACTGATGTCTGGCAGAGTGGTTAACTCTATAGCATTATAGCTGCAGGTATCTAAATTCAATTCCTAGCTGGGCGCTACCTATGAACATTTTCCACATTCTCCTCATAATCTTCCTAAATAGATGCCTGTGAAATTAATGGATTACGCTGAATGAGTAAATAGGGAGATGTGGTCAAGTCTTGCTTTGTGGCCTTCATCATACATATTTTTTTTGAACATTAACCATGTTATTGTCATCAGATGCTTTTATATAGACAGAGGGTTTGTAAGTAATCAACAAGTTTTTGGAATTGTTTGCATCAACTTTCAAGGCTATGTTACCTTCCACTGTTGCTATAGTACACATACATTGATATAGTTATTTATACTATATATGCAAACTGTCATAAAATGAACGAGGCATCCAGCAGGCTTTAACAAATGTACAGATGGACCTTAGACTGCTTCCAGGAGTGTAATGGTTTTTACAGCAAAATTTACTTTAATATTAATCAAAGCTGTTGGGATGAACTATGCCTTCCAATAATGGAAAAGTTAAAATGAGAAAAGGGTGGAGAGAACTTAATTAAAAATAAGAAACCACATTTAAATTGATAACATGGAATTTTCAAATTAGTTGTGATGACAGCCACATTTTGTTATGTTTTCTTCATAATTATTGACTAATTTCTATCATTAAGAACCTTCCTCTCATTTATCCAAGCAAATGTTGGAGACCTAAGATTAGGACATTAGTGGCCAAAAAGACCTGATATCTTTTCTTATAATTTTGCTGTTATTTGAGAGGGGGGGACACAAATGTTATGTATCTGTAACTAAAGGCACTCACCCAGTTTGTTATTGTTGTTCTTCATTCTTTTTTAAAGTTTCTTTCTACATCTGTACTGTAGATGCTACTTCTAGGAAATATATTTATTTCCCTGTGTTGTTTATTAAACTTCATGTTGCCAGAAGATAAACAGATAGATTCAGCTGATTAGTGACACAGCAATAGAAATAGATTAATGACAATATTTTCCATGTTTTATAGCCAACTGTGTAGCAACAAACGCAAAACAATTTCAGGGGAAGCGGCACTCTCCACATTGTTGCAGTGTTCTAGCTGAAGCAGCTTACAGTTTTAAACCAATCAACATCCCGGATTCGTCCACACCCCTCTCACATTATGAAGCGGTAAATAACCATAAGGAGTGACGTATGAAGCAGTCATATCTGACCGGTCAAGCCCAGTCACAATCCAGTTAGAGACGCATTCTATGAACATGCTGTACATATTAGTCTGACACCTGAGACAAGCATGCACCAGTCCCTCAGCTGCCAATTTTTGCAGATGTCATTCTGTCACTCTTGTTATGCTGCTACTGTGTTTCTTTTAGTAGTGTTTGGGTTTTTTGTGTATTTTATCTCTTGCGGAAACTTTAGTGCTGTAGTGTATTTTTCTGTTATATCTTTAATAGCACATATTCATGCAGGCCTAGCCCATTGGTTTCATACATATTCAGTTGCCACTTTATTTATGTGCTAAACTAAAATAGCCTGCTCCACCAAAGAGCTAAGCAGGTGACTACAACTTGGTATACAGTACATAGTATGAAGACACTATCAAGAGCTTTTCTGTTTGTTTGACTGAATAAAAGAATTTGTAAGATGTGTGATCTAAGCCAGGGGTCGCCAACTCTTGTCCTGGAGGACCACCGTGGCTGCAGGTTTTCATTCTAACCCTTTTCTTAATGAGTGACCTGTTTTTGCTGCTAATTAACATCTTTTAAACTAATTTTAATTGACTTGCTCTTGAAGACTCAGACCTCTTAATTGTTTCTTTTTCCTTAATTAGCAGCCAAACAATAATGAGATACAAAATGAGCCAAAACAACTGGTGTCCATCACACAATATCTGAAAATAAAGAGCGATGAAGGTCTCAGGAATGTTGGTCTGCTCAGGTCCCTAAAACCTTTGTAACAGTGCCCTTAGAAAAGAGAAAATCAACAATTTCAGAAATGTCAGCTAATGCACCATGAGAGCAGCAACAAGCCACAGAATTAAAGAACCGGTTTAATTAATGACAAGACTCGGCATCTCATTAAGCAGCTAGTTAGTTGTGAAATTGGTTGGAGTTTGAGGCCCTGAGCTAGTTGGTGTTCTGTTGGCGCCCTCACTTCACATTTCATTTCTGTCTGGGTGCCATTTGAGGAAAGAAATGAAGCAATTCAGAGAAACGATGAAGAAATTCAGTTGAACAAATCTTAAAAAAGCAATTCAATTAAAATAAATTCACAAGAAGTTAATTAGCAGCACAAACAGGGCACTCATTAAAAAAAAGCGTTAGAAGGAAAACCTGCAACCATGGTGGTCCTCCAGGACCAGAGTTGGCAACTCCTGATCTAAGGAATGCTGAATACAGGATAAACCTCTGTGCCATTCAACCATGGTGGTTCCTGCATCTCACAAGTAGCTATCACCCTGAAATTTCTTCAGTGTTTTAGAGTTTTCTGTAAAGGGCATTCCATGGATGAAAACATTTTGTTATTGAGAAATGTCAAAGGATAATGTTCAGATGTGTTCAAGCTGGCAGACCACTGTGACCCTGTAGTTAGGATTTAGCGGGTTTGATAATGGATGGATGGATGGGTGTTCAAGCTGGTAGAAAGGCTACAAAGACTCAAATAGCATCTCAAATAATAGTAGTGTGCAGAAAGGCATCTACGATAGTACAGCATGTTGGACCTTGAAGTGGGTGGGCTTTGGTAGCAGAAGATCAGTCTGGTTTCCAGTCTTGACAGCTAAGATGAAGAAATGAGCTTATGATCACCAAAATTGGATAGCTGTGGATTAGAAAAGGTCTTCAGTTTTGGTGCAACATGCTGGACTAGAAGTTGGTATAAACAGCATGAATCCATAGTTATTTTGTTAACAGTACAGAGTATTTGTGATAGTGTAATGATGTAATAAATGTTTTTTTGGCATACTGTAATACCTACTGAGAGTCTTTTGAATGCCATATTCTATCTAAGCATTTCTGCTGATCATGTAAAATATCACATGGCTACGGTCTGCCTTTTTTCAAATATTTACTTCCAGTAAGGTAATGCACAGTCATCTCAAGTTGGTTTCATGAAGTTACATTGACTTCAGTTTATTTTAGTAGCCTACACAGTCCACAGATCTCAATCCAATAAAGACACTTTGGGGTGAGGTTGAGGGAAAGGTCTCCATATACAAAAACTCCAGTGGAATGTTTCTAACACCTTCTTGAATCCAAACATAAACCCAATCAGGCTGTTCTTGGGACAGAAGGGATCCCCTTCCTAGTATTAGATAGATGTGCTGAATAAAGTGATCACTGAGTTGATTTTAAAAAGTTATGTTATGTGTGATGTTACTTGTGAACATAAATTGTCAGTAGAGCGAAACTTACTTAGCTTTACTGAGCCCATGCTTCGATGCCTTAATATTCAGTCTAAAATTTGAAATTAAGCAGTTATGAGCAGGTATATTGTGTCACAGATCCTAGTCTGAATTTGTTAGGTCTGTTGTCAAACATATTTATGTATATCAAAATCCCATGAGCTTGTATCAGTGGGTATTTTCATATTTTGAACAATTCTAGTGGCATCTCCAGGCACATTCAAACATGAAACCTGAGAACTAGTGCTCATGTGCAGTATTCTTTCTTCTCAGTCTTTATCTAATTGTACTTTTATTCAGTTTTGTTAATTGTGATACTTTTCTGTATTTAAAGGATAATGTTGGTATTTTTCAAGATGACATTATTTCTTCACAAACATGCTATACATGCATTTGCCATGCAAAATCTGCTTTCTAAAGTTAATTGCTTTCTATAAATTAAAAAATAATAACTTTCCCACAGTGACACTTTACATTTTCAGTCTGTGGGTCACAGAGGGCAACCTTAAAAACGGATCAATGGTCAACAGCTGTCTTAGCTTGAAAAATGTAGATATTTGATACGTTTTTAAGCTTTTCCTCCATGCCCCATGCACTCTATTGTAAAGTGCCAGAGCAAACAAGATTTTTTTTTAATTTATAGAAAACAAGTTGCCTTAAAACAATTTTGCATAACAAATGCCTATATTCAGGTAGTCCCCAGGCTTACAAACGGGGCCACAGCTGCGATGCATGCACGTCAGTAACTGCTGCTCCGTCATCTTCGGGCTGGGGACGCTGCAAGCGGTGGCTGGAGGGGGGCAATTTCGCTGCCCGTGCAGCGTAGTGTTCCTCGGGTGGCTCTTGGCGGCAAGTGGTTTCACTGCCTGCCCACCACACATGGCTGCCCAATTCGTTCTCGGTGGGTGGCTGGTAATGCTGCAAACGGTGACCTGGTTGTGGCTGAACGGAGGCCATTGATGGTGAACGGGGCGGCAGGGGGTAGCATTCGGATGGCTGCCTGTTGAATGGGGGCGATTCACTACCCGCCTTTGGCCGCACCATGTTCGTTCTCGGTGTGCAGATGCTGCAGGCAGCATACTGTAGTGGAAGTGACTGTGAGATGGGCTGGTGATGAACCACCTGTCGATGCCCCCATTCATTCTCAATAGCAAGCCTGCTTGTACTGTTACGTACATAGCAGGAAGTTGTCTCTTGTCAATATGTCAGACGTGTTGACGACTGGTGCCTTCCTGCTGTGATAGCGTGTACAGTGCTGTGCAGAAGAGCTCATCTTAACCTTTTGTCTTCACTCTTCAACAATGTCTCTGAAACACAAATCTGATGCAAGTGCTGGTGATACAGTAAAGAAGAGCAAAACCATCACCATTGAAAATAAAGTAGAAATAATAAAAAGGTCAGAGAGAGGTAAATCTTCATCATTCATTGGCAGAGCACTTGGTTACAGTCGGTCAACAATAGTATTTATTAAATTTATGTACCTGTTCTGACTTACATACAAATCCAACTTAAGTACAAACCTACAGTCCCTATCTCGTACGTTACCTGGGGACTGCCTGTACCATGTTTGTCAAGAAATAACAATGACTTGAAAAATAGGAACATGTCTGCAACATTAGTACTTTGTATATTATAATATTACTTTGGGATTAATATTTTTTACCACTCAACCCTCACTGTTGGGTTCAAATTGTAGGCCAGTCACTATTCATGTGGAGTTTCCATTTTCTGTTTGAATGGGTTTGCCTGTTCCTAGCTTTTTTTCAATGTTTAGGTTGATTGGTAAGAGTAAGAGTATGTGTGTTCTACAATGGAGACCGGGCCATGTCCCTATGTTGTGCTAGATGCTTTCAAAATAGTGTGAAATTCCTTGCTTTATATACTAGGCCACAAGACCAGCTGCTAACTCAATTATTAATATTCTTACCTCATTTTTCTGTTTTAAATAGCAAGCATTAGTCTTTATTGACAGGACTGAGCACAAGTTGTGATTTTAGTCCATCATGGGAAACACTCACACACATTTCCACACCAGGGCAGGTTAGAGTTTTCATTAAATTTAACTTGTATGTCTTTGGGATATAGGAGGAAGACATGATCGAAATTGGAACAAAGTGCCAGGTACATTTAGTCAGTAACTGGGCCAGGAATCAAACCACCTTACCACTCTTTGAATCAAGTAAAAGTAACATGACATATTTAGTGCAAGACAATGACACTGAATTTAGTGATGCTGCTTCACTGCTTCATGAGACTGGGTTAAAGTCCAAGATGGCTAATGTCATTGAGTTTGCAGATTTTCCATGTATGTGCTTGCACTTTTCTTTGAATTGCACATTCCAAGGACATACAGATTTTATTTTTGTAGTACTGCCTACCAAAACAATGTGGCATCTTGAGTGTGTAAGAGGTTCCTTCTCAAATTCTTTAGCATATGTTGATTCTGAAAGTCTATTTTTCTGTAAGCTGCTAGCTCAGAAGCACCATCTTGTGACATAGGAATTCTCATATCCTGGAAAAATACTGTGGGGCTGTTCTTTCAGCTTTATGGCTTGAATTCTAAGAAATACCTAACTAATTCAATTGGAGAACTCATGTTGACCAGACTAAAGATCAAAACGACAGATGAGCCTCAGGAAATATATGGTAAAGGATCAGTAACAAACGGTCAAAACAAATACATTGAACAATGTGAAAATTAAAAAAAATGAAAGATATGGAAAAGAAGGAAACAATTATCATATGCTATGTAATCCAACTTTATGTATTTAGTCTGGATGTAGGCCAAGCTCATACTGTCTTACTACTCTCTATCATAACACCAATGTGTACAATTTTTTTTTTAATTTTTAAAATGGGGGGTTATAATGTTTTGAAAAGATTGGTATCAATTGTTTTTCATTCTGCTTTAAAAAACTCAATTTAACCAGTTCTGTATTATCTGAACTTCCATCTTATGGTGTTATCTGCATTATACAGTATTTAAACACATACATACACATACATGCACAACAACAACAACTTTTATTTATATAGCACATTTTCATACAAATAATGTAGCTCAAAGCGCTTTACATGATGAAGAAAGAAAAAAAGACAAAGTAAGAATTAAAAGAAGAGAACACTAATTAACATAGAATAAAAGTAAGGTCTGATGGCCAGGGAGGACAGAAAAAACAAAAAAAAAACTCCAGACAGCTGGAGAAAAAAATAAAATCTGCAGGGGTTTCTGGCCATTAGACCGCCCAGCCCCCTCTAGGCATTCTACCTAACATAAATGACCTAAATCAGTCCTCATTGTATTCAGGGTTCTCATGGAAGGACTTGATGATGACGGTCATGTGGACTTCTGGCCTTTAACACTAGAATTACCGGAGCCTACAAAATAACTCATAGATTTGTCCCACCTTAAATCGCTTCTTAAATCCGTTTGCACCTCTCCGCCAGCATCTTTTGTCTTCTAAACGTGACGATAAAGACAAGCTGCAAGCAGCCGGCTATTCCATCCCCCCACCGACTTAGACCGTGCACAAACTTCTCCCAGCTCATGCCTTGATTGATTATCTGGGACAATCCATCAATGTTGGGACATCATGGTGCTTTGGTGCATGGTGCTTTGATTAGGTGGTGGTGGCACACCACAGAAAACCAGAAAAAGAACAGAAGAGAGAGTAGGGGTTAGTGCGGATTTTGGAGCCACCATGAATAGTAATGATAATTAATTGAATATACAGAGCATCAGGGTTAAACTAAAACAAAGCTATGAGAAAGCCAGGTTAAAGTAATGTGTTTTTAGCAGTTTTTTATAGTGCTCCACTGTATTAGCCTGGCGAATTTCTATTGGCAGGCTATTTCAGATTTTAGGTGCACAACAGCAGAAGGCCGCCTCACCACTTCTTTTAAGTTTAGCTCTTGGAATTCTAAGCAGACACTCATTTGAAGATCTAAGGTTACGATATGGAGTGTAAGATGTCAGACATTCTGAAATATAAGATAGAGCGAGATGATTTAAGGCTTTCTAAACTATAAGCAGTATTTTAAAGTCAATTCTGAATGACGCAGGTAACCAGGGTAGTGACATCAAAACTGGAGAAATGTGCTTGGATTTTCTTTTCCTAGTTAGAATTCTAGCAGCTAGTTGCAATCGATTGATGTCTTTTTTGGGTAGTCCTGAGAGGAGTGCGTTACAGTAATCTAGTCGACTGAAAACAAAACCATGAACTAATTTCTCAGCATCTTTCAATGATATAAGAGGTCTAACTTTTGCTATGAAAGGAACACACACACTCTCTCTCGTTGATTAAACTGAATTCCCCTTTGCATTTAAAACATCCTCAGTTCTTTGTGACATGGATTCCACAAGATGCTGTAAACATTGCATCACACAATTTCTGCAGGTTTGTCAGCTGCACCTTCATTCTGAGAATCTCTACCACATTCCAAAGGTGTTCTGTTTGATTTAGATCTGGTGTCTTGGAAGGTGTCATGATTTAATTGCCATGTTCATGAAACCAGTTTGAGATGACATTTGCTTTGTGACATGGTGCATGCTGGAAGTAGCCATTATAAGATGGGTAGATTGTGGCCATCAAGGGATGTACATGGTCAGCAACAAAACTGAAATAGGCCACAGCATTCAAGCAATGATTGATTGCTATTAATGGCCTTAAAGTGTGCTAAGAAAACATTCCCTGCACCATTACATCACCACTAGTAGTAGCCTGGACTGTTGACACAATGCGTTCTGGTTGCATGGATTCATGCTATTGGCACCAAATTCTAACCCTTCCGCATGTCTTGCCTCAGCAGAAATCAAGATTCATCAGACCAGGCTGTCTTCAACAATCCATATTTGATCAGCGTATGTCTACTGCAGCCTCAGCTTTCTGTTCTTGGCTGACAGGAGTTGAACCTAATGCACCCTTTTGCTTTTGTAGCCCATCAACCAGAAGGTTTCATGTGTTGTGCATTTTGATATGCTTTTCTGCTTAACACAGTTGTACGGAGTGGTTATCTGAGTTTCCATAGCCTTTCTATCAACTCAAACCGCTCTGGTTATTCTTCCTAGACCCATCCTATCAACAAGGTGTTTCTGTCTGCAGAATGACCACTCACTGGATTTTTTCTTTTTTTTGCACCTTAATGAATAAACTTAAAGACTGTTGTGTGTGAAAATCCAGGGAGATCAGCAGTTACAGAAATACTCATATCGACCTGTCTGGCATCATCAATCATGTCATGATTGAAATCACTAAGATCACAATTTTTCCCTATTCTGGTGTTTATTGTGAACATAAAACTGAAACTTCTGACCTGTATCTGCAGGAGTTCAGACATTGGCACTGCTTGCCATATCATTAGCTGATTAGATAATTGCATGGGTAAGCTGGTATATGGGTATTCTAATAATTTGGCCAGTTAGTATATATGTATATATGGATTAAATACAACCATTTGCTAATACACCTGTTCTATAGAGATGTTGCTAGATTGTTTCTTTAATAATTGCTTTCATGAACTTGCCTACCCATCCTAAAGACGTGCAGCTTACATTTTTTGCTGTAACTCCATTTGTTAATTTTTTTTTTTTTTTTTATTTATTAATTTTATTATAATCAATACACAGTAATCAAGTTTTTACAAAAAAAAAGAATTATGCTAAGAACAGATCGATCCCCACCCTTGAGAGAGAGAGCAAGCCAAATGGTGTAAAATTTAAGGCTTGTAAAAAATACCTAAATCAACAAATTCTCTGTGCTTTATAAACTCATTTCAAAATATTACTGATTAGATCCTGCCATGTTTTGAAAAAAGTCTGCACAGATCCTCTAACTGAGTATTTGATTTTTTCCAATTTCAAATAGTATAACACATCGGTTTCCCACTGACTTAAAAGAGGAGAGTTTGGGTTCTTCCAGTTTATCAGAATAAGTCTGCGTGCCAACAGTGTAGTGAATGCAATCACAATTTGTTTGTCTTTCTCCACCTTAAGACCCTCTGGAAGAACCCCAAACACAGCTGTTAATGGGTTAGGAGGGATTGTGAGTCCAAGACTGTCTGAGAGGTAATTAAAATTTTTGTCCAGAATAATGTTAATTTGGTGCAGGCCCAGAACATGTGACCCAGTGAGGCTGGGGCTTGGTTGCAACGTTCGCAGGTTGGATCATGCCCTGGAAACATTTTGGAGAGTTTTAGTCGAGACAGATGTGCTCGATATATAATTTTGAGTTGTATAATTGTATGCTTTGCATATGGAGCTTGAGTGAATTCTCTGCATTGCTACTTTCCACTCCTTTTCTGATATATTAATTGAGAGGTCATTTTCCCAGTGTCCTCTTGGATCTTTGAAAGGAAGGGATTGTAAAAGGATTTTATATATTGTAGAGATGGAGTCTAACTCCTTGAAATTGAGCAATACTTTTTCCAGCGTGGATGAGGGTGCAAGATGAGGAAAATCTGGAAGGTTCTGTTTAACAAAGTTCCTGATTTGAAGATAGTGAAAGAAATTTGTAGCTGGAATGTTAAATTTGGACTGTAATTGTTCATAGGATGCAAAGACGTTGTCTATATAAAGATCTCTAACAAGTTAATTCCAAATTTTTCCAGATATTAAAAACTGCATATGTTTGTGAGGGTTGAAAGAGGTGGTTCTTTTGCAGGGTGCCACAGAAAGAAGCTTCTCCGTCTTAAAATGCTTTCTACATTGGTTCCAGATTCTAAGTGAGTGGAGCACAATTGGGTTATTAGTGTATTGCCGATAACGTGTGTTTATTGGAGCAGAGCAGGAATACAAAGAAGTACTGCAGGATTTTACTTCTATTGCGGTCCATGCCTGTGTATGTTCTTCTATTTGTGTCCAGGTTCTTATCGCCTGTATATTTGCCCCCCAGTAATAAAACTGGAAGTTAGGTAGAGCCATGCCACCTTCTGCCTTTTGTCTTTGTAGGGTCGCTCTTTTGATGCGTGGATGTTTAGAATTCCAAATAAATGAGGTTATTGTTGAATCTAATTGCTTAAAGAACGATTTATTAATGTATATTGGTATGTTTTGAAATAAAAAGGAGCTTAGGAAGAATATTCATCTTAACAGTGTTAATTCTTCCAGCTAGTGTGAGATGAAGGGTTGACCATCTATGCAAGTCTTGTTTAATTTTTTCCATGCAGACGACGAAATTTTGTTGATATAGAACTTTATGTTTACTTGTGATGTTTACCCCGAGGTATTTAAACTGTTCTGCAATGATAAAAGGAAGGGTGTCTAATCTAATATTATATGCTTGCGATTCACGGAAAGAGTACACTTTTATTCAGATTAATTCTGAGACCAGAGAGCTTTTGAAATTCTGTGAGTGCTGCTAAGACTGCAGGCAGAGAATTTTCTGGGTCCGATATATACAGTACCATGTCATCTGCATATAATGAGATTTTCTGTTCCAGTCCTTCTCTGCTAATCCCCTTTATCTGATCAGTATTTCGACAATGTATTGCCAGTGGTTCAATGGCAATTGCAAACAGCAGTGGTGACAAAGGGCATCCTTGTCTTGTGCCACGTTCTAGTTTAAAGTAGTCTGAGCAAATGTTATTGATGCAAACTGAATCTTCTGGGTTAGTATACAGTAATTTAATCCATGCACAAATGTTCGGGCCAAACCCAAACTTCTCCAAAATAGTAAAAAGGTATTTGTGACGATGTGGGTTCTGGCTCCACACTCCCTTTGCTATTGGAAGCACATGAACCCAACACCGTCGATAATGTTGCCGAGTGAGCTAGTCAATGGAGGCAAATAAACAATTGAGCAAGGGGTGGTATACAAAAAGTGCAATAGTGCTTTTATTAAAAGCAGTCAACAAAACAAGTGTTCAAATAAATAGTGCAGTTCTTCATATTCATTAAATAAATAATCCATAAAAAAAACACGTGGGGGTTAAAACTCAATAGAAAAAAACAATCCTTAAAATCGAGAGGTTAAAATGATCAGGAAGCTGTCTTTAAAAACAACAACAAATAAGCTTGGTGCTTCTTTTCTGTATGCGTCTCACCTGCTTATCCCGTACGGGCTTAGCAGCAGGCAAGACGCTCTCTGCAGCTGCCCTCCTACATCACACGCTCGAGACTGGAGACCTCCCGATCCCTGGCCGGTCTGGCACTCATCCCAGTCCCGAGACTTGATTACCCTCAACGGCCAGGTCGCCCACGTTGGGGATTCCATCACCAAGTCTCCCGACTTCCGCTGCCTTTTCCATGGCCTCTCTGCGGCCCGTCGCTTTCACCTTGTCACTCCCGCTACCAGATCACTCAGCGGGAGCGACATCTACACAAACACCTGAGTGTCGGCCCAACACCCAGCTTCCTCGCAGCTGCCCACGAAGCCTTCGATCGGCTCACCACACGCTCGCGTGTCCGTCTCTCTCCTGCACCGCTTGCTTCCACGCTCCCTGTAACCTCCGTCCTCTCCTTTCCTTTCTCTCCAATCGATTCTCTCTCTCTCCCCAACCGACTTGCGCTTCTTTTAAAAACGTGAGGGGCCATCACAGCTGCAGCATTAGCCACGGGAGCAATCACGAATGTGGGCAGTTCCTCACCTGTGCACACGGTGAGAAACGCCCACATCGACGACTGCCCCGCGGCTCGCTACAACAACGCCCCCCTCACGAGCCGCCTCGGTGCGGTGATTATTTATTAAAATGAATGGCCTTTGCTCAACGAGCTGTGGACCCATAACACCACATTCCACCCCCCATAAAACTCCAGTTGCATGGGAAGGCTCCACTCCACTGCCAACCCAATGCAACTGGAGCTCAGGTCCACAGCTCGCCACTCTACACTGCACTAAAACCAATAAAAGCACTAAACGAAACCCCACTAAAACAAACCAACCCAAGCCCCTTCATAAAACAGGAAATTAAAAGAATAAGAACTTTAAAGACAAATAAAAACCAGCAATAAATAAATGTACTTAAAAAGCTCAGTCCTTAAAAATGTCCTCCTCCGGCTTGGGTACGTGGGTTCTTTCAAAGTCAGTTACCAATCCCACTTGCTGCTCTGTCTCCTCTTCTGGCCTCCACTGCTAGCTCATCCCACCGCTGCCACCAAATGTGACGATGTGGGTTCTGACTCCACACTCCCTTTGCTATTGGAAGCACATGAACCCAACACCGTCGATAATGTTGCCGAGTGAGCTAGTCAATGGAGGCAAATAAACAATTGAGCAAGGGTGGTATACAAAAAGTGCAATAGTGCTTTTATTAAAAGCAGTCAACAAAACAAGTGTTCAAATAAATAGTGCAGTTCTTCATATTCATTAAATAAATAATCCATAAAAAAAACACGTGGGGGTTAAAACTCAATAGAAAAAAACAATCCTTAAAATCGAGAGGTTAAAATGATCAGGAAGCTGTCTTTAAAAACAACAACAAATAAGCTTGGTGCTTCTTTTCTGTATGCGTCTCACCTGCTTATCCCGTACGGGCTTAGCAGCAGGCAAGACGCTCTCTGCAGCTGCCCTCCTACATCACACGCTCGAGACTGGAGACCTCCCGATCCCTGGCTTCGGTCTGGCACTCATCCCAGTCCCGAGACTTGATTACCCTCAGCGCCAGGTCGCCCACGTTGGGGATTCCATCACCAAGTCTCCCGACTTCCGCTGCCTTTTCCATGGCCTCTCTGCGGCCCGTCGCTTTCACCTTGTCACTCCCGCTACCAGATCACTCAGCGGGAGCGACATCTACAAACACCTGGGTGTCGGCCCAACACCCAGCTTCCTCGCAGCTGCCCACGGCCCGATCGCGCGCTCACCACACGGTCCGCGTGTCCGTCTCTCTCCTGCACCGCTTGCTTCCACGCTCCCTGTAACCTCCGTCCTCTCCTTTCCTTTCTCTCCAATCGATTCTCTCTCTCTCCCCAACCGACTTGCGCTTCTTTTAAAACGTGAGGGGCCATCACAGCTGCAGCATTAGCCACGGGAGCAATCACGAATGTGGGCAGTTCCTCACCTGTGCACACGGTGAGAAACGCCCACATCGACGACTTCCCCGCGGCTCGCTACAACAACGCCCCCCTCACGAAGCCGCCTCGGTGCGGTGATTATTTATTAAAATCAATGGCCTTTGCTCAACGAGCTGTGGACCCATAACACCACAGTATTTCCATTCAATCATGTCGAAAGCTTTTTCTGCATCCAATGATAATAATATTTCTGGGGTGTTTGATTTAGTTGGTGAGGCCATGATTAATTTTTTTTTAATTTGAACAAATGTGTTGTGTACGTGATCTTGTCCTGCATTTGACTGGCAATCTTTATAGGGTTGATTCCTACCAAACCATCCAGTGCTATCGGAGATCTAGATTCATGCAACTCTATAATGGAAAAGTAGTTTAAAAATAATGGATGAATGTTTACCAGTTTAAGTAGAAGTTTTATATTACCATTGTCGTGTTGAAAGTTGATAATAATTATTTTAAAAGTATTCTTTTTAATGAGTGATAATACTTTTGAAGATATCTTTTGGGGGTGGGGGCACACAGAACATATTTAGTTTTACTGAGCTTGCCTTGCGGTATTTATATTGAGTTAAGAAATAAACCTGATATGAGTTGGCTGTAATAATGACACTACTCCACACTGGAAAGGGCAATCAGGAATGTTCATTTAGGTCAGCTCAGGCTAACATGCTTGTTTTACCATCCATCAGGAGGCCTTGGGTGTGATAGACTGTAGATTTGAATGCCAGCAGGGAGCAAAGTATGGTGGGTGTGGTGAAACTGTGTTTCAATAAAGGGATGCTCCAAAAGCTCTGAGCCAGACCCAGAAATCCTAAATGCTTTGAACTGCTCAGGCAAAAGAATGTTAGAAATGAGAACTAATCTTTTTTGAGATGTTTCCTGCCAAAGTAAATACAATTCTGGCTCCCCGGTGTGGATTTATGTATATAATTGTCTCCTCATCTCGGTGTTTATGTTACATACTCTTTCATTGTATCCAGGCAAGGAAGAAAATGCACAATAAGCTGACTCTTTAACTTGACAAACTAAGCGTAGAAAAGGTACTTTCTATACATTTTAGAAGCTATGCCAGTGAAAGTGAAATACAATAATAACAGAATATTTCTTTTTTCCCTTCAGATTATTAAACTGCAAGATGTTACGTCGTAGAAGTATATTATCCTTTGCAAAATGCCTCATAAGGCGGAAGAAGGTGAATATGGATAACTTGGAGGACACCAAATTGTGCCGCTGTCTGACCACCATTGATCTAATTGCCCTGGGAGTGGGCAGCACCCTGGGGGCAGGAGTGTATGTGCTGGCTGGAGAGGTGGCAAAAGGAAATTCAGGACCCAGCATAGTGGTATCTTTCCTGATTGCAGCCCTGGCATCTGTCATGGCAGGACTTTGTTACGCTGAATTTGGAGCTCGGGTGCCAAAGACTGGCTCAGCATACCTCTACAGTTACGTAACAGTAGGTGAATTGTGGGCTTTTATCACAGGATGGAACTTGATCCTTTCGTACGTGATAGGTAAGTGTACTTTAAAAACTGTTGACAGTTTTTATGCTGTGATATGAAAGCATGCAGTGTCATGTGAACCCAGGCAGCACTAGGCAGTCTTATAGTGCAAAGTTTTAGTAACAAGTGCTTTTTTATAAAACAATTCTATGTTTTTCTTGTTAGATTGTTAAATTGGCATGGATACCATTCTTTTACATTTATTTCCATATTTTAAATTAATAAAACCGTCCATCCGTTTTCTAAATGTCTTGCACTGGTCAAAGTCATTAAAAAACAGGGAGAGAGAGGCTAAACAAGCAGAAACAGGACCTAGGCAGGCAACCACAAGGCGACTGTAAAAATAAAGCATGATAAAATCTAAGATACATGTAGAATACGTTAATTTAAACAAATTAATCATTAATTAAGAACAGTGGTACGGTGAAGTTTCAGTTCTGAACTTGCCTATTCCTGATTCAAGGACTGATTGCATATACAAGAAGAAAAATGTACTAGGAAGATTAGTTTCATATATATGTATATAGGGGTGGACAAAAGTAGGTTTACATTAGTGAGTATGTGAAATACAGAGTTTATTCTTGTATTATTTATTTATTAATTATTGTATTATTTATTTGTACATTGTCTTCTTTTTCTTATTATTAAGGTGTGCTTGAGTGTAGCAATCATTACCTGCTTATCTTTTTCCTTACAAACAACTGTAAACCTACTTTTGCCCACCCCTGTAAAGTTAATAAAGCTATGATGTTAAAAAAGCTATTAGAATAATCATAACCTGCATGTCTTTTTCCATATGAACAAATGTAAACCTACTTTTGCCCACCCCTGTTACAAGAATAAACAGTGTTTGGCACACACATCTGAAAGCCTACTTTTGCACACACCACTGTATAGCTGATTGTCCTTCTACTGCTTATACAGTATTTAATATACTATACAACAACAACAACATTTATTTATATAGCACATTTTCATACAAAAAGTACCTCAAAGTGCTTTACATAATGAAGAAAAGAAAAATAAAAGACAAAATAAGCAATTAAAATAAGACAACATTAGTTAACATAGAAAAAGAGTAAGGTCCAATGGCCAGGGTGGACAGAAAAAACAGAAAAAAAACTCCAGACAGCTGGAGAAAAAAAAAAATCTGCAGGGGTTCCAGGCCACGGGACCGCCTAGTCCCCTCTGGGCATTCTAACTAACATAAATGAAATAGTCCTCTTTGTAGTGTGGAGCCCGGCCGGAACCCAGGAGGACGAGAGGGGGGCTTCTGCCTCCTCCAGACCGCGAGGGGTGTCCGTCCTGGTTATGCAGGAGGCCTCGGGTAGGGGGCTTGGAAGCCCAGCCCTGTAGGGACCCGTGGCCACCGCCAGGCGGCGCTCCAGTGCCTATTTATCCCGGGAGCCCGGCCCTTCTGCCACACAGGGGTGTGGCCAAGACTAATTGCCGGGAAGCAGCTGGAGCCTATCCGGGTTCCCATAAGAGGGGCCGTAAGAGGTTAGTAAAGATTTTAGAGCTACCATGAATAGTTATTATAATGAGTTGAATATACAGAGTATCAGGATTTTGATTACAGTGAAATTATGAGAAAGCCATGTTAAAATAATGTGTTTTCAACAGTTTTTTAAAGTGCTCCACCGTATCCGCCCGGCGAATTCCCATTGGCAGGCTATTCCATATACTGTATGTATTTCATAGTGATGCTGTTTGGTCCACTGTATCAATGGAGCAATATAGTTATTTATACAAATAAAAAGCTGCTTCTTGAGATTCTTTTAATAGCTGATATGCTTTTATCCCCAAATTAAAATAAAGCTAAAATATAAATTGTGTCAGTTATTCAAATATGCACCTTCCCACATAAAAGGTAGGGAATAATTAAAAAATTAGTCAAAGTAAAGGTTTATCATAGTGCAAAAATCAAGTAAGGTGTGGTTTCATGAATCAGTGTGTTTTCACTGTTATTTCTGTATTAGTTGTTGATATTTTTACAATGAGAGTAATTAACTGATTTCTTTAAATAAATCAGGATTGTTTAGTATGTGAACATTATTACATATTTAGTGATAGGTTCTCCCTTTCACTGTTACTGTTTGGTCTGTCAGCTTTTTGTTGTTTCATGCTACAGTCCTGGAAGGTTCACTCTAATAATGCTCACAATCACAGATAAACTGCTAAATTGTTCTCTTTACAGGGACATACCAGTAGTTTTAGTTAAGCAGCTTTTTGTGTAATCTAGAACAGCACTGAGAATTAAGCCAAAATGCTTTTGAGATGGAAACCTGGGAAAACCATCTGAAGCAACTGGAGTTATGGCGTTCAGGTGGAAACAGCAACAGCAACTTCAATATCTATATATCTTATATATAAATGTCTACACGTGGAAGTGTGTGTATCTGAAAATGAGAGGTGGAGTCGGGCCAAGGGCGCCAATTCTGGGGATACACAAGCGAGGTCAGCATGTTGGCAAAACGAAACATCCGAAGAGAGAGTCACTCGCTTATCTGCTATTACAGAAGCATGGCGAGCACATCGGCAAAACGGTATCCCTTTTACTTTTCAACACGCCGCTAATACACAAGCGAGGCGAGCACATCAGCAAAATTACACCCCCGTAGAAAGACAGTCACTTAGCCGCTAATGCACAAGCGATGCGAGCATTTCAGCAAAACGAATCCTTCTAGGACAGAGATGCTCAGAGTAGTTCCTTTCAATTACCTGACATCTCTACATTTCAATATTTTTTTTCTGACAATTTCAATAGTTTCTAGGACCCCGTACTTTTTACAGCACGGCTTACACAGCTAGTTTATATATATATATATATATATATATATATATATATATATATATATATATATATATATATATATATATAAATATATCTGGATAAGATATAGGGACATCATAATGTTTAGCTAACCAAACTTACTTAATGGACTGAATGGTCTTCTTTAGTTTGTCAAATTTCTGATGTTCATACGATGCAGTGATTAGTACTGCTGCTTTACAGCTCCTATAATTCAAGTCTGTGTGGTATTTACATATTCTTCCCATGTCTGTGTGGGTTTTCCTCCCACACTTCAAATGCATGCTGTTTATATTGATCAGTCATTCTGAACTGGCACAGGATAACTGAGTGAGGGTCTGTCTCCTATCCAGGGATGATTAAGAGATGCCAGTCAGCAATATTTTCAAAAGTAGGTGCCAAGGAATTTTAATCACCAGCCACATATTGCATGTATCATAAATGAAAAATAGAACTTTGAAATAAAAAAAATATATTAGAAAATACACTGAAAATACAGTGCTTCTTAAAGATAGAAACATACTCTAATCAAATAAGAAGTACAATTAAAACTAATTGATTCTGACCTCTTGATTTCAGCAGATTTGAATCTAGTGGTCATAATCTGCGGTTATATTAAAAAAAGGTATATTTGTAGTGGAGACATTAAATCAAAATGCAAAGAATAGCACCTTTTAAAGACACAGTGACAAGCGCTCTAACTAAACTACAAAAAAAACATCTAAATGGCATATGCAAGCAATAGCTGGCTTCACCCCCGACTGCTATTTTGGGCACCTGCCCACTTTAACAAATCACTAATAGGTTTAAACATCACGCCACTGTAAAATAATAATGAAAAAACGCATCTGCTTTAAAAAAACTTGAAGCACAAAAACAAAACCTGTTATAAAAATAGACAAGAAAGTAATTGATAAAATACACAAGTATATACAAATTAAGTACATAATAAATTAGTTATATGAATCTCAAACAGTCATAGTCTCCAAAGAGGTCAACATCTGAACAACTAACCAAGGTTGCAGATCATTGTTCCCAAAATGGCCACAAAGACAATGTAACCACAGAGGCATGTTACCTTTCTACTACGTGACTTGACTACACCTGCCGTACAGTGTGGAAAAGAAGACCAACATGCATTTCCGTTACACCTTTTCATACAAAGGATACAGCTCAAAGTGCTTTACAACAGGCATGTCAAACACACGCCCAACATGACAGATCCTAGTTAGCACTGAACTTGTACAAAATGATTACTATCATTTGAAATTGAATCATTCTGCATCTTCGCCCTTATTGACTTTTCTTACTTCTGCCTTCTGACAAAAGCGTGTTTTACCATGGCATTATGGTACCGGAAACGTCATCTGCTAGTATAGCCTTGACCAAAGTTAATGAGCTGCAACGTCACAAATGAAGTGCTAGGCTGCAGCAGCGGGTAGGAGGGCCGGCCTCAGGCATGTGCAAACTATGCACCTGCACAGGGCCGCCAAATCCCAGGGGCCACCACACCAATATATATTGAATATAAAACAGAAAGAGAAAATAACGGCACAGTTGACAGCAATGTGGCCGAAAAACATTGTGTTTCTTGTTAATTAGTACGCTATATTTACTAATGTCGCAGTAAGTTATAAGTAGTATTATAAAGTCCTGCTTAATGAGAATATCATGGGCCACCACTTGGTTTTCAAATTACAGACACGCGCATATAGAAGCATGTCATGAGCAGGAGGCTGCTATGCAGTGTCCGCAACGGACGTGGCCATCCACTGTGCATAAGATACAATATAAAAATTGGCGGGCAAAGGGGCCACCGATTCTTTCTATGCCCAGGGCCGCCACGAGCCTAGAGCCACCCCGGCTAGGCTACACTACTGGCTGGGCTGCTGAGACTGGCCACTGGGCAGAACTGACCATCACGAGTAGTAATAGCTCACATATTTTCACATTTTTTTGCTCTAGTTTTATGTAGTTTTGTGCTAGTATTGTAACGAACAGTGCAAACTATAGCTGAAGATCTGAAGTGGACGCAAGAAGTTGGTGAGTTGTTTATTAACATATTTTTGTGATTTTGAGTTTGTAAAATTAGTGTAGGTCAGGTGGCTTTTTGCATATCAGCTTATTTTACAATATAAACTTTTAAGCAAACTTAGTTAAGTAAAATTTGATTTTTGTAGGATTTGTTTTCCAACTTGAATTACTGAGCAATGAATTCAGTGAGCATTTTCATGATTTCAGTTCACACAAACAGGACTTTGCTCTGTTCTCTAACAATGTTGAGAATGCGCCTGAGAATATCCAAATGGAATTGATTGAACTGCAGTCAGATTCTATTCTGAAGGCAAAATACAACAAAGTTGATGTGCCAGGCTTGTATGCTTACCTGCCACTCTCGTATGTGCATATCCGTAAGTTGGCATCGACAGACAGTACTGTCTATGTTTGGAAGCACTTACCTTTGTGAGCAATTGTTTTCGTTAATGAAAACTACCAAAACCCCACATCGCTCAAGACTTACATCCCTCATAAAAGTTGCAGCTGCACAAGATTTCAAGCCTGATATTGATGAATTGGTTACTAACAAGAGATGCCAAGTGTTGGGACAAAAGAAATAGATCTCACACTGTAAGACTCCTATATAAGCAATAAATATAATATAATGAATATCATATAATAACATAAGAACCTAGCTAAGAGGCTAAGACTCTAATTGTATGCTATTGTACGGAGAACGTATGGAAATAAATTGCATTTCTTTCAACTTTAAGCGTTACATTTTTTAAAGTTTTCAGTATTAGAAAGAAAGCTTTGTATAATATTATAATAGTATTTGTTACAGTGCGGCCCGCTGATGCATGTATGGCAGTTAAAGCGGCCCACCAATGGTAGTGAGTTTGACATGCCTGCTTTACAACATGTCAAGGAAATAGTTACAAGGTAAGGAAAAACTACTTTTAGCTCAAGGGTGAATCACATACTCAAGAACATCAGTGGAAATTAAGGGGAAGTGCATTTAAGACTGTACCTACAAAGCAATTCTTTATACAAAGAGCTGTGGGGCTCTGGAAAAAGCTACTGAGCCATGTAGTTGAAGCAGAAACCTTGATAACCTTTAAGAAATATCTAGATGAGATATTGGGACAACTTATATATTAGCTAAACAAACAGGCTTTATGAATTGAATGGTCTCCACTCCTTTGTCAAATTTCTTATGTTTTAAATTAAAATTTACAAAAGTGAAGTAATGTCACAATATTAGGGGATGTCCAGGAAACAAAATATAATAAATAACCAAAAAATGCACCAAACATCACAAAAAATGTTATAACATGGTTGAACAAAATGACATGTACATATAAATATTAATAACAGAGGTGCACCTCACCTAATGGACCTTGATAAGAACATGAGTCCAAAAAAAAGAAAAGAAAAAAGTCTACGTGACCATCATCATCAGGTCCTTCCATGAAAACCCTAAATACAAAGAGGACTGTTTGATTTATGTTAGGTAGATTGCCCAGAGGGGACTGGGCGGTCTCTTGGTCTGGAATCCCTACAGATTTAATTTTTTTCTCCAGCCTTTGGAGTTTTTTTTTGTTTTTTCTGTCCACCCTGGCCATCAGACCTTACTTCTATTCTATGTTAATTAATATTGACTTATGTTTATTTTTTATTGTGTCTTCTATTTCTCTATTCATTTTGTAAAGCACTTTGAGCTACATTTTTTTGTATGAATATGTGCTATATAAATAAATAAATGTTGATTGATTGATGAGCTCCTTTCAGTGAATGGGAACACATTTGGCAAAGAATTAATAGGTAATTAATAGTGCTTAAGTATAATAAGTACTAATAGTACATGCAATAGTGAGACCAGTTATGTTATATGGTCTAGAGACGGTGGCACTGACCAGAAAGCAGGAGACAGCGCTGGAGGTGGCAGAGTTAAAGATGCTAAGTTTTGCATTAGGTGTGACGAGGATGAATAGGATTAGAAATGAGTACATTAGAGGGTCAGCTCAAGTTAGACATTTGGGAGACAAAGTCAGAGAGGCAAGATTGTGTTGGTTTGAACATGTGCAGAGGAGAAATGCTGAGTATATTGAGAGAAGGATGTTAAGGATAGAGCTGCTAGGCAAGAGGAAAAGAGGAAGACCTAAGAGAAGGTTTATCAATGTGGTGAGAGAGGACATGCAGGTGCTGGGTGTCACAGAGCAAGATGTAGAGGACAGGAAGATATGGAAAAAGATGATCCGCTGTGGCAACCCCTAACGGGAGCACCTGAAAGAAGTAGTATATCCTGTAGTTCATTTAGGCAATGTTTTGGATGAAAGTCTTAGTTAAATTGTATAGAAGTCTTGCATGTTCGTAGATGTGCCCATCATCATGTATGCTTATTTGCATTGTTTATTATATCACATACAGTTAGATCATAAATATTTAGACTTTTTTCAAATTTTGGTTCTGTACATTACCATAATGAATTTTAAATGAAACAACTCAGATACAGTTGAAGTGTAGACTTTCAGCTTTAATTCAGTGAGTTGAACAAAAAGATTGCATAAAAATGTGATGAAATTAAAGTATTTTTTAACACAATCCCTTTATTTCATTGGCTCAAAAGTAATTGGACAAATTAAATAAATGGAAATAAAATGTTCATTTCTAATACTTGGTTGAAAACCCTTTGCTGGCAATGACGGCCTGAAGTCTTGAACTCATGGACATCACCAGATGCTGGGTTTCCTCCTTTTTAATGCTCTGCCAGGCCTTTACTGCAGCGGCTTTCAGTTGCTGTTTGTTTGTGGGTCTTTCTGTGTGAAGTTTAGTTTTCAACAAGTGAAATGCATGCTCAATTGGATTAAGATCAGGTGACTGACTTGACCATTCAAGAATTTTCCACTTCTTTGCTTTAATAAACTCCTGGGTTGCTTTGGTTGTATGTTTTGGGTCATTGTCCATCTGTATCATGAAATGCTGCCCAATCAATTTGACTGCATTTAGCTGGATTTGAGAAGACAGTATGTATCTGAACACCTGAGAATTCATTCGGCTACTTCTGTCCTGTGTCACATCATCAATAAACACTAGTGTCCCAGTGCCACTGGCAGCCATGCACGCCCCAGCCATCACACTGCCTCCACCATGTTTTACAGATGATGTGGTGTGCTTTGGATATGGATATGGATAATGAGCTGTTCCACGCTTTCTCCATACTTTGTTCTTGCCATCATTCTGGTAGAGGTTGATCTCGATTTCATCTGTCCAAAGAATGTTTTTCCAGAACTGTGCTGGCTTTTTTAGATGTTCTTTAGCAAAGTCCAATCTAGCCTTTCTATTCTTGAGGCTTATGAGTGGCTTGCACCTTGCAGTGCACCCTCTGTATTTACTTTCATTCAGTCTTCTCTTTATGGTAGACTTGGATATCGATACACCTACCCCCTGGAGAGTGTTGTTCACTTGGTTGGCTGTTGTGAAGGGGTTTCTCTTCACCATGGAAATGATTCTGCGATCATCCACCACTGTTGTCTTCCGTGGACGTCCAGGTCTTTTTGCGTTGCTGAGTTTACCAGTGCTTGCTTTCTTTATCAGGATGTAGCAAACTGTAGATTTTGCCACTCGTAATATTATAGCAATTTCTCAGATGGGTTTTTTCTGTTTTCGCAGCTTAAGGATGGCTTCTTTCACCTGCATGGAGAGCTCCTTTGACTGCATGTTGTCTGATCACAGCAAAATCTTCCACATGCAAGCACTACACCTCAAATCAACTCCAGGCCTTTTATCTGCTTAATTGATAATGACATAACGATGGACTTGCCCACACCTGCCCATGAAATAGCCTTTGAGTCAATTGTCCAATTACTTTTGAGCCCCTGAAATGAAGGGATTGTGCTAAAAAAATGCTTTAGTTGCCTCACATTTTTATGCAATCATTCACCCCACTGAATTAAAGCTGAAAGTCTGCACTTCAACTGCATCTGAGTTGTTTCATTTAAAATTCATTGTGGTAATGTACAGAACCAAAATTAGAAAAAAGTTGTCTCTGTCCAAATATTTATGGACCTAACTGTATTTATCACTTATTATATCACTATAGTCAGTTGAAGCTATTTTGCTTTTAAACAGGATACCTGCTTTAGTCAAATAGTCTTGCGTACCCTTTAGGTGCCTTTCTTTTAATAAAAGTATTGGATTTTTCTTGCAATTTTCACATATGCTTTGCTTGATATAATTGTTTGTGATTTTTACTTTTGTATCTATATTTTGACTTCTTTAAATGCTCCTTGTGTTTATTTTTTTGTAATTAGTTTCAATTCTGTTTTGACTGATTCTCCTTATTCTCCTCTTGTTGATTAATAATGTCGATACTTGCTCTTGCCTTCTCCATGCTTATGATTGGTTTCACTCTCAAAGAGTGGAGTTATGTATGAGAGCTAAAAATGAGGCTGTAGTCAGCACAGCACTACTTGTTCACTGATTTTCAGTTAAAACCGTCACTTTCATAATCTTTAGACAATCCCAGCTGGAGTCATGAACAGCTATAGCACACATGTAGTGTGACTCCTGTATCAACTCAGTCATAGTTTTGTGTAATGTGTTGTGACAAAATCAGACTGGTTTGATTTTATTCATGCACAAATGTTAGAGCTTGTCCTGCATTAAATCAATATGGCTTCTAAAACACTTTGTATGAAACCCTGTGTCATTTTCAGATAACAATGCCATTTTTTTACTAAACAGAGTTGTTGCTATTGCAGACATGCAATCAGCATTATATTAATATATACAAGGTAATCATGGTCTTCACATCTTCTACAACTCTGTGATGTGCAGTGTAATTTTCAACACTACGGTCTGCTGGGCTGTTTAAAGTTTTATTTTGTTTTTAAAAGCCAGAACATTGCAGTGACATGCTACTCAATCAAATCTATAGTAATATACAACAGATCGAACTATTTACTTTAAAATGAGTAAAAAGGATAAATAAAAACAAGGCAGAATGAAAACAAAATTCACCCCCACCCAAGAGAAACAGATAAAGGAGAGACATGAGCTTTGCTCACCAACAGGCGCTACGCGCTAGCCATTTTGCGGATCTGCCGCTTGCGTGTGAGAAAGCGAATTTACAATATAAACAAATTGTTATTTTCATGGGAATTGTTACATATGCATAATAGAACTAACTATTTTACATTACAGTGAAAAATTTACCATAGTAAAAAATAGTAAAACGTAATAAATTGACAGAAAATTATGTTTCATGTTGCGTTTTTTAATTTTACTGTAAAACTTCAATAAAAACAATTTTTTGAAGGAATTTTTCGTCAGTATGGCATTGAATTTTGATTCCATGTTTGTACTTGCATCGTTTCTTTCTCTCTAATAAATAAACCGAATTTTTCGAATGTTTGCCTTTGTGATTTGTTAATTGACATAGTAAAAGCTATTCTAATGGGAAACTGTAAATGTTTTAATATGAATGGCATATCAAGATCTCTCTTGGTGTCTAATGAAGATGTACAATACTTACATTACCTTTCTTGTCGCCTGTTAAAATTTTACATGTCAGAATTGTTCGACCAATTTTGAAAACAACTAATCTCGTCATATTGCATAGCCCATGATTCAGACATAAACTACGTAATAACATTACGATACATCCTTCTTTCAACAGTAATCCGGTCGGTGTAAGGCGGGATGGTGTTAACAGTTGTAGATATTCTACGGGATTTTGTAAGTTGATGTTTTCATCTTCTGCAATATGACCACCAACTGTTTCAGCAGAGTCTATTGAAACGTATTTAACCAATTTGCCGTGTGACTGATTGACAATTTTCGCGTTATTTCATTCATCATTTCTCTGTGCTAGGATTACCCATGTACTCATTTCTTCTGCTGATAACCCTTCGGGATGAAATTCTTCAATAAGATTTAGACATAATATGTCTTCTTTTATTGGGAACTTAAAGTAAGGAAAACGTAAAAATTTATCAGAGCTTAGAGCACAGGAACTGTGTCTGACAAAAGTATTCACACGAATGAGAGGTGAGAGAACCATTGGGCGTGGCTGAAAATGGTTGAGAGGAGGGCAGGACTTCTCAGGATTTGCTTTTATAATAGAGAGATGATAAAATAATTAATGACATGTTTATTCTAAAATAATTAAAAATTGTTAAAAATGTTTTGAACATATAGTATAAGAGAGAATTTTTTTTTCTACTCTGAGATAATGTAGAACATTGCTTACCCACTGAGTTGTAGAAGGTAGGTTGGGATACTTTCATTTGAGCAAAATAAGTCTGCATGCTAGTAGTGTGGTATGGGCTATTACAATCTATTTATGCCCATGTGCTTCAATGCCATTCATTGAGACTCCAAATATTGCTGTTAACGGATTCGGAGTGACTAGCTGTGCCAGCTGTCCAAGACAGGCTGAAATCCAAGTAATCAATGTAGACTTCAGCATACTCAGTATTAATGTTTGCAATGCTATTAGAATGCATTTTTGTAGCATGTAGTAATAAAATGTATTGCATATTTAATTCCAACAGATGGAACATCACAACCAAATTTGGAATGTAATTGTTAATAAGATGCAAATACAATGATTATATGAACATCTTTAATTATCTTAATCCTTAATATTTTCTGCAAGTTAAATACTGAATAGGTTTCTTCATTTATTAATGACTTGCTCTGTAAGATGAGGCCTGCTACTTGTTTACTGGACTTGAATTGGATGCTTTTTAAATCCTACCTTCATGACATAATCCAGGCCGTTATGACAATAGTAAACATATCCCTCTGCGCCAGCTACTTTGAAAATCAGTTCTGTGACCTGTAACCCCTTGCTAACAATCTGAACAATTTTACGCCATTCTCTCTCTTACCTTGAGAATGTTATGACCTCCTATCACCAGTTATTTAACTTGTAATAAGCTGATGGGGTCCTTTCATCTGCTTTCAGAGCACAGCATGATTGTGAAGCTGTTCAGCTTCACGTAATAATTTGCTTGTGGCAGTAGACTCGGGGCAAACCCACATATTAATTCTGTTAGGCCTTAGTGCAGCATTTGATACCGTCAGATATGATATTCTACTGTCCAGAATGAAGAACATTCTGGGTATCTTTGGCACTGCCCTAAAGTAGCTTCAGTCCTATCTCACTGATAAGCAAGAGTTTGTTAATTAGACTTGACAACACCAGGCCCAACTCAGAACCTGCAACACAAGTATCTCCAAAAGATTTTGTCTTTGGCTCTCTGCTCTTTTGTATCTACAAGCTTCACCTTTGCCATATCATTTCGTAGCTTTGGACTCAGTCATCATTTTTATGCAAATGATGCTCATATTTGTTTCATTCTTAAAACTGAAAGTTCTTCAAAGCTTTGTCAGCTCACAACTTGCCTCAGTGAAATTAAAATCTGGGTGAATGTAACTGTTTAAAATGAAACTGTAACAAAACCAAAGTCATGCTAATTCACACTAAACCTCAACTTAAGAACATGAGCTCCTTCTCAACCATCTTTGGTGATGATGTCATCAGACCTTCTTCTGGTGAGAATCTTTTTGATTTCTCCCATTTCACATTCATCACATAAAAACTTTCATACTTCCACCTCCATAACATATCCAGTGTGTGCTAATTCCTCTCCTTTTCAAATGCTAACAAACCTGTCCATAATTTTATTACTTCCTGCATTGACTACTGTAACTCAATACTGGCAGATGCTCCAGCTGGTTCAGAACTCTGCTGTAAGAGTCCTTACAAAGATTGCCAGCAGTAAGCACATAACAGCCATCCTGCTCTTTCTTTACTGGCTCCCCATGTCTTACAGTATTGAGAATATAAATCTTTTAATCTATATATACAGTATAAAATTCTTTTTGCATTTGAAACGGAAATTACGTATGACCACGCGAAACGGAAATTACGTATGACCACAGAACATATTATAATACAGGATCTAATCACTTTGTTTGTGGACGCCATTTTTATGTCGTCTTTACGAATTGTTATTATTTGTGTGAGAGTTATTTTACTGATATTGAAAAGAAGTTAACACAAACATGCTGATCTATCCCATAGAAGTGTGCCCCGCGTCGCCCTCTCCCAGCCCTCCTCTCTGGACTCCAGTGCTCAGCCGTCCACCGCCAGGCATGTTCTGACAGAGAGGTTTTATTTATTCGTCCGCGTGACTGTCGCGGAAACTGCCGCATTATAACTTTTTTTTTAATTGGCAGTACTTGATAGTAGAAGAGATGTGGAAAACAGCTTTGCGTCTTTCTACTTTTTAACTGCGCCGAGCTGTAAACAATGTGAAGACTACACCGCCTTCAGCGTCGACGGGTCGTGAGAACAAAGTGGACGCTCAGAGGTGCGGAATGTAGGGCTGCTCCGCCAGGTCGAGAGCTTCGCAGTTTCGGGCAGCGTTCTCCTTCTCGCACTGTTTGTGACACTTTGAGTGGAGTTTGAGTGCCTCGGCTCCTGGGAGAGTGGAAATCTTTGCGAATGAGAGTGATCGGCGCCATCGAAGCAAAAGTCTCTTTGTAAATTGCACTGCACGACTACTTACTGTCCCTTAATGTATGTTCAAGTCACTAAAACCCCGCAACATTCAAGGTTGCTTTTGTGATGAATTATTTTAAGAAGATGGAGGGTTTATATCTAAGAAGATGTACCGACCTCTTCATGTTAAGTTTTGGACTTGGGAATTGTTTGGACCTTCTGCCCGTTAAGCACGGAAGGACAGTGTCCACATTTCTCAGAATCATTTTTTTCTTAAATCCCAGGCACATAGTGCAAGTTTGTCAGGCAGAAATTTGCAGGGTCGCATAGAAAATGTACTTTCTATACCACAGTGGTTGTGTAGCACCTTTCACAAGGGATCTGCTACCGAGAGATGATCCAAATACATTTAAGCTGCTGTTAGTTCTACTTACCTGTTGTATTATAGCGCCTTTAAAATGTACTTTACCCAAAAGCGTTCCAGTACTGCTCAATGTATCTTTACTTCTTACATGTTAATGTTTTACTGTTTAATACTTTATATACTACATTTTATTTTTTTTTCCCTTGCACTCAGTGAGCAAAGCCACTGGGTAATCAGCTAGTAACCTATAAATCGGTATATAGCCTTGCACCAGACTACAGCAATAAACTTCTCCATCACTATGCTCCTGTTTGCGCACTAAGGTCTACTAATTCTGGCAATATTGTTGTACCCCAAACTAACCCGTGCTGTGCATGGGACTGAGCTTTCAGCTCTGTAGCGCCTAGACTTCTGAATGACCTCCATAAATTCATGAGTTAGCTAAATAGATTAATTCTTTTTAAAACAACTCATTTGCTCAGGAATGCATTTAACATACTCTGATATTCTCACCCTTCTTTCTGTTTACCCAGATGCCCAGGAATATTTGTATTTGTATTAATATGTGGGGGCAACAGACAATAGCTTTTCTACATTGAAATGTCTTCAGCACAAGTTCCATATTTGAAAGTAATTAGAAGACAACTGGTTTGCTGGTAAATTAATGGTGAATAGATATTGAATGGAACACAAAGTAGGATTTTGAACAAAATTTGTTTCATATTGCACACCAGGTGGATACGAATTCATGAATTTCTGCCAGTTTCCAAGATTTTATTGTGATATTTGCTGCCCAGTAGAAACTAAAAGTTAGCTAATGCTATGCCAGCTTCTGCTTTAGCTCTTGTAGAGCTGACTATTAGATGTTTGGCTGTTTCAAGTTCCAGATAAATCTTATAATTGAGTTGAATTTCTTCAAGAATGATCTCTATGTATTTAGGGATACTCTGGAATAGATAAGGCCACTTAGAGGGTGAACATTTTGACAGTATTGATTCTCCCTGCTTAGGAGAGATGGAGGGAGGACCATCTATTAACATCTTGTTTGATTTAATATAAAAAGAGCTTTTTAATTTAGACAACCTTTTTTGGAACAAGATAAAATGTGATGTTGTATCAATTCCAGAAATGAAGTAGCTGTTTGAACAAAAGAAAAAATTTTTATTATGTCCTTTTGACTTCAAAATGCATTCAAGTACCATGTCTGAGTTTCAAAAGGTGTGTCCTCAATAAAATAATTTCATTACTATAACATCATCACACCCGTTATTCCAAGTCGGAGTCATGGTGCACAAGAGACCTTTGCAGCATTAAGTACAGTAAGTAAGAATTTGTCCTGAACATGATACCATTTTTAAATGTAGGTCATACTCATGCACATATCCTACATACACTCAAAATCGAACAACCAGTTTGAAGTGTCCAGTTAACATAGCCTATAGTCTTTGGTGAAGAGAAGGAAAGCTCAAGTACTTGGAGGAAAATCCAGACAACAAACAGAGACAGGATGCTGTATTCCTGAAGCAGAAGCACTAACAATCCTCACTTAAGATAAATGTTCTAAAAACAGACAATGTTCTTTCAACCATTTACAGGTGTTATTTTGTAGCATGTGGGTGGTGGTGTGTTTGTATTCGTTAGTCCTGTCCATTACCTGGTTAACTCCTTACCTAGCCAATATTAGGTGTGAAGTTTACATGTTCTCATTTTCTCTGTTACTGGGTGGGTATTTTAATTTCTTTCTTCATCTCAAAAATGTGTGGAAGAATTTAATTGTGATCAAGTTGTATCTCATTCAGAGTTGCTTCATATATCAGAATCAGAACAGATTATACTGGAATAAATAGATCAAGAAAATGAATACTTTGATTCCTTAAAGGACTAGTTTTCAACTGATATTTAAATATTTTGAAAAGACTCTTCAGAGGAGTCAATGACTTACTTAATTGAAATGTTATTCTGACCATGTGAAAAAATGCATATGTCCA
Source organism: Polypterus senegalus (assembly GCF_016835505.1). Taxonomy (NCBI): domain Eukaryota; kingdom Metazoa; phylum Chordata; class Cladistia; order Polypteriformes; family Polypteridae; genus Polypterus; species Polypterus senegalus. The sequence goes on from NC_053157.1 coordinate 80,597,494, forward strand.
TGTTATTGTTTCTATACCAACTTGAGTTTATTCTTCAAGACTGATGAGGTTTACTCCTGCAGTAACTGGAGTAATTTAGGAGAAACATGCTGAACTGAACATCCATCTGTCACAGGGAACATGCACTTCCATGTCCTTGCAACCTTTAATTAATTTATTTATTTTTTTAACATTCCTTAAGGAACATCAAGTGTAGCAAGAGCATGGAGTGGCACCTTTGATGAACTCTTGGGCAAACGCATTGAGCATTTCTTTGGAACTTATTTTAAAATGAGCTCCCCTGGCCTGGCTGAATACCCTGATTTTTTTGCAGTGTGTCTTATCCTAGTCTTGTCAGGTAGGTAAACAACAATATTTATTCTGTTTTTTCTTGCCATGATGTTTCTTAATGCATTGTTTTTTTTTTTTTGGTTTCTAGTCTCTTTTAAAGAATTTAGGTAAAAATAGCAAACAGATGTACAGTATTTTTATTCTTCTCATAATAAAACTGTAAGATTATGGGGTATATACCCCATACCTCCCATAAACACACATCAGATTCTAAATGTGAGATAAAAAATAGAGTTGCATTTGTTTTTGTTTAAGTGTTATAAAGAAAAAAACACCATGAACTGCAATTGCAGCATAACTGAAGTGATGCAGGACAGGAGTTAGGTATTAATATACGCTGGTGGGTGTGTGGGAGCATCAACAAGCCTGCTATGACCAAATTAAACAATTCCCCAGGATTTTGCTTGTCCATCATTGTGAAATATTGCTGGAGGTACTATTAAACAAAAACAAAAAACTTAATAGCAGAAAGGTCCAAAGTTTATCTATGTCTTCCTGCCATCTCAAATGGTGGAGCTGACCTGGCCCTTTAAATTGGTGTTTGGAGTTAGACCTCAGGAGTTCCCTTAAGCAGTCCTAACTCTGAAAATGGTCCAGGCACCTTACCTAGAAGTAGATCCTGCTTATGGTTCAAAACACCATTATGGTCACATTCATGTTAGGCAGGCAGTGTGGTGTGGTGTGGTTAAGGCTTTGCACTTCAAACCCTGAGGCCTGCTACTGACACTGTGTCACCATGAGCAAGTCACTTGACTTGCCTGTGCTACAAATGGAAAACCAAAAAAAGTGTAACCATTTATATCATAAATGTTTCAAGATACCTTGGATAAATGTGTCAATTAAATAAGTAAATGTAAATGTTAGTTTGGAATTGGGTGTGAGTAGAGAAAGGGGCAATCCTGGCAGTGTATAGGAGATAAGAAGGGAAAGTAACTGAGTGGTCTGTGAAGTGGATAAATGCTTTTGATGCCCAATATATTATCCAAGGGGAGACTCTGTATAGGTAGTCCATTATGAAAATTAGTTAGGCTGTTTTCTTGTATTTTACTTTGTATTCTCCCATAGCATGAACCCTCTCTTGTATTTTTATTTAGACGAATAATACCCCTTAAAACTTCTGAAAACTTTTTGTTTGTTTTGGGGTTGGGATTGGGTTTGGCACTGCAGAACACCCAAGACTTTATATGTAATAACTCAATATATATATAGTATATATTTAGTAAAAAATTTAGTATGAGTTAACAAAGCATTTTCAAAATGTGGCAAGGATGCTGTACTTTATACCTAAAAGTGATAAAAGTAAACCAGATGAACTGTTTCCCTTATTGTTAAACAAATGTAGATAATTGTAACCTGCAGCCTCACGGATCTCATGTACTGGGCTCAGTTCTCACATTCAGTTGTTGTGTGTCTAGAGTTTGCGTTTTGTCTCCACAGTTTATATCGACATACTCGGGTTTCCTCCCAGATCCTAATGATGTGCAAGCTAGGGGACTTAATGGCTCTAAACTGGCGTCTTGTGACTGTGAGGATGAGCATGGAACTGCATAAATGGATCCTGTGATGGACTGGAACCCTGTGCAGAACTGAGTCATGCCTTGTGCATAATGTTGCTAGGATACACTCCTGAGAACGTTACATAGGATGAAGGCACTTCAGAATTATGTCACTTTGCTTATAGTCATTAAATATCATAAATACTGTACTAATAATAATGTCAGCCGAACTGCACATTTACGCAGACAAAGGGAAAAAGAGTCAAAGAAAATAACCAATTCTGACTAACCTATGTCTGTCCCTTTGTTTTAATAGTTTGTAGTAGATTCCCATCTTACTTATATCAGTCTTAAAAGTAATCATATAGCCAAAACAATTAAGTACTTGATCTCCTTATCTTTATTCTGATTTTCTGTCTGCCGATAAGCTGTCACCCCAACTTGCTTGCCTAGAAATAGCAGACACTTCTCCAGTCTGAAATTTACTTTCAGTTCTATGCTGGATCCACTTTCTACATTAAGGCTTTACCTATGAAGTCATATGGCCACTGCACAACATCGTCTTCTTTCAGCCCACATGCATATGGCATTCCTCTTCCATGACTTTCATTTAACATGTCTCACACCAGTACAGTACATGTGTCCAAGCTACCGATTCTGTGTTATTGCCAGTAATGTTCTCAAGCTGGACTCCTTTATTGCCATTTATCACATAAGAGCCAATCAAACTTTCTTATCAAATGGGAAGATTAATTTCAAAATTTACTTCCCAGGTGTACATTTTGCTGATAAGCTGTTAAGGAAAAGCACATCTTATACTCCCAAAAGACCTCTGTTGCACTCCTAAAACACCAAGTCATTGCCATACCCAAGAGTGCTACTAACATCTAGCATCATCTTTTTTTTTAATTCTACAAGTGTATAAAGGAATAAAAGACCTCCTTTCTCTCCTGTGTGGAAGGGTTTCAAATTTTACTTCATTTGTGAGATTTTTTGCTATGATTTACAAAGAGCATTTTCACTGCATAGTCTTCAGCTCCTCAAAATAAATCCCAAAATAGGCAGCATATACAACAAGAATACAGAAATGATATAAAAATGCTGCGTGTCATTACCAAAGAATGTTGGCAATGTTTATCTTGAACCATGCATATAAAAGTCATCTTTTGTCTTTTACAGTTATGTGCAAACTACTGGTTTATTGCTTTGGATTTTTGTGGCATCTTCAGATTCTCAAGTTTTGAAATGGGTGGTGGTAAAAATGAAATTTATTATACTACCAATAAATTCTAAGAAACACAAAAGAAAACAGTAGTTTCTATAAATAATAAGGTCGCAGACAAATGATCAGGTCATTATCATCTCAAATTATCTACCTTCTCTTGTAAAACATAACACAGCCTCAGTAGATTCATTAAACACAGGATAAGATGTTGCTATCCATTACACAGACACTTACAAAAATTAATCTCAGTGTTAAAGAAGGGTTTTCAAGTGGACATCCCTCTTACTTTACATTTCATTGATTAGCCCACTATGTCCCTGGAGGTTTCAGTGACAACTTCTGGTGTTCCAGAATCGCCAAGCTCTGTGTCTACCTAATCTTTAGCACTTCTACTTTGGAGAACAGCTTAGGCCATGTCTCTTCAACCAAAGCCACTGACTACTCTATTCTGGCACATCCGAGGCAGATTTGACAGTATTAGTTTCTGCATAGTGTTTCTTCTTACACTCAAAAGATTTCATCTACTAATTCCTTCCAGGATATAGTTAAGTTGAATCGTGTACACTGTATGTACTGAAGTAGACCAGATCACTAGATCAGGCCATAATAAGGTTGAGACAAAAACTGAAAGAAACAGCCAGAAAGTCAGAAAACAGAATGTCATAAAGAAAAGCATTTGCAAAAGAAAATTGGATGACATCTAAAATCCAGTGCTGATTATAACTGCATCGCCCTGGTGACATCATGTGATGTGACTTCAGGATTATGTAGAATAGCAACTGTTACACATCTGTAAGCATTTGAGGTACAAAATAGTGAAGCCTAACAGATGTTCCAAAATAATGATAAAACTATAAAAACAAAATAGATCAATAATGACCATGCAAGTAAAAGAGCAAACTTCAAAACCTTAGTAAAACAAAGTCTTTAAAAGAAAATTATTTAAGACCAGGAAAAATGAAGAATCAAACACTACCAAACCAAAAGATTTCCAGTTATTTTATTTTAATGTATAATTCTGATTATGATTAATTAGTCAGCACCACAAAACATTTTGGGTAAGTTTTCTGATTGCACAAGGAATGATTATGTATAAATACAAAATAAAATGAAAAACTTTGAGTGAAAAGCACTTATCCATATTATTGTATTGTATATAGGGCAGCACAGTGGCGCAGTAGGTAGCGCTGCTGCTTCGCAGTTAGGAGACCTGGGTCCTCCCTGCATAGAGTTTGCATGTTCTCCCCATGTCTGCATGGGTTTCCTCCCACAGTCCAAAGACATGCAGGTTAGGTGCATTGGCGATTCTAAATTGTCCCTAGTGTGTGCCCTGTGGTAGGATGGCGCCCTGCCCGGGGTTTGTTTCTTGCCTTGCGCTCTGTGTTGGCTGGAATTGACTCCAGCAGACCCCCGTGACCCTGTAGTTAGGATATAACGGGTTGGATAATGGATGGATGGATGTATTGTATATACTGTAAATAATAATGAGTTGTGTTTCCGGCATTTAAAAACAGAAGAATGCAAATGCAAATTTAATCAAATCAAACTTTACTTGTCACATACTATTATACATACTGCAATACTTAGTAAAAAGCTTAGTTGCTAAACTCCCAAGACTGTGCAGTAGAAAGAAGAACATAAAAACAATAATTATGCGATCTGTATACAGTATAAAATGGCATCAATATTGTGCATTTTATTAATATTGTAAATATATGTAAAAAACAAAGAAAAATAATTTATATAAGCATACATAAACATGACATATGAGAACTGACACCGGCTAGCATGTAGCACTCTGCACTTTATTCATTTAGACTCCGGAAAGCATTTCCTTAAACACAGCACAGAGAAAAACATGTTTTTGGAATGGCTGGTATCACTAATAATTTACTTTGCCCTACTCCAGCATCGCTTGATTATAGATGTCCTAGAGAGTGCACACTCAGTGATGCGATCATCTGACCGTAGCACTCTTTGCAGATCCTTGAAGTCCTGCCGCGTCCTGTTTCCAAACCTGCTGGTAATACTTCTTGATGGGATTCTGTGGTTAATATGTAGAACTTCTTAAGTATCAGGAGGAGCAGTCTGAAGTGCCTTAAGGTGTCTGATATGCTTGGACCAGTTCAGGTCTTCTGTGATGTGGAAGTACCTGAAGCTTCCCGCCATCTCCACTGTAGTGTTATTAATTCTTAGGGAGTGGTAATGCATGTGATGTTTTCTGTTTTGGATGATATTAAGGATAGGACTTTTGTTCTGATACCAGTTTAATGTTGGCGGTGCATGAGATTCATAAAATCTCACATCACGTCCACAGGAAAGCAAATCTAAAAATGTTTCTGTGCAACCCATATATGAAATTGGGGAGGAAAATAAAACCAATAGATTTAATGGACTCCAGAAGCAAAATAAATTAAATAAAAAACAATTTACCCTTATATATCTGCTTGAAATTATTTTGAAATCTTTACTTTCCATCCATTATAATTATTATTATTATTATTAGTAGTAGTAGTAGTAGTAGTAGTAGTAGTAGTAGTAGTAGTAGTATTAGCCCATTTATCATTTTCAGACACTCCACTCAGTATCAGACATTACAGACCCAGACCTTAATGGATGAATCACAGTATCTACTCATACATACTCCACCCATGTAGAGTTAATTTTGATTCACCAATGGATCTAATCTCCATATGTATGGGATCTGAGGAAACCAGAGTGCATTGATAAAATGCAATTTGAAAAAGAAGCACATAGAATACACAAAGAATGTGCAAACAGCCAGTGACTAGGCTGGGAATGCAGCTTGGGTGCTTGGAACTGCAAGGGTTCATTCACCACTGTCCAGTATAGCACTGTAGTGCTGCCTAAAAATATTTTTTCTTGAAATGTACAAATTTAAAATTATAATTATTTAAAATACATATAAATTAGCCCAACCAAATAAATTCCAATAATGAATTATGTACAATTCAAGAACATATAAAGCTTTGATTAGATCAGATCATCTATCGCTAGAAAGCTGAATTCACAATCCTGAACAAAGAAAATGAGAAAACTGTAGACATTAATATGTACCATCATAAGGAAACAGCTAATTAGACCAGAATTCAGGACCTATTCAAAAACATCTATTATTCTTATCCTACCATTTGTTTCAGGCTCAAATAATTAAGCTTTGTATACTTTTTTGGTTTTGATCTCTTTAAGGTCTTTTATCTTTTGGAGTAAAAGAATCTGCTTGGGTCAACAAAATCTTTACTGCCATTAATGTCCTGGTCCTTGTCTTTGTTATTATTGCTGGATTTGTGAAAGGAGATTCCATGAACTGGAGTATATCTGAAGAATTCCTTGTAAACATTACTGCTATGACAAAGTAAGGCATAACTCTTTTTTGTTTTGTTTTGCTGTTATATCATATTAAATAGATGCCCTTTATATGTGCTTGCATAAGGAATGTGTCACAAGCTTCTTTAAACCTGTGTGGATGTATGAATTATTATCTATATTTATTATGAATATTTTAAATATTGTAATAGGAATATTTATTTTTTTTACAACAAAAAATTTAATGGAATCATAAAAGTCAATGTTAAACTGATACAATTTAATAAGTTAATAGAGACACAGATACAGTATAACAAAACTATAATTTACATTATATGTTAATCTCCAAAAGAGAAAGCTAAACACAGCTCTTCCTCAGTCTCTACTAAGGCATGGTTTAATTCTGCTCAAAACTAAATCATAGGAGCTAAATACACCACAAATAAATACTCACATACAAATTTAAAAATCTAAGGCAAAAAGATAGACTTTGAGGCGGAATTTAAAAGTGTCTAAAGTTGGTGCTAAACTAATATAAAATGATAGACTATTCCAAAGTTTAGGCGCAGCTTCTGCAAAAGCATGGTCCCCTCTACGCTTAAGTCTCGATCTTGGCACAACCAATAACATTTAGTCAGAGGACATCAGTGATTGTGAAGGAGAGGAAGGGTGAAAGAGCTCTCTAAGGTAATAGGGGGCTAAACCATTTAAAGACCTAAAAGCAAACAGTAAAACTCAATCTTGTAGCGAACAGGAAACCAGTGAAGAGAACCTAAGACTGGTGTGATGCGATTCTGTTTTCAAGTGTGTGTTAGGAGCCTGGCAGCAGCATTTTGGACTAGCTGAAGATAAGCAAGTGTTGTTATAGTTAATGTTATATTGAGCAGTTTTTTTCTGTCTCTTTAAGGTGAAATTAAGTGTTTCTGTGTTCTGTTCCTTCTATGTGGCTACCTAGACCGCCCTGTATAAATCACTTTACTGAGATTAAAGACAAAGCCTGGGCTAGGAAAAAGTATTTCTCTTACTTTTTTCATTATATTTGAGCACATAGATTTTCTTGTTTTAAATAATTCTCGGTTGTTTGTCTTGAGTACTGGTCCTTGAAGTCTAAACAACTATTTTAAAACTTCTTGTAATTAATGACTTGTAAGAAATAATGGAATTGATGACAGTTCTGCCTTTAATGCTAACATTACTCAAAGTTATTGTCTGCTTTTACATGCATTGTTATCACTCTTTAATTTAATATTGTTTTTTATCAGTATACTGCTGCTGGATTATGTGAATTTCCCCTTGGGATTAATAAAGTATCTATCTATCTATCTATCTATCTATCTATCGATAATTCAACAAAGGAGAACAGTTGAGGCAATATAAACTGGTAGCACTATGTGAAAAAATGGTGTGGTGAATCTGGGTAGAATCACTTCAGTTAACAAAAGCTTGCTCAGAATTGTCAATAAATAATGGTTTATCACCCCTACCATTTTTAATATTGACATATTGTTTTTGATGTTTTTCTCTGCTTGAGTTTTCTTTGCATTGTCTAGTAAATTGTTACATGTGTCCTGCTTTTATTCTACTTTAATTCTCTGTACAATTACCTTTTCCAAGCACTTAAGATCCATATCTTGACTGTGTCTCTTATTGTTTGCTTCAGTTATCAGAAGCAGTACAACAAGCCTGTACTTCCTACCATACAAAGTGTAGTCATTTTCCTAATTTGGTAACTTACAACTTAAGAAGCATTTTTAAAGCTTCATAATAATGGATGAAAAGTGTCTCTATTCATGTTATTTATATTTCACTTTATTATACCAGAAACACATCTCTGACAAGTAATATCTCAAGTGCCTATGGCAAGGGTGGCTTTATGCCTTATGGTTTTGGGGGAACTCTGGCAGGAGCTGCCACATGCTTCTATGCGTTTGTTGGCTTTGACTGCATCGCAACAACAGGTTAGTTTAATTCTCAAGAAACTGTACCTTACTAACTTGCTTTAAAAGTTAAAGTTAAGAGTGATTTTCCTGTTTGATTTTTAGATCATTTTCATTTATTCTCTTATTATTTTGTGCCTTCTAATATGTTATGTTTTTTTTTGTTTGAACTCAGGTTATTAGTTTCAATCTCTAAACCCGTTCCTCAGGTTTACTTGCCTTGTTTCCTTTAAACAAGAGCTAAATGACCAGCCGTCATTTAAGCTGATTGCCATGCGAATAATAAGAAGCAGAATTACCGTGATATTTTGGTATTTTATAATATAGTACCTTAAATAACCTCAGTTATACCCATTCATTTCTGCATATACTTATTCCCATTAAGGGCAGTGGTTGAGGCAGAGTCTATTTGGGCCACAGAATGCAGGAGCTGGGTAAGCTTCCTTCATACTGCCTAGTTTGAATGGTGACTCTTAAAAGATTTGGTGCATATACCGCCATAGTGCAAAAAGCAGTGCACTAAATAGATGAGACCAGGGGCCTCATGTATAAATGGTGCGTACGCACAAAAATGTTGCGTATGAAAGTTTCCACGCTCAAATAGCGTTGTATAAAAACTAAACTTGCCGTAAAGCCACGCACATTTTCACGGTAACTCTAACCCTGGCGTACGCAAGTTCTCCACTCGGTTTTGCAAACTGGTGGCACCCAGCGTGAAAGCAGTGCTACTGTTCCTGTGTGGTTACCCTTTCTTTTTTAGATCCACATCCCTTTATACAGATAAAACTTTAAATTCATTTAAATAGTCCATATTGTTAATAATTAAGCATGTAAGGATACGGTGTTGCTGCGCTAACAAAGAGCTGGCGCTCCGTTCATGGATTGTTCTTGCCTTCCGCTGTATGCTTGCTGGGGCTGGTGTGACACTGGAAGGATAGAATAATTAAACTTGTACTATGAAGATATTTAAATGTTCCTTAAAAGTTATGAAGAATCAGCGTTCTAAGCTTACAGATGGCTTAACGTCTATTACAGAGCTTATTGTGTGACGATTGGGTATTTGGAGAAAGAAAAGTAAGGTCAGGAATTGGGGCTTAGTACATTTGAAAGAGACAGTACTGCTGCAATAAATTATGTCATCGAAGGTCGCATACGGCGCTGCAAGCATCTTGCGTGAGGCATGAACAATCACTGCGCCACTGTGTTCCCATGTTTAAGAATGTGCTTTAACTCCTATCATCATGAAAATATCAAGTATACATCTCAGTATTTTAATTATTCAGAGAGCTGTAATATCATGAATGTAATGGATTCTGTGTCCTGTCGGAGGAAGAGAAAGCCGGTTTAAGAAGCACGTAGTAATTCACACACATAGAGCACATAGAAGATCAAATACAAAACACAGCATTTAATGTGCTGCTTTAGTTACGATGGGATTTGAGAAACTAGTAAATTAAACATTTTAAGATGAAGTTTATGATGTTCTACTTTAATGACAAAATAAACTACGTGATTAAAGTGGAAATTTCGAGATTAAAGTTGACATTACATGCTTTTTTCACCACTGTGTGCCTATTTTTTTTTCTCTGTACCCTAATAAGCTTTCATATGATACTCAGAAGGTGGGCTAATACTCAACTTTTCACGGCGACTTTGATATGTGACAGCTTCTTTCTTATTTTGGGCACTGTGTGACTTTGTCAACTTGAACTTTAGAGTTTCTCCAAAACTCTATGTCACTCGATCAACTTCCTTTTGTTGTTTATACCACTGTTTAAACAAACAAATAGTAAGTTTTTCCTTGCTTCCACTTGGTGTTCACTGAAATTCTTCTGTCCCCCCCATGTGCTTTTGCCAATGCCTTTTCACAACACTGAGTTAAAGGGCTATTTATATTGATTTGCATATTCAAAGAGGCGTAATTCTGGAAGGAGACAGGGTGGGACAGTAGGCGTGTGCACGTGCGTTACTTTTCACACAGACCGGGATTTATGTAACAGATGAATGTGGAAGTTGGTGTTCACACAGATTTATGCATCTGGATTTTTTTGTGCACACGCACATTTCTGCTTTTGTCCATATGCCATGTTATAGTGTGAATTCTACACATGCCGTTATACATCCGAGGAGATTAAAAGGCAAAACCATTGATTTTAAACTGGCACAGGTCAAAGCCATGAATCAGAGAATTAAGGAACCAATGAAGTCTAAAATGATAACCACAAATTAAATCAAAATAACGCATAAAGCATTGTATAGCAAAGGAAAAAGAAGCTAGCTATCACCATCAAAAGAATATAGCTATCACTGCCATCTTAAATACTCTCAGATACTTCAAGGCATCACATAATAGATAGAATACAGTGCCACCAACAACATGGATCCTGCACACCAAAATGGTGGTGCCCAGGAGAAACAAAATGACATGCAAAAATAAATAAACATAACAATAAATACATTTATATAACTGAAAAGTGATCAACTAAATACAAAAAGGTAGAAAAAATAACAGTAAATCATTACATTGTGAGTGTGAATGTGTGTGGAGCCCCATACAGAACTGCCTCCTGTTTAATGCTAATGGAGCAATGGCAGGCTTTAGTTCAATATGACTCTACATTGGAATACGTTGATATGGAGAATGATTGAATGACTTCAACACTATTTTCAGTATATTCAACCACAGTTTTTAGCCTCCCACTCTTCAGACTTACAGCATGCATGGCAACAAAAACGGTTTGTTTTTTCTGTCAACCAAACATTCCAAAAGTTTTGTCCTATTTTCAAAGGATGACTTGTAGCATAAATCTGTTTTCCATGAACAAATAAGAAAACTGCTAAAAACACATTTAATCTATTTTTAAATTATTCTAACAAAATGTCTGGCACACATTGGGGCACTGAATAAATTATAAATAATAAATAAATAATAAAGTATTTTTTGTAAGTGGGCAAAAACAAAAAAAATGTACTTGCTTTGTTTGCCTTTATTAAATAAAGATAAAGTCGCAAATCTAAATTGTATTTTTTAATATTACACATTAAATGTGTTTTGCAATTTATATATATAATAATTTTGTATTACTTTGCAGGGGAAGAAGTGAAAAGTCCACAGAAAGCTATTCCAGTTGGCATTGTGACATCTCTCCTTGTCTGTTTTTTGGCTTATTTTGGGGTCTCGGCTGCCCTTACTCTCATGATGCCCTATTACCTGCTTGATGAGAAGAGCCCTCTCCCTGTTGCTTTTGAGTATGTTGGTTGGGGTCCTGCAAAATTTGTGGTGGCTGTTGGCTCCCTTTGTGCGTTGTCAACAAGGTAAGAAACTCTCAGGCTTCATAACAGAGTGTCTTACGTCCTATTTATGGTGACAAAAAACATACTGTATCTATTACTAGACTTTTAATTAGGTTCTTAAATCTGTTAAGTACAGATTTAATTGTTAAGTAAATACTACAGTATTAATATGTTGAAGTAAACTGAATAGATTTTAAGCGCAATAAAGCTCAGAAATCCACATTTGTACTGTGGGAGAATAGAAGCAGAAGGCCACTAGGGCAATTCCAATTTTTGATCAGGAGAGGAAACCAGTGGTGGCAGTTGAAAAACATTTGGGCATGGGGTGTAGTTTTTGGGGGGACAAACTCAAGCAACACTTATCTATTATACAGTGCCTTTAACATTTATTTATTATACAGTACCTTTCATACTGTATCTATCTATCTGGTCATTCCATAGGCTATTGTGGTCCTCATCATAGTGCCAGTGCACATCGTGGCCTGTCCAGTACCAGACCCATAGGACAAATCCAGACTAAAATGTATTATACCCTTTCCTCCATGCTGCCCAAACTGATGCCAGCTTTCCCATTTCTACTGTGTTTCAAAACTACAGTGCTTGTCACCCACAGTCCGCTTTTTTTGCATAACTTGCCCTATAGATGTGCAAAGGAACAGATGTACCTACAACCCCAATTTTAATATCAAATTGCCCAGTCCTTTGCCAACTTGCCCAGTTTCCCATTCTGCCAAAACCCATACCATAATGTCCACACCCTTATCTGTGTAATCATCCAATAACATGCACTTCCGTCTGTCCTATAACACATCCATAGGATAATCCAAATCTTATTCTGCCTCTACTAAAAGAGTGCTTAGTCCTTGGCCATTTCCACTGTATTCCATTAATCCACATCATATAATCACTAGTCCTGCCACACCTACAGAGTCATTCCTACCCTAATTTTATTCTACACTTGTCGCAAGTCTGCCCAAACAGTGTCTAAACACATGAGATTAAAAAAACCTATAACAATACTAATTCTCTGCCAATAAATGTGGGAGCATCTGGGGCACAAAGAGCTGCGTCCATGGAAAAATCTGAAAGCAACCAATTAAAAGGCAGCCTCAGGTCACCTGCTTGCCAAAATATCAAGGACTTACATACACTGTCATTTTGCCGATGTTTTTCATTCAGGAAATATAGGTATTCACACGTAAATTAAACAGGCACAAATCGAAACCAATTTTTAATAGACGTTAACATGCACTGACCAGGCACGTTGTGCAAATAAATAAATTTATTTCATGATTATTTTGCATTGCCTAATTAATTTAAGTAGAGTTTTTGAAATATTTGGAAGGAGGAAACACCCCAGTGTCGCACATTATAAACCAACACTTTGTTAGAGAAAGTCAGAATCAAAAGCTCAGATGATTTGTGTGTCAAACCCATAATTGACACCATCACTCAAACTCATAATGTTGATGTCAAACCATTAAAACTGCAAAATTCAGAGGAATGAGCAAATGTAAAAGTTGTTTATTTATATAAAGTTAAGCAAAACGAAAACTTCTAAAAGAAAAGAAAACCACCAAGGAAGGTAACAGTAATAATCTACAGAATGTAAGTAAAATATGTCAAGACAACGAAAAAATAATATGCAGAGAAAAAAAAATTACAAAGCAAACTAGAAATCATAACAGTAGTCACATAAAAAATGGCCAGTCCAAATCTATATTACCATGGCCAGCTAGATCCCCCAGAAATTCCACGATGTAGTGGAGTATAGGCTGGTATTGGTAAATGTTCGGTGTGGGTTAGTCAGTCACACACAGGTTAGGAGGGTTAACCTTTTTAGAAATGGCAGTGAATCCAAGCACTATCATAAGACATCAAAACAAGGAAAGACTCAGTAATAGTCAATCACAATAAACACCACAACTATAAAAAAGAATAATATGAATCACCTCATCGGTGACTCTAACAGAATTGTATTATGGTAAAATAATTAGTGTTAAGCTTTGATTTATATTATGGTAAAAGAATAAGTATTAACCCTTGATTTAAATGGTGAGAGTGATGGAGCTTGTCTAATATTGATAGGTATCAGGCCACAGTGGTATGAAGAGTAAACTTTAAAACAAGGAAGCTCACAGAAAACAGAATGATGTGCTAGAAACTCTTATCATTCACACCCCTGGCTTAGAAAAGAATAACCTGTCATCACAGGTTTTAAAGTAGAGCCTGAAACAACTTGCTTCATTTGCCCGATCAGTCATAGTCAGGCAGGAGTACTGCTATAAAACTCTTCATTAAATTATATCTTCTCTGTTACAGTTACTCAATATTAGACATTATTAGAAATTCTACAGTAATTAAAACAATCTACAACATGTTTTTTTTAAAAAAGAGCTGGAAAACACAAATTTCAAAATGGAAATAAATGTTTGCTTCTCTTAAGAGCATCAGTGTCTTGTCTAGTCTCTTAATTTTATCCTCTAAACCTGCACATTCGAGTGCATCACAGAGCACCCTCACAAGTACAATCAAGCTCATTTTTACTCAGACAGTTTTAGAGTAACTTATTAACATAACCCCTTTGTTATGGATGCATAAGGAAACTAAAGTATGTGGAGAACACCCAAACATAGAGCCTTCAAGAATGTTAAAATTCCACACAGGCAGAAATCAGACCATTGACGTTTTAGTTGTAAAGCAACAGGTTTGAGTGACCCTCCAGTTTATCGTAATTAGTGCTTTTCAAAAATGACACTCGGTAAATATAAATGAATACTATCACACAATTTAAGGCGATAATTCAATAAAGGCGTTAACCTGTTTATTATAATACATAATAATCAATAACTCAACTTACTATATTCAGTGGATGTCTTTATCTCTCTCTATCACTCATTTCTCTTAATATTTTAAAACATTCCCCTGCTTCTCTCTAGTGAAACAGTAGAAAACAACATTCTATGGTGGAATACCTTGACCCAATATTTATAATTTCCCATAATTGTTAATAAGCGCTGTTCTATCATATTATTCTGACATATAGAACTACAAATAGAAACACAATAGAATAAAACAGAAAACATGACTGTTTTACAGCTCTAAAATTCACAGGATGCGGATTATATTGTTTCAAAAAATATTCCTGATCATCATTGTATGTAATGTGTTTTTCTTGAAGACTGGTTTCAAAGTTTGGGCTTTACGCATGAAAAATGCAATTTTATAATGTAAAACTCTTGTGTTTAACAGCTGCTTTAATTTTCCAATGTAAATGAACAAGAGTTAATTAATTGATGTATGACTATAGAAAAGATTGGGTACTGTATTAATTTTTATTTTAATTGGTGATGGGAAAACAATAATATATATGTTTGGCTACATCTTTGTGAGTGATATTAATGCGTACAGAAAGATGTACTGTAATTTAAATTTTATTTTATTTGTAAAATGAGTACTTTTGTAACTTGCACAGAAAAGCATTTTGAAAGTGAATAAAATGTTTATTTTGCATATGCCCTAATTAGAACTAAATATATCTTAGTAATTTTAATAATGTCTTTCTGGTCGATACCATATAGTAAAAAAAAAAAAAAAAAGTTTTAAAGAGGTGATTTATTCAACAGAAAAGATGCAGCGAGACCAGGCTAATTTTTGCATCTGAATTACTTTGTTATTCTTACATTTAATTTCAGCATGTTGCACCACTAACTGATAAACTTGTATACTTTTATTCCCTCACGGCATTTGCAACTGAAATCATTCCCTCTGTTACATTCCGATATTGTGTAAGTGTAACCTTTCAAACTTGTTAGGAGATACTGAACAACAATACAGTACATCTGTTTTATAAAATTCTTTATGAAAGGAGACCATTTAGCTGAGACACACCTTGCAAACTTCCAGTATACTTTTTTTTTTTAACTTTCGCAACCTTATTTTCATACTTGATGGAGGGCTAGCCATTGAAATTGTGATTGCCTCCCTGTCTAAATCTTAACTCTATGGTTGGAGGACATATCAAAACCACATCAGTCATCTCTGCTTGTGAAACATTCATCTTATTATCTACTTGGTAATAGCTAAGATGTTAAGGATAATAAAAAAGCAAACTTTGGTTGCCAAAAAAATCAAATAACAAAGTATCATATGTAGTGCAGAGACAGATTCATGAGAAAACAGACAATGAAAAGCATAGCCAGAATGGCTAAACATGGGAAAACCAAAAACTGCTACTAAAAATCAACAATTTTGTTTAAACACTGGATGGCTTTGTAGAAAGTGTCATAGTGTTTGAATCTGCTTCTGAACTTGCTGAAATGTAAAGCACTGAATTATAGTTTCTTTTATTATTAAAAAGTGGATGAAAAGCAAATTTGCTACTAAAATCAATAAGAAAGAAAACATTCAAAATATCCTGCTTATTGCATGCCATGAGAGCACTTGTTCTCTGAATTATGTCCAAATGTCAAGCAATTTCAGGACCAAAGCATGTTCATACCACTTACTGTTCTTAATAGGAACACTGAATATAATAAAATAAATAGAGATGGTGATGAAGTCTATAATTTTTTGTCCATTGTGTTTTAGTTCATTAAAAGCAAACGAGTAGCTTTTCAGTGAAGCTGTTTTGGATATTGGAAAATACACATTTCTATAACATTACATACATACAGTGGTGTGAAAAACTATTTGCCCCCTTCCTGATTTCTTATTCTTTTGCATGTTTGTCACACAAAATGTTTCTGATCATCATCACCAGGAGTGGCCAGCCGACCAAAATTACCCCAAGAACCATGAATTCTACTGTCTACCAAAAAATCCTGAAGGAGAATGTCCGGCCATCTGTTCGTCAACTCAAGCTGAAGCGATCTTGGGTGCTGCAACAGGACAATGACCCAAAACACACCAGCAAATCCACCTCTGAATGGCTGAAGAAAAACAAAATGAAGACTTTGGAGTGGCATAGTCAAAGTCCTGACCTGAATCCAATTGAGGTGCTATGGCATGACCTTAAAAAGGCGGTTCATGCTAGAAAACCCTCAAATAAAGCTGAATTACAACAATTCTGCAAAGATGAGTGGGCCAAAATTCCTCCAGAGCGCTATAAAAGACTCATTGCAAGTTATCGCAAATGCTTGATTGCAGTTATTGCTGCTAAGGGTGGCCCAACCAGTTATTAGGTTCAGGGGGCAATTACTTTTTCACACAGGCCCATGTAGGTTTGGATTTTTTTTTCTCCCTAAATAATAAAAACCATCATTTAAGAACTGCATTTTGTGTTTACTTGTGTTATATTTGACTAATGGTTAAATGTGTTTGATGATCAGAAACATTTTGTGTGACAAACATGCAAAAGAATAAGAAATCAGGAAGGGGGCAAATAGTTTTTCACACCACTGTATATACACACACTCTCACACATATATGATATTATACAGTATATGTGTATGCTACAAAGTGCTTATACTCTTTTAAAGTTCTTTTATAGGTTCTGAATTTTAGTGTTTCTCAACCTTTTGGGTTTCACTACCAACTTTTTCCCATTTAAGTCTCTCTGCAACTCAGTATTTCCCTTTGAAGAGTAAAGTGTGATCATTAGAACAGGGAGGTGGTGAATTCTCCTTTGGTGAATTGTACACTGTCAGTCCCCTTGGTTAATCAAGTAGAGCCGAAGAGGCCTTGGTGATCTTCAGAGCATGGTGGGATTGAGTACAGTCATTGGAGTGGCGACCCACTTGTGACCTACTGCAACTGTCTTACATTATAAACAATAGCAATCTCACAACCCACTGGCGGCAGCGTGGGTTGTAACTCAGTAGTTCAGACACTGCTCTTTAACTTAGGTGTGTTCTGGTCTTCTGCTAGGAGTCATTTGAAGAAGTGTGATTAATTTTTGGTTGAGACTACCATGAGGCATCACATTTTTGTAATTTCAGGCAAACAACCATATAAAATTCATTACATTGAGCTATTGTCACTCTTTATTTTTTTTCCTCTTGGCCTTAGGCATATCAAGCATCTGTAATATATTAGGGCTTTTTTTTGTTTAACTACTTTAGTTAATAATAATTTATTTTCCACCAAATTGACTTTGACAGTTTCCTCAGCATTATGAGCCAATCTACTGAGACGAACTTTATTCCCTGTAAAGATAAAACAAATCAAATCATGGAACATGTTGGCACTACTACCCTACAATTTCTGGGTTTGAGTTTTAGCCTGTTCACTGCTTGTGAGGAATTTATATGTTAGTTTCAGAGTTGTGTGGCTTTTCTTAGGGTCCTCTTGTTTCCTTGCACATCCCAATGGCATGATTTTTAGGATAATTTTTTAGGACAATTTTCAACTTTAAATTGCCTCCGTATGAGTAAAGGTTAGAACATTCTGCTGTCTGTGGTAGATAGTTTCTGCTTTTCATCTGGTCCCGATGAGATAGCTCTTCATTTTTAAAAATATTGTAAAGGAGCATTAGAAAATAAATTGATGGATGTTCAGGTGAATCAATCAAACTGACTTCATAGTTTCCTATGTGAAAGTCCAGGGTTTCTTTTGAGCTGTTCTCAAATCCAGAATGGTAACAATCAGGCCACTTTAACAATCAAAAAAAGCTTACTAAGAACTATTAATAGGAAAAGATAGAGAATCAGTAATTAAAAAATACAGAATAATATAATAAATACCCAGAGCCACTCTGGGCCTTTCTAATATAAAGTAGTTCCTGTGATCTATGGGGTGGCATGTCCTTTTGCCCACATTTCCATATTATGCCCCAAGCACTAATCACTACAGCTATCTCCAACAATTCTCTTTCACATGGCATCCATGTCTTACTCCTCTCTGTCAGGTATTTGTCCCCTTACCTACTAACTCCACATTTCCCAAGGCTCAAATCAACATTAAAACCAGGATACTTTTCATTGTGCATTACTTGCAATTCAGAGGCAGACATATACAGTATAGTAGTTGCAATAGAAACATTAGACTAGACTTTGTGGTTCCTGGTATCCTGCACCTTCAGTCTTTCAAGGAACAGTATAGTGCTATATGTACATTACTGGGACAATATGCCCTCTAGTGGCCATGAACCATGCTGTCTCCTATGTCAACCTCCTCTCCAAAGTTGTTAGGTGTTAAGTCACTTCATTGTTTGCTGAAATCAGAAACAGTATGACAAAGGCCTGTTTCCAAGCAACCAGAACAGAAGAAAAGCAAAAGGATGGAGCTGTGAGTTGGTAAAACCAGTGGCATAGCTAGGGGGGTCCACCCCGGGCACCACATTTTTGGGGGAGGCATTATTGGCCAAAACGCTCAGTACAATTCATGTGTAAACAGCAGGATTCAGAAAAATATAACTCATGAATGAAAAAAGTAAGATTCTCTCATTTTTATCCACAAATGCTTCAAAAATAATTTTCAGACTGTCCTTCTGTGATGGCATCAGACACAGCAGTTGAAATTTATGAGGCAATAACAAAAATAAACATTACACATAATAATTTATAGGAAGATACACAACTAATTTACAATTTATTATTTTGTTTCTTTATCAATCCGAATGTGTTCTTGCCCTACGCAGGAAACATCCCCACCTATCATATCATATTTAAATAGGTTAACATATTTAGATATGTTAAAGGGCAGCAAACTGAACCACTGCCCCGTCCTGAGCGACACAAACTCGAGCTACGCCACTGAGCAACACTAACTGCTGCACCACTATGAGTCATTTGTTTGTATTTTTTTTTAGACTTATAAAGTATCAGCCACTGCAGTGTTGCCTTATCTCATTAAACCCTTAAAAAAAGTAGTTCAGTTGACTGTTTCATTCATTAATGTATTTAACTACTAGAATAATTGCATTTTACTGTTTTGTAGTACAAATTCTAAATCATCTAAAGAAAGAAGGAAAATGAGCTCTAGTGGCAAGTTCAAGTCATTTATTCTGAGTCATTTTTGTTTAAAATACTATTAATACTACAATTCAAGCTGAAGTAAAAGAAGGACTTCAACAAAGATAAATCAATCTGATTTTGATCACATGAAACTCACTGACACAAAAGAATTTTCTTTAATTAAGTGGCGCATTACTAATTTTGTCCATTTCTGACATTGTGATATCAGGGCAATACCTACAAAGCCCAGTTTCAAATAATAAAATAGATGTACAGTAGATAAAAGATGAGTTTGCATTGTTAGTAAGCTAGTATATCAGTTATCAACAATTTTATCACACGCAATAACTGATACAGCTACTAGAAAGCTAGATGCACGCACCTTCTAAGATTAGTGTCTCTTTTGCTTAACCCTAACATAATATTTAAAATCTGCTTATTGCAATTCAGGGTTACAAAGGTGCTTGACACTATTTAGTCAACATCAGGAACAAAACCTTCAAAGTTATTAGATGCAACTGAGAAGGCAAATTTCATGTTTTCTTATGTAGACATGACTAAATAAAGAAACCTTGTACCTTGAAAAGGAACCAGCATTAGTGGAGGTACCAGTCCATTACAGATTACATGTACACACAGTCTCAAAACTCGCAATTACAAGAAGACAGTGTAGAATAAGCAGTTAACATAACACATATGTCCTTGGAATACAGGTATAGGAGTAAAAACAGAGCACTTGGAGGCAGGAGAACTTATGTGCAAATTTCACAATGATAACAACTGGGCAGAAGATTTGAACCCAGGGTGCTAAGTGTTGTACTTGAAGCATTTAATGTGACAATTATAGGGTTCTGTGGAGTTTGAAACAGTGATTTCACCATTAACTTAAATTTTAAAGGGAATCGTTTTTAAAGTTTTGCATTTTTTGTTTTGTTTTGTTTCACATTATTGAGAATGTGTTAGTGGATTGCTAGGTTTAACTAAGAAGTAAATGCTATGGATGTTTTGGCAAATCAACAGAGATGATTAATGCCTTTCTGAATTAAATATTACATTTTAAACCCTCAGGTTATTTTCTTGTAATTATGTAAATGACTGTAGCTTAATACTCCTTACCATTCCATTTCTTGATATGAATTAATTTCTGTAAATTTCAAAGATGCGTGAAGAAAGTTACCGTATTTAAATTATGTAGGAAATTAGTATAAGCCTGTGTCATTCACTCACTCACTAAAACACTATTTACTGTTTGGTTAAAAAGCTGACATTTGGCAGGATGATACATCTAGGGCACTAGGTATTCGCTAAGAAAGGACACTTTAATATAGCAATATTTAGGGGTAAAAAAAACCCCACTAGAATAAAAACTAAATCCCCAAAATCTCAAAACTGCCTTGATGTATTTCATTGAAATTTAGTGACATTATAGAAGAAAGACAATTGGCCAACAAATTTTTTTTGTCAGTATTTATTAATATTATGCTAACTTGTATGCTTTGCACTATGCTAAAAGTATGTTTCATGCAAATGAAAGATTCAGCAGAAGTGTCCAATGGGCCACACAAATAGCACCATTAACCAATAGGGTGGATGGATGACTGAAGACGGAACAGTGTCCTGGAAAGGAAAAAAGAGACATGATCAAGTTTGGAAATGTAAAAAGAAAGTTATTACTTGCCATTACTTTCAAAATGCTATTCTAAACCAAAGGATGTAGCCAAGCAATAAGAAATGATGCTTCTGTTTCCTCTTTATTCTCACCTTGTACAGTGTTATGTTAGTTTGCTGTCCCTCTAACCTCTGCCACGTTTGCATGTCTCTGCTCTCCACCCAGTCTGCTCGGTTCCATTTTCCCAATGCCTCGTGTTATCTATGCTATGGCAGAGGATGGGGTGCTTTTCAAAGTCTTAGCCAGAGTCAATCCTAAAACGAAGACCCCAGTTATCGCTACATTGACCTCCGGTGTGGTAGCAGGTGAGAGTCTCTTAGGAAATGTTAATATGAGCAAAAGGCTGTAACCAACTTTTTGTAGGTTCAAATGTAAAGTGAACAAGAGGATTTTCTTCCTTCGACTGTGTCTATACAGAATTAAAGCAAAGAAAAGGATACCATCTGTGAAGCCTCCTCTATTCACTTTTATATTTGGTTAAGTGTACAGGGTATTAAAAGTGTGTTGCACATATGTACATTTGAAATATGAATTTTCTATTTTAGCTTGTTGGGTGCCATGTTCCCCTTGCCCCGAATTCTCTTTGCTATGGCTCGAGATGGCTTATTGTTCAAATTTCTTTCCAATGTGAGTAAGCGTCAGTCACCGGTGGCTGCCACAATGGCAGCAGGTACCATCGCTGGTAAGCCCTTGAGGATCTGTATGTGAGTTTGTGTATGTTGTTTCTATCAAAAATCAATGCTGTATAATGGATGGCAGTGGAAACATCAGCTTCTACTGGTTTGCATGTTGAACGGGGATGCTTTAATCAGCGGGTATTGCTTATCTGTGCTAGGTGTGCTCAGTTGTTCCAGCAAAGAAATGGATTGTTGCTATTAAGGATTACAAATTTTACTAAACAAACCTTCACTCTGTCAGCTTTGCTTATGTAATTTGTAAATCACATGAGTAATGATGGTTTACTGCCAATAGATTTAGAACCCAATATGAACCATGCCATAAGTAGTGTATACATTTACATTTAAGTTGTCACCTACTATAGCAAATAACAGTCTAAATTATGTTCCTTGTCTGTATTTAAAACACCCAGGCCATTTCTTAAGAGTAATCCATAAAATGCTATGTGCCAGTTATTTCATTGTCATTCCTGGATGTTTATAAAGAGTATTCTGGAGAAGACAGGGTTATCTCCTTTGTAGTGACAACTACAGAAATGTTTTGAGAGCACCAAAGACACACTCTTCTCAGCCACTATTAATCACACTGAGACATTGTCCTAATAATTTATATTAACCAGGTCCAGAAACCTTAAGGACATCAATTTGTCCTTGATTATCATAAAATTTCACATTGTGATTGGTAGAGCTATTGATTCCTGAAGCTGACATTTTAAACCCTAAATAAAGCAGGGCCTTCTAGAGCCTTTGTGCATTCTGCATAAACCTCATTTTTGCCTGTCTTAGGCCCCCCAGGGCAGAAGTCATGCAGTTGGCCGAGTCTTTTGTAATACTGAAGAAAAATAAATACCGTATATACTCATGGATAAGTCGGGACTTGATTTTACTGTATGATTTCTGGTATTTTATATAGTCGGCCATATAAGTCGAATGCGGAAAACTCACGCTATTGGTCAAAGAGATTATGATATGCTGACGCCCACCTGAGAGAGAACCACGGAGCAGACTGCCTTTTTTTTCTATGTGGGTGTGGCAATGCGCTGTATCAGCGCCTGATCCTAACCTCTCTCTCTTTCTCTATTGTGCCTGTTTGACCACGCTGTAATACCCAAACTATTCTGAAGCAACGTTTGCACTGTTTTGTGTTTTTTGTATTTCACACCTTCATACACCTTTATCATAAGAGCATCCCTTATCTACAATGGAGCATTCTATCAGGTGAAAATATGAAGCTGGTTTTAAATTAAACATCGTTGAAGTAGCTAAAGAAATTGGTAACTGCGCTACTGCAACAAAATTCGATGCATCTGAGAAACAGATGCGAGACTGGAAGAAGATGTAAAAAAAAAAAAAAATTATGTGTCACATTTTTGAACGGGCATATAAATCAGGGTCTGATTTTATGATCAATTTTTTGGATTTCAGTACCTGACTTATACTTGAGTATATACGGTAATAAAAAATAATTTCTAAGTGTAATTAAATTGCAGCTATCCAAATAATGCAGTAATAGGCTCTTTTTGCTATTACAAAACAATTCCAAGCAATTTAATCCAGATAATATAGCAGTAGATCACATTGTTAAAAAAAAATGGGTCTTATGCATACGCTTTCAACTTTTACTGTTACAGAACTCTTTATACAACAGTACAAAACATTTACACAGCAGATGAGTGCTTCATTTGAAGGCTGATACAGCATGATTCTAATGAAGCAATGTAAATAGATGATTATCAACAACACCATCACAGGTGTTGTTGAATTAAAATGGTAAGAAAATTAACATTGCCAGTTAATAAACTGAAATGCATAATTCTACAGATAATGATAACACTGTGACTACCATTAATATCATTATTATTAATGTAGAGATAATTTACAGA
Source organism: Polypterus senegalus (assembly GCF_016835505.1). Lineage (NCBI taxonomy): Eukaryota > Metazoa > Chordata > Cladistia > Polypteriformes > Polypteridae > Polypterus > Polypterus senegalus. Next base: position 80,621,227 of record NC_053157.1, read on the forward strand.
TACTGTCTAGTGCAGCCCTTTCTGCTATAACAAATACAGCTAGCATTTCACTGTTTTCCACCTTCAGTAGTGAAAGTTCCATCTCTCTTTTCTAAATTCTTTTATTGCCATCTTTTTCCACACACCGATTTTCTCTCAAATTATAATGACATACAGGCATGCTTACAGTATTCTTGTTATACATGGCAATTTACAAATTTAATAGTCTTCAGATGCCAAGAGACACAGTCAATCACAGTTGCACCTACTGGAGTAATGTTCAACATATGAAAATTCGAAATACAGTGTAAACATTTGGTGTATACCATAAAGCACAATAGAAAATGCAGCATACTGTACGCTGTATAGCAGATATGTGGTTAGAGTGGAGGGGAAAGAAGATGTTGTTTATTATATGCATCTCTCTAATCGGTTTGCAAAACTGTTTTTGTAGAATTATTCTTAAACACACAGAATAGTTGCATAGACATCTCACTTTTTTTTACCCCGTCACACAATGCTTTTGCCTGAGCTGCTCCAGATTCCTTAAGCGGTTTAGTCTATCACAAACTATCACTAATCTGTAAAAAGTTGTCAAAATCATTTTGACTAATCCACAAGTCAATGAAAATAACATTGTATATAGTACTTTGTATGCCATTGTCTGGTTTAAAAGACATACAAATGTGAATTTGCACAATCATGTTGGCTGCGGAGCCTTATATGAAATAGCCACTTAAGAGAATGGGATAATATTACATTTACTATGATAAACTTCAATTAAAATTCGTTTGGAATTGATAAATTGTAGCTTGTGCACTATAAACATAAAAATTCTATGAAACATTTTTAGCCTTTTTAATAAGAGGCTTTGCTTGTTGCAAATGGCACCCAACATGTTAAGGTTTATCATTTTTGTTTTCTTATCTACACAAAATTTCATGACTCTGTGTCCAAAGCAAAAGCAAAATATTGAAACAGTTTAATTGCTTAATTAGTTATGTAATAAACAATATAATCTAATTTTTCTTAACATCTGTTCTTGAATCATTGTCTTTTTATTCTATGTGGCACTTTCCTATTTTCATGTAATGCATGCATGTTGGTTTAATTGTTGCACACAAAGTTGTTGACAATGTGATGGTGCAACTGATGTCTCTTTATGAATTATACCTGGCAGCTGTCATGGCGTTCCTCTTTGACCTGAAGGCCCTTGTTGATATGATGTCCATTGGGACCCTCCTTGCCTATTCACTAGTTGCTGTCTGTGTACTTATTCTCAGGTAAGACAAAGAAGACACATTTAAAATTGAAACAATTTATTGAAAAAAGTGTGATACATACATATTTTATTTATTCTTTCATCCTGTATATAGTAAGTTTCCTATTGCTGAGCAAAATTGCAAATAAAAAAAGAATTTTAAGCCTCAGGTAGACAAACAATTACTTGTCATGATTTGCTTTTTCAAAACATCTATCCATTTTTTCATTGATCCCACTGATTTAGGTCTAGGGTCACAAAGTGGAGTAACATCATTAAGTAAGTAAATAAGAAACAAGACAGTAGCTACTATAGCTTACTTAACCAGTGAGCTAATAGCTATCCTATTTAACTTTATTGTGCTTGTATTTCCTGTCTCAGATGCACCTGTCTTTCTACACTTGTGTCCTCTAGGGTCCTTTTCTGATTTCATTTTTATTCTGGTTATGTTCTTTTTGTTTTGGTGAGACTGAATACACAGTATTGTTACCTAGCCCTTTAAACTTCATTTGCTGACATTTGCCTCTAAAAATGGTTACATCTGTTTAGTAGGATACCTATTGAAACATGACAAAAGAAATAAATGTTAACTCCTTATTTTAAGAAGAAGCACTTAGTTGCATAGTACTTCTGATACACCCAATTATTTGAAGACACCAAAACTGAAGCCCATTGTAGTATGAAATTTTCCAGGCAAAGCTGGGCAACACAGTTCGTTATATGATAATGCTTACATGGAGAAATTCTGCATAATATCCATTTTTTCATAATAGCATTTTATGGATTTTGCCTGAAAAAAACATCACCAGTATCTAGTAAGAAAAAAAGAGAAACTAGAAGATGAATTTGAGGATTGAACTTCAGTGGACAGACAAAAGGCCAGGGCATAAGAGAAAGACGCAAAAACTTTTTGTCAAAAGCCAAAAAACCGAAAGCTAGGTCAAAAAATTAAGCAAAAAGTTTAAAAACCATAAGGAAAACCTAAATTTAAGAAACCACTGCAAAATTAAATTGTGTTTTAGAGAGTAATCTCAAAACCCGAATTTTGTGGCAATAACAATATGTAATGGTATGTCACATTCCAGGCAATAGTGATTATGCAATTCAGTGAAACGAGGAAACTCACAACCTAAACAAAAAGAAAATAATGATGCAGTGGTGTCAGTGTAAAAATAACAATTAGAAAGAAAAACAAAACGAAAATGTACCAAACTTTCATACTGTATTATTATGCCCAACAGTTACATCCCTTACAGACAATGTATCAGCTGTGACTTTTTTGTTTCTCGGACAAAAAAAAGATAATAAAAATGATATCTGCTGAAGAAAAACACAGGCAAAGGCATCAGATAGTAATCTTTTAATATTCCAATCCATACCCTCTACCAAAAACCTGTACTGTAACAGTGTCTGACTGCTTTGAAATTAATGCTAACTAGTCCTTTTATCAAAATTTTGTATAAGGTTTAAAAGGGGAAATAATGTTTTTTTTTTCTCTAGCCATTGTAATCTCCACGTAAAATCTCTAATCATGGAATGTGTCAATGACTGAAGAGATGCAAATATAACAGTGTAATATGTGATTGACCGCCAGAGGCACGGCTATCACTCTTTTCAGCCCAGATCATTTTCATATAATTTTAATTTTGTATTATTCAAAATTTCTAAGATTGTCTCTGCCATAGCTTGTTCCTTAGAAATCATGTGGGGATTCCCAAGACCTTTATCTGGGGATTTAGCAGCAAATGTTTTTAAACATTTCATAGTTTCTTAAACTTTGTAGTTGGTTGCCATGGTTATAACTTACCATTGTATTCAGGGGGAAAGGAACACATACAGTTTGCAAAGTGTCTTACGATGAGTTGCTGTGGCCAGTTTAAGCAATTGACATTACTCTGCTCTGATTGTGATTGTAGGTGGTGATTTTCCATCACCACCCCCCCCAATTCTGACAGTCATTTAACACTAGAATTACCAGAGCCTACGAAAAAACTTGTTTTTCCGTCCCACCTTAAATCGCTTCTTAAATCCCTTCACACCTCTCCGCCAGCGTCCTTTGTCCTCTAAATGTGCTGATAAAGAGAAGCTAGGAGCAGCCGGCTATTCCATCCCCCACCAATTTAGAACGTGCACGAACTTCTCTCAGCTCATGCCTTGATTGAGTATCTGGGAGTGAAGTGGAGTTTTAGAGTGGAAATAATAGATCGTTATTTGGAACACACGCATTTCATGTCTCTTCCGTTTCTACAGTAATCTGTGTAAACACATTGTTAAAACAGAATAGTTTTTTATATTCTACTAGTAGATGACAAAATGTAGGCATAAACTATATAATGTATGAAGCCTAAAGTCCAAATATCTAAGAAACATTTTCACAAAAGATACAAATATAACACAACAATTGCCCTTTTATTCAAAAATATATCTGCAGAAACAAAAAGCCGCCTTAACATGCGACATTGACACCCATTTATTGTAATTACCTCCGTGGTGCAATAGAAGCAGTTCCCGCCTGGGAATCAAAAGGTCACGCGTTCGATCCTGCACCACTCCGTTTTGAGAAGTAAACTGCTCTTAGTCTTGCTGTTTTTGAGTAAAAGCATACATTTGATTTCAGTCTGTAGCAGCCGGTGCAATTTATGATCCTTGTAAAGGTTAGCTTTTTTTTTAATTCACTTTTCATTCTCTCAGTCGCATTCAGAATCAATCCATACAACCCCATCTGACATGGCTGTTTTCACATAAAGACGCGCTATAGCTCTGCAGTTTACCACGATGCATACTAACGCCCCCCACCCAAAAAGGGTTCTGACACACAGACGCTGGCGAAGCTGCCTTCTTCGTATCTCACCGTCACTTGATTTTCTTTTTATTCAGTTTTATTGAGTGTTCCTGCCAGCCCCCGCATGTTGCTGTATGCTGTTTCTTTTGTACTCCAGGACATGCAGAGGACAGAATGGTAAAGAGCAGTAACTTCGGTGCTATATGCAATCATCAGACACTCTCCATCTGCCCATTGTTTTGTTATACTTTTACACCAACATATGTTCCTGTGTTTGAGCATGCTCAAACGGGCATGCTCAAAAAATACACGTGTAATGCCACGAAAAGTGCACGCAGACACTTCATTTCGCAAACAAAACAAGTGCACTTTTATTCAAGACTACCTGTATAACCGAAGAAAAAAGAAAGCAAGTTACAGTAGGCGATTGATACGACAGCTTGCATGGTGCAATGCTAAGAAGTGCTGATTTCCATTCCGTGCTATATAAAATCATCACATTCAAATATTAACAGTTCCCACACACCCAAGCACCGTCCTTCCTACATTTACGACATGTGTACTTGTTGCCGTGCACACACCTCTCTGTGCTATGGTTCCTATTACACTGAATGAGCACCTGACACTGTACTTTCTTCCCTGGGGGAAGGTCCCACATCAGAGAATTTCCAGTTCCTGCATAAATTCACACCGATCTGACGCTGTTCGTTTTCAAATAATATTGCATTAGTGCGATGATATTTTCACATATATTGTCTCTTTCTTTCAGGTGTGTAATAGAAACCACAGCATAGAGAGAAGTGTGTACATTGCTTCTTACAGGAAAAGGCGATGGAAAAAGTGCACTTTTGTTATACTTTTACACCAAAATATGTTCCTGTGTTTGAGTGACACAGGCAGATGGGGAGTGTCTGATTATTGCATATAGCGCCGAAGTTACTGCTCTTTACCATTCTGTCCTCTGCATGTCCTGGAGTACAAAAGAAACAGCATACAGCAACATGCGGGGACTGGCAGGAACACTCAATAAAACTGAATAAAAAGAAAATCAAGTGACAGTGAGATACGAAGAAGGCAGCTTGCCAGCGTTGTGTGTCAGATCCCTTTTGGGCGTTAGTATGCATCGTGGTACACTGCAGAGCTATAGCGCGTCTTTATGTGAAAACAGCCATGTCAGACGGGGTTGTATGGATTGATTCTGAACACGACTGGGAGAATGAAAAGTGAATTAAAAAAAAAGCTAACCTTTACAAGGATCATAAATTGCACCGGCTGTTACAGACTGAAATCAAATGTATGCTTTTACTCAAAAATAGTAACACTAAGCAGTTTACTTCTCAAAACAGAGGGGTGCAGGATCGAACTCGTGACTTTTTGATTCCCAGGCGGGAACTGATTCTATTGCACCACAGAGGGAATTACAATACATGGGTGTCAATGTTGCATGTTAAGGCGCCTTTTTGTTTCTGCAGTTATATTTTTGAATAAAAGCGCAATTGTTGTGTTATATTTGTATCTTTTGTGAAAATGTTTCTTTGATATTTGGACTTCAGGCTTCATACATTATATAGTTTATGCCTACATTTTGTCATCTACTAGTAGAATATAAAAAACGTTTCTGTTTTAACAATGTGTTTACACAGATTACTGTAGAAACGGAACAGACAAGAAATGCGTGTGTTCCAAATAACGATCTATTATTTCCACTCTAAAACTCCACTTCACTCCCAGATACTCAATCAAGGCATGAGCTGAGAGAAGTTCGTGCACGTTCTAAATTGGTGGGGGGATGGAATAGCCGGCTGCTCCTAGCTTCTCTTTATCAGCACATTTAGAGGACAAAGGGCGCTGGCGGAGAGGTGTGAAGGGATTTAAGAAGCAATTTAAGGTGGGACGGAATTACGAGTTTTTTCGTAGGCTCTGGTAATTCTAGTGTTAAGAAACACAACTGTAGAACATGTTAAAGGGGAACAATCTGTAAAAGCTTTTGAAAAATGACTGTTAAGATCTTTAACTTTGCATTCTGTATAAGGATATTTTTAATATAAACTCACTCAGTTCTTCCATTCTTTACTTTTAGACCTTTCCTAAATTTGGGAAGGATTAGAAAAAAAAAAATTAGAATACAGTAATACCTTGATTAACAAATCCTCTGAGAATGAAGCTACTTCATAGCAAAGTTGACAAAAAACGTGCATTAGTGCTTTGGTAGTCATTGCGCAAATTGCATACATAGAATAGTTATCTGATTTTGATACCTTGCTTACTGCAGAACCCAAATTTATTATATGTTAATGCTTAGTAATTTCACTGGTACTTAAGTTATTTTAACATTTTTAAAAAGTAAAAATATAATTTGCTTAGGATGTCACCAAAATGCAAACCTGTATCTTTAGAAGCTAAACTTAAGATTACAAAGAGGGTAGAAGTTGGAGAAACAAATGCTATATAGTAGAATTAGTGAAATTAGCACCCAGCCATGAAAGGAGCCAGTGCAAGTATGATAAAGGGGGCACTGGTAGACAGCCCTTACCTTTAGGCACTCACAAGGTACTTGTCTGCTGCTAAATTCCATTGGTTATATCCAATGGCCACAAGTGAGTCTCCTTAAGGACGGTAAGACAGATAATGTTGCCTTTGACCCCAGGTGAGTGGCACAAGATGGATCCAGTGGTGTGATCTAGGAATTGCTGAAGGCAGGTGACAGCACATGTAGCTGAATGGAAAGCTCTGTAGAAGATCAGGGAGGAGGCATACTACTGGTGGGCAGCCAAGGAAGTAGGTGGATGGATGGTTGGATCAATTCTATATGTTGATTCAGTTATCACAAGAAAATGTGTCCCACTTAATTAAAATAGTTTTACTTTTCATGCAAGGTGCAAAACTGCACCACAATTACCAATATACTTATTTATGTGGATAATAACTGTTACTTTCAAAGATCATTTTTACTGTATGTTTCCATCTTACAATGAATATCAGATTGAGTTTAACATTCTTGAAGGACTCAAGGAAAATATTATCTTTTAATACTGCAATATATATATTTTTTAGATATCAGCCAGACATAAATTATGAGAAAGCCAAAATGAGTGAAGAGAAGGAACATCTTACATCAGATGAAGCGGAATCTGAAACAATTGAGTCAGAGTCTCAAGTTGCAATGCTTAAAGATGAAGGATTTAATCTGCAGATGATACTCAACCCTTCCATGCTGCCAACAGAACAATCATCAACAGTTGTCAACATTTCAGTGTGCCTCATAGGTAGGTTAGGTTGCATAATTTTCCTAGTTTTTAAGTTATGCTAAACTTCTCCATTTCAATTTATTTACTGTCACTAGAATTACACATATACATACATATATACAGTATACAGTTGTGTTCATAAGTTTATTTACCCTGGCAGAATTTGCAAGATGTGTGCCAAATTTTAAAGAAAAGATGACTGATCAGGCAAAACACATTTCATTTACTTTTAATGGAATCTCAGTTAAACTATAAGGCTTCACAGAACAGCAGAACCATTAAACAAAACATGAGATAGTCCCTGTTCAAAAGTTTGCATACCCTTAATTCTTACTACTGTTTATTGCCCCCATTAGCATCAATGATGGCACCCTGTCTTTTGTGATAGTTGTGTATGATGCCCTCAATTTTCTCAGGTGGTGTAGAGCTGCCCATTCTTGGCGAAACGCATCCAGGTCCTGTAAATTCCTGGGTTACCTTGCATGAACTGCATCTTTGAGATCTTCCCAAAGTGGCTCAATAGAATTGAGGTCAGAGACTGTGGTGGCAACTCAAGCACCTTCACTTTTTTTTCTGCTGTAGCCACCAAAGGGTCAAATTGGCCTTGTGCTTTGGATCACTGTCATGTTGGAAGACCAAAGTTTGTCCCATGTGCAACTTCCTCCAATATTTTCCAGTAACATGCTGCATTCATCTTGCCATCAATTCTCATACACCTCCAGAACATCAGAGATCCACCTCCACGCTTCATAGTAGGGATGGTGTACTATTCACCATGGTCCTTGTTGCATCCTCTCCAAACATAGTGTTTATGGTTGTGATGTTCACTTTTGGTCTCATCACTCCAAAGGACTTTATTCCAAAAGTTTTAAGGTTTGTCTTGGTACTGACAAGTCACTACCAATAAAAACAATGGACCCATTGATTGAAAAACACCATGTTAATGGATTGGTAGGTTCAGTAAATTTATGCATTTTCTAAAGTTTGTTTAGGTTGAAGTATTTTTAATTTCTAAAAAGTTTTAAAAAGATATTCTCCTTGTTACAATTTGATTTACTGCATAATATGCTAGGGAACAATCTGTGATTGATTTAGACGCTTACCATACTCTTTGATCATGTGATGTCTCTAAACTGGACCCCATAATTTTCTAACTGATTGTCATCTAATTTTTTGTCTCAAACAGTCGTAGTGATCTGTGTAGCAAGCACTCTCACAACCTATAAAGGAAATGCTGTTCTTGCGATGGAGCCCTGGATGATGGGTCTGCTTGCTGTGTGTGTCGTGATGTTTGCTGTGTGCCTGCTTATTGTCTGGAGGCAACCACAGTCAGACCAAAAAGTTTCATTCATGGTAAGTCACATGAAGATGTTTTGCTCCAAATACAGGTGTTAACGTTAGTGCAAATAGCTTACACTATTTATCACTACAAGTAAAGCTTTTTTTATAGTGAAAATGCTGCAATATGTGAAAAATGGGCTTAAAACATCACACAAAATCTATTGTAAGATAATAGATTCTCTTTAATTAATAAAAGAAATGAATTGATTATCTCAAATGCTAAGATTTTGATGAGGATAGAATTAGGAACAAGTACATTATAGGGTTAGCTCAAGTTGGAGAGTTGGGAGACAAAGTCAGAGTGGCGAGATTGTGTTGGTTTGGACATGTTGGGTATATTGGGAGAAGGATGTTAAGGATAGAGCTGCCAGGCAAGAGGAAAAGAAGAAGGCCTAAGAGGAGGTTTATGGATGTGGTGAGAGAGGACATGCAGGTGCTGGGTGTCACAGAGCAAGATGTGCAGGCGCAGCCGAAAGAAGAAAAAGAAGATCTTGGATATTCATTTTTAATGGGAAGCTATGAGAGACTTCGGTTTCTCCATGTGTTGTTAGAAATGACTGGACACCATTGTTGGAGAATGTTACTTAGAATAGGCTTAAAATGTTACTTAAAGTAATTTAGATACATAACAGTCATTACTTTCCAAGAAAGTAACCAAATATGTTATATGCCTACTTATTATAAAAGGTAATGTGTTACAGTGTGTTTTTTTTATAAAAAAACTGCACATTTTACTGGCCAGCATTTGTTATTAAAGACTAAGCTCATATATAAACCTTTATGAAGCTGACCAGAAAATCGGCCAAAATTTATAAATATGTTTAACCCTTCATTTGCCGTTCCCAGTTTCAATCCCCAGCGCAAGCCTCATAAGAAGATTTGTGGTATGAACACTGCCCGCTGCGAGACCGAAACACAATGTTTTCACATATCGAGAGCAAATAACTGGATTAAAACTGAACTAACACTTTATTCGTAGGTTTCTGCTACATTCATTGCACATAGCACAATCTTTTCTGCTTGGATGTATTATTGATTGAGCCCTGCAAAGGACTAGCGTACTGTCCACTATGTTTGCTTTTTGCCTTTCACCCAGTGGTGCTGTGATAATCACTGGTCCCATTTGATTGTAAACTGGGTGGATTAAATTTAACCCTGAGCACATGCAAGATTAAATGTCTACTGTAGAATGAGAGACACACACACACAGGTTTAAAGGTTGGGGGACTATGCCAGTACTCTTCATTTAAAGTCCAAATGTAAATAATAAAAGCATAAATACTTGGCACTGCCATCAACAGTGCTATCGCCATTTCGGTGAAGTGTGCCTCTGCAGCACTCTCAATGTCTGACTTGTCTCCAGGTCAGTCCAAAACAAGAGGCCATGACCTGCTAGGTATAAGGCTTGGAGGATTGCAGGATGCGATCAGGCCTCCACTGTCTGTATTGTTGAGGGAAAGACAATGTGGTATCTCTTATCTTATCAGAACCATTACAGTGCTCCCTGACACACATGTGTCTTATAACTTCTCTTCAGTTCTTTTTACTTGATTACATGCTACACATGTGCTTAACATCTCCCTCACTAGCTGTCACCAGATGGCCAGAGCACGCATGTGCACAATGTTACACTTACAGAAGTAGGCAACCTATTTGCAACATTTCTGCAAAGTAACATACTCATGTTTTGTTTTGTTTTTTTTTGGAATACTGTTGTAGGAATAACCTTTCATAGTAACATAGTAACACACATATATATATATATATATATATATATATATATATATATATATATATATAGTGGTAGATAGGGCGCTCGCCCCTTGAACCCCTGTCTACGACTCCAAACACCAGGTAAAAGTTCAACAGTTGACTTTATTAATTTGCCACAGTACACAAAGCACACTCTCCACCACTATACTCATAAATCACTAAGAGACAATCAATAAACACAATAATACAATCCTCCAGCTCCCAGGCGCGTTGCCACCCTTCCACCCAGCTCAGCTCGCCGTCTGGGAGCTCCCACAGTCCTTTTATACTCCCTGACCCGGAAGTGTTCCTAGCCAACAGTCCACAAGTCCTTATTCCTTCTGGGTCAGGGTAAATAGTACTTTTTTTTCAACCCAGAAGCCCGTCGCTCTTCCTATGACGAACTTCTGGGTCATAAGGCACGAAGAACTCTTCAGTCCTCCCTGCAGCTCCCTCTCGTGGCCCCCATGGCATCCAGCAGGGCGGTGCATAAAAACTCCATTGTCCATGATGCCCTGCTGGTCTTCTGGGGACCTCCATGCTGCAAGGAGGGCTCCACCTGGCGGCTTGGGGGTATTGGCCGGGATAAACGGCCGGCCATCCTCCACAATATATATATTTTAAAAGTAACACAGGCATTTTTACACCAGTAAAATAAGTATAGCATTAGATTATTTGTTACTTTAAAAAGCAATCTGACTACATAATGCATGTTAATTTTATGTGTTACCCACAACAGTGCTGGTAACTCTAATCTGGTGCACTTACCTTATGCTATACACATTTTTTGCCTCTTGGACAGTGTCACGTAATTCTAAAATGAGTTAACTAAAAGGATTTTCTAATACTTGTGTTCCCAAGTGAGGACTCGTTATATACTGAAAAATGTATTAAGTAATGGATGATCATTGATTATTGATTGTTAGAATAATAGAGCAGCTTCTTAGAAAATACATGTCTCCTCATGTTGTATATTGTTCCACAGTCCATATATTGCTTTTTTTATTAAATTAATTTTGTTTACCATTTCTTGCAATGCAGACCTAATTTAATTTTGCCATGAGGGACAGCATGTTGCCTATTGCTTGGTTGTCTACCCTCAATGGCTAGAGCTGGTGGGGATTTGAAACATCTGACAATTGTCATGGCATGCTCACATGGTTACCTGGCAGTGATCTGCAACCAACCTACCAGATCACAGCTATATGATTTTATTCATGTCATTGTTTCTCAACTGCTCAGTGAGTCAAAGGCTGCCAGTGGTGGGTTGCGAGTTGCTATTTTTTACAGTTTGAAATGGGTTCCGACTGTCACACTTGATTCCCCCAAGCTGTAACAATCATGCTTGATTCACCAAGAGGGACATCATCCCCCAACTCAGAGGATCGTGCTTGAATCATCAAAGGGGAATCACCACCCACCCACTTTGCCAGTCACGCTTGCTTCAGCAAAGGAAACCACACAACTCCCTGCTGGGTTACTAAGATTCTTACATGGGAAAAAATGGGCAATGACACCAAAAAGTTGAGAAACACTGATTTATGTGATTATTAAATTTCACCTAGATTAAAAATGTCTGATTTTTTTATCATCCTATTAAAAACGTTTAATTTACACACATGTTAATCAAGATGCTGTGACTTGTCACATACTGGTATCAGGCCATCCAAATCATCTCACTGAATTGCTGAGCAAATTCTGAATGGATTTTTCTCTTTTGTGTATTAAATGCCAAGTATTCACAAATTCTCAGTTCAGGTTTGCAGGGGGATGGAGCCTGTCAAGCCACCAAATGAGCAGGGCACTACTTGACACACACTTCTTTGGGGATGGGAGTGGAATGCAGAGGAGTACATAGAGAAAAAGCATTGTGGATACAAGGTGATGTGCATAGACAATGACCTGGTGAAGAATCTGATCCAAAAATTCTGGATCCATGAGACTGCATTTTAAACCACTGTACCGACATAATTCCCTTTATGATTTCTATCGGTGTGTTATTGATATATAACAAAACAATAGACCAGTGACCCTACAAAAGCTTATTTGCTCAATTAAGCATAAGTGGCAGGCACATTGTGTTCCCCTAATGAGACATCCAACCTGTTAGCCTGAGTAAACTCCTTTTATAGGTTTGTTCTGTGGAGCCTGGGTCTTATGTTACCTTTATTTTTTATTGTATATTGTGTTCCTTATAGTCTATTCAGTTTGACACAATATTATATTAAGTTACTTAGGTGGATGATCAATTGTCAAATAATGCATAAAATGATAACCACACGGCTGTTTTCCAGTCTTCATAAATGTGCATACATAAATCCTGATTACATTTCCAGGAGCTGCTTTTAGTAGTTGACAACCTCACAAAGTGACTCTGCCCCTGCCATTATGTTGGTAAGAGGACGTAATTGAACATATAACATCTAGCTGTCAGTGTTAACTGAATTAATAGTTTTTAATAGACATGATAGGTAATCTTTGCTGATGGCATATACTTAGTGGACAGAGAGTCTAATTTAACATATGGTAAAGAGAGTGCAGGCGGCAACATTGATTGTAACCACCATGGGGCACTTCTGGACAGATGCAGGGTTGCACAAGGCCCTGAACTTTTTAAATAATGATGGGAGTTGCTCAAGCTACTAAAAGGCACTCTGTGATATCTTCACAGTGTGTGTGGCCTCCTCTAACTTTATTCGGATGGACATCTTGTTTGTAGTTCATCAGTGTCTTTGCATTGTGGAAACACCTAAAGGCACTAGAGTGAACTTAAAGCATACCAACTCAGGGCTTCTATGTCACATCAGGGACCTGGGAAGTGACTCTTAACAGGCACCAAAAAAAGACACTGAGCTGACCCTAGAGCTTGTAAACTCAAAATCAGGAGACTAATAATTGGCAAAATTCAACAGATCAGAAAAAGAAAGGCTAGAATGTTGGGAAGGTGTTTGAGGAGTTATTAAGAGTAAGGCAGCCAGAGTATGCATTGGGAGTATTTATGGGTAAGCAGACCAGCCATTCCATGTCTTAGACTGAGTAATCATCTGTCATAGGTATAGCCTGTGTGATATTAGGTCTTTTGTTACATTCCCTTACTGTTGTATTTTGTGCTTGTATCTTATATTGTATTTTTTGGCCTTCTTGGCCTTTGTTTGTGTTCAGTAATACCTGAAGAGTGCCTCTTACAGTCCAGAGTAGTAAGATATACATATCTTTAGGCCAATATACTAGGATTAAGTTTACTATTATTTAATTTTGAATTGTTATTGCATGTGTGGAGGTAAGTAAGACGATATATATACTGTATAAACAGTTTTCTAACACTGGAAAGAAGTGTGTGAAGTATAAAGGTAATTAAGTTTGAATGTTATTTTAATATAAGGATGTCAAAGGAAATCCTGAGGGAAAATTTGGTAATATGTTTTAATATACTCCTGAAAATAACTTTATGCAAAGATTTTGCAAATGTAACTAATTGGAGAATTTTTGTGGTATCTTTCTAAAAAATATTACTTTAGAGAAATTAAATGAATAGGCAAGGAACAAATTAACTGGGCTAAATGCGACCAAGGGAAACTAATCCTCAATCCAATAAATGCAGGCTATTACAATCATTCAAGAAATAATCTGCTCCTTGTTTTCCTATTTATTCATCATTTTGTAGCCCCAAATCTTTAGCCTTTATATCTTAAATGGGGTACTCTAGGTCTTGACTATGCAGGTATGTTAGTGGTCATGATTTTAGGTAGATGTTAAGTTTTAACTCACCTAGTTCCTCTATAGCCTCATGTTTCTTAACCAATGAAAGAACAGGAGCATGCATCATTAGTCTGGCTCCAATGTATTGGTTTTGATCAAAAATACCAGTTTTACATGATATAAATTTGTTATGTAATATTTCAATTAGGTTGACTTACTATTATCTGCAAAGCTTTAGTTTATAAACTCCTTGAAAACAATACATCTATGGCTAATAATCATAGGTTAAGTACAGTTTGACTAACGTGCGCTTGATAGTAAAACCTCAGGGGCTAAGTTGCTATCATAGAGTGTTACAACCTCAAAGGCTAAGCACCATTCCTTAGCGTGTGTTTCAGAGTAAAACTTCAGAGGCTAGGTAGCTTAACTTAACATATGTCACATTTATTTCAAAGCCTAACTATTAAAGAATACTCGTCAAATAGGAATATTCAGACTGCAAACCTCAGAGACTGAGTTCCAGCATGTGTCAACAGTAAAAGGGGCTATACCTTTTCAACATTAATTGCAACTATAGCAGGCAGATATCCAGTACAATAATTGCCAATTTATAAATAGAAAAGTCAAAGCTACATACAGCAATAAAACAGAATAAAATTTAAAAACGGCAAAACAAGGAACACTAGTATAGTCCACATATATGCATTGCAGTAGAAAGAAATACTGTATTTATCTTCCTCCCATACCAAAAAATGTACCCTTTTATAAGTCAGAGATCAAAGCTAATTGAAATGGGGCAGTGTGTGGCTATATAATCCTCAAAAGAGTTAACTCCTTTTCCATTTGTTCTCAAGTAATACACTGAGAAGAGAAGCAGACCAATACTTCACATGTCATAAAATCCGCAGTTTAAACCTGAGAAAGCATAACCCGAGATCTGCTTTATTTAAAATGCGTAATTATAGAAACCTTTTCCAAAGAAAGTATAACAGAAACATACCTTTCTGAAAATAACCTCAAAAGATTCACCACGTACCTTACACATGCCATAGAAATGCTACATTCAGTTCTCTAGAAAGACATAAAAGTGGTTGACTTTGGTGAAGTGATGGAAGATTTTTCACAGCTGTGTTCTTTGGAAAAAGTCTATTTTTTCCTGAAGTAGAACAGTACTTTTACAACAAAAGGATCACTTTCTTTTCTAAAGACAAACAACAGTTTACAGTTTGAGACAAATGTAATTTCCTTCTGCTACAAGCTGTAATTTCCTGACATCTTTCTTTTGTGTATTGTTTCATTTGCATTTGCTGATTTTTAAACATCATTTCAAATGTCTTTTTGGTTTCATTTTAACTTCATGCCTTTGTCTTTTGTCCACATTACTCCCTTACTGCATCTCCAGGGGCCTCATGTGTAAACAGTGCGTATGCACAAAAATGTTGCGTACTCCTGTTTCCCCGCTCAAATTGCTATGTATAAAACCTAAACTTGGCGTAAAGCCACACACATTTTCACACTAGCTCAATCCCAAGTTCTGTGCTCGATGTGGCAAACTGGTGGCACCCAGCGTCAAAGCAGTGCTTTTGTTCAAGTGTGGTTTCCCTTTCTTTTTTAGTTTCACATCCCTGACATGGCTTTATCAAATACACTGAAATTAACCACATATTGTTTATTAGTTTAAGGCATCTAATTGTAATTAACCTGTAACAATAATGGTCCACGGAATGGCCAAACTATTCCAAATACTATAGCTGCTTTAGCGTTTTTCCTCTCACTGCACCACTCAGAGTATTTATCCCACTGTATCGGAGTGTGGAATCACAGCTCTACAGCATCTAATCAGAAAGAGAATTATTGGTATACAGCATCAAGCACACACTGCCTCAGCCATGCCCACTGTCTATTGAACTGCTCTCATATGGCAAATGCTTCAGAGTCTTTCCTGTAGGAACATCGCAGTTCAGAAACAGTTTCATCCCCAGAACTATCAACACACTCAATCAGTCCATCAAGTGCTCCTTGTAGAGCTGTTTGTACTTATTAGTACAATAACCTCACTGTAAACGTGCGATACAGTTATAATATTGCACAACCTGAGCCACTTTATAAAGTGCATGTTCACATATGATGATGATATCATTTTTAACATGAAATGCAGCAAAATATGTTTATTACATTATATAGATAAAATGTTAACATCATTTAAATAATCTATATTGGACTTGGTACTCCAGTACTGGTGGTGCAGTGAAGGAGATCGATCACATCCTTGTGGACAGACGCTGGAGGCTCTTGCAAAACTGCAGGGTCTACAGAAGTGCCCAGTTTGTGAATTCTGACCATAGACTTGTTGTTGCTACTCTTAGGATCCAGCTTAGGTCCAGTAGGTTAGCACCTACTAGGAAAATGAGCCTGGATTTGGCCAGACTCCAAGACCAAGCTGTTTCTAATGAGTTTGCACAGTTTGTGTGAGGAACTTTCAGATTTGGGTACGACTGTCGATCCTGATGTGATGTGGGAGACCTTCTGTGACAAGACCCTGAAGGTTGCTGAGGGTTGTGTTGGTGTTACTGGTGTTCCCAGAAGGAGGTGTTTCATCTCGCAGAGCACCCAGGATATCATCGAGAGGAGTCGCAGTGCACAGCTCAGTGGCAACTCTGGTCTGTACTGGGAACTGAGAAGGACGGCTGTGAGGGCTCTGAGGGCAGATAAAGAGGCGTTTGTTAGAGGAATCTGTGAGCAAGTGACACACCATCTGTGGTCTAGTTACCCACGTCCTGCTTACAGAGGAATCAAAGCATTACGCACATCTGAATCTGTTCCTCGGAGAGTCGCAGTCAGGGCAGCTGATGGAACGGTCCTTACGGATGACACTGCAGTTGTGACCCGCTGGGCTGGCTACTTTGAGCAATTGTTCAAAGCTGATCCTCCAGCTAGGACGTTGGATATCTCTAGGTCCACGGTTCTTGAGGCTGATCCTCCAATTAGCTGTGAACCACCCAATTTCGCTGAGATTGCACAGGTGGTGAACCAACTGAGGTGGGGGAAAGGCTGCAGGGATCTGTGGTATCTGGGGTGAACTTCTCCAGGCTGGTGGTAAGGCTGTCCCCCTGGCATTGCAAGCAATCTTTGCTTCCATTTGGGAGACTGGCAACATCCCAACTGACTGGAAAACGGGACTTGTCATTCCTATCTGGAAAGGGAAGGGTGATCGCCTGGATTGCAGCAACTACAGGGGGATAACACTGCTCCTTGCTAGGGTCGTCCTCAATAGGATCCATAATCACTTGCTCACCTACCAGCAACTGGAACAGTCTGGTTTTACGCCTAAGAAGTCTACCATTGACTGCATCCTGGCACTGAGGGTTCTCATACAGCGCAAACCCGAATATCAGCAGAGTTTCTTTGCAGCCTTTGTTGATTTTCACAAAGCGTTCGACTCAGTTGATCGAGCTGCTCTGTGGAACATCCTGAGGGTCCGGGGGATCCCCTTGAGGTTGCTGGATATAATGGCTGGAATGTACACTGGTACTGTGAGTGCTGTGCAGAGTGGAGGCAGGACCTCTGCATTTTTCCCAGTTGATTCTGGGGTTCATCATGGTGTGCTTTTGCTCCTACACTGTTCAGTGCTTGTATGGACTGGGTGTTGGGCAAGGTCATGGGGTCCAGCGGCTGTGAGGCATCTGTTGGTGAAGAAAGATTCACGGATCTTGACTTTGCTGATGATGCTGTGATCTTCTCAGAGTCAATGGAGACTCTGATCGGGGTGCTCGAGAGACTGATTGAGGAGTCTGGGCTTGAGAGTGTCCTGGATAAAAACCAAGATCCAGGCCTTTAATGACGTCTTGGGCACAGCCATCAGCAGTATGTCTGTTTGCGGAGAGTTTGTTGACTTGTTGAGAGGTTTACATACCTTGGCAGTAACATTCATGTCTCTGGTGACTGTTCTTGTGAAGACAGTAGACAGATTAGGAGAGCATTGGGGGTCATGAGGTCATTGTAAAGGGGTGTGTGGCGCTCCCAATATCTATGCAAAAGGACATATCCTGGTGCTTCCTGTCTTACTATATGGTTGTAAGACATGGACGCTGTCCAGTGACCTGAGACAAAAACTGGACTCTTTTGATGCTGTGTCTGGAAAATGCTTGGGTATCATTGGTTTGACTTTGTGTCAAATGAGCGGTTGCTCATGGAGTCCTGAATGAGGCACATTACCTGCATTGTGAGGGAGCATCAGTTACGGCAGTATAGCCATGTGGCACGTTTCCCTGAGGGTGATCCGGCTCATAAGATCCCCATTGTTGGGGACCCAAGTGGCTGGACCAGGCCAAGAGGTTGCCCACGTAACACCTGGCTGCAGCAGATAGAGGGTCATTTCCATAGGGTAGGACTGGACTGCGTGTCTGCCTGGGGGTTTGCCAACCAGGATCCCGAGCTGTTTCGACGTGTTGTGGGTGCGGCAACACACTGTACCAGTGCATGCTCCCCAGCTTGACTTGATATTGTTAATAATTAAACATGCAAGGGCACTGTGTCGCAGCACTAGTGACAAGCTGGTATCCCATTCAGGGATTGTTCCTTCTTCGCCGTGTATTTTTGCTGGGGCCAGAGCAACACTGGAAGGATAGATGAAGAGAATAATTAAACATGTACTACAAATGTTCCTTAAACATTTTGAAAAATCGGTGTTCTAAGCTTACAGATGGCTTAACATCTATTACAGAGCTGATTGTGTGGCGATTAGTTACTTGGAGAAAGAAAAGAAGGGACAGGAACTGGAGGTTAGTACATTTGAAAGAGACAGTACTGCTGCAGTAAATTATTTCATTGAAGGTTGCGCACAGTGCAGCAAGCATCTTGTGGGAGGCAGGAACACTCTCTGGACAGGGTGCCAGCTCGTCACTATCACTGCGTCACCATGCTCCCATGTTTAATAATGTGCTTTAACTCCTGTCATCATGAAAATATCAAGTACACATCTCAGTATTTTAATTATTCAGAGAGCTGTAATATCACAAATGTAATGGATTCTGTGTCCTGTTGGAGGAAGAGAAAGCCCGTTTAAGAAGCATGTAGTGATCAACACACATAGAGCACATAGAAGATCAAATACAAAACAAGGCATTTAATGTGCTACTTCAGATACGATGGTATTTGAGAAACTAGTAAATTAAACGATTTAAAGATGAAGTTTATGATGTTCTACTTTAATGACAAAATAAACTACGTGATTAAAGTGGAAATTTCAAGATTAAAGTTGACATTTTGTGCATTTTTCTCACTGTGTCCCTATTTTTTTTCTTTTCTTTGTACCCTAATAAGCTTTCATATGACACTCAGACGGTGGGCTACGACTCACCTTTTCATGGCAACTTTGATACCTGACAACTTTTTTTTATTTCAGGCACTGTTCAACTTTGTGAACTTGGGCTTTTGAGTTTCTCCGACACTCTATGTCACACGATCAACTTCCTTTTGTTGTTTATACCACTTGTCAGGGATGCCAGGGGCAACAACCCGGCCGGGACGCCGTGAAGGACCGGATGTGGGTCTAAGCCCACCCTGGATCACGTGGGGGCCGCCTTCCTGGTTGCTCTGGGGGCCACGATTACGGAGCAACCAGGAAGGCGGCCCCCACGTGATCCAGGGTGAGCTTAGACCCACATCCAGTCCCTCACGGCATCCCGGCCGGGTCGTTGCCCCTGGCATCCCTGACACACTGTTTAAACCAACAAATAGTAGTTTTTCCCTTTTCTCCACTTGTTATTCACTGAAATTCTTCTATTTTCCCCCATGCTTTTGCCATTGTCTTTTCACAGAACACTGAGTTTAAGGGCTATTTATATTGATTTGCATATTCAAAGAGGCGTAATTCCGGGAAGAGTTGGGGTGGGGCAGCAGGTGTGTGCACGTGCTTTATTTTTCACGCTGACCGTGATTTATGGAGTGGAAAAACGTGGAATTTGGCGTTCGCACAGATTTATGCATCTGGATTTTTTTGTGTACGCACATTTCCGCTTTTGTCCGTACTCCATGTTTTAGTGTGAATTCTACGCACGCCGTTATGAGGCCCCTGGACTTTCCAAATATATTCTCTCTGTCAGAGGCAAAACCCTGTTTAGGTTTTTGACTTATTATATTTTACTGTTATAAAAGGCAAGAAAAATTACAAACTGAATTTACTTTTACACCAAAGGTGGTGGGTTCCCTTGACACCGCAGCTGTTACATCTTCCTTTGGCCTGCATAACGGCTTGAAATTTGTCAGCCTATTGCTGAGACATTAGCTTCTGCTTGCCTTTCCTAAATCCTTTTGAAATTTTGTAATTTCTTGTTTTTTATTCTTTTGGTTTTTAGATATTTTTCTCTGCCATTGGTTTCTGATTTTTTGTTTTTTAGACTTAGATTGTGTTCACTTTTCACTTGTCTTTTGGAAGTAACATTTCTGTATACTTCAAATTTTTTTTTTATTCACTTCTTTTGTTTTTGAACACATTTTTAAATAACTGTTACTAGCCAACCTGCGGCTGCTTTTTTATATATAATCCACCAAGTCACACGAACGGGGGAGGGGGTTAACAAAAGGTAGGGACTTTATCATTTCGAGCGTATGACCCGCACGTACTGGTAATTTCTCGTTCGTGGGGAACAATTGCAAGCCGCGGTCTCCATCACGAATGGGGTTCAACGGCTTACCTACGCCTCCCCGCGTCGGGTAGACACACGTTGATCCATTCAGTGTAGCGCGCGTGCAGTACCGGACATACAAGTGCATCACAGACCTGTTGATGCTCAATCTCACGTGGCTGAAAGCTACTTGTCCCTCTAAGAATTTGGACGCCGACCGCTGTTGGGTCGTGTAACTATTTGGCAGGCGGAGTCTCGCTCGCTGAAATAACCAGCCAAATCGCTCTACCAACTAAGAACTGCCATGCACCACCACCCACAGAATCGAGAAAGAGCTATCAATCTGTCAATCCTCTCCATGTCCGGGCCGGGTGAGGTTTCCTGTGTTGAGTCAAATGAAGCGGAAGGCTTCACACCTGGTGGTGCCCTTCTGTCAATTCCTTTAAGTTTCAGCTTTGTAACCATACTCCCCCCTGAACACAAAGACTTTGGTTACCCGGTTGGCTGCCCTGTTGCGGGGCCTGCATTGGTGAAGCAGGTGAGACGGTAATGGAACAGAGGCACAGGGCTTATTGGTTTTTAAAGACTGCTTCCTCAACTCGTCACTCGAGTCGTTGTCGTCTTTGTACAGTTCAGATGCACCTGTGACTCACGTAGACTTTTCATTGGTTTTGGCTGCCTTTCTATATATAATCCACCAAGACACCCGACCACGGTAGTAGTGAGGTGGGAGGGGGGTGTGTACAAAGTGCAGGAGCATCTAAGAAGACGCATATTTGTCGCGGATGCGAATTGCTGTATGTAGTGTGTAAAACAGTTTGCTATGGTCATAACCGAAAATTTGTTTTTTAAAGACTGCTTACTTCATTGTGTTCTAACCTCAGTTGTAAAGGAATGTTTTAAGGACCCCATGGGATACCCCTCGCAAACCTTTTTACACGCTGCATATGGCAATTCACCTCCGTGAGAAACATGCCTCTATGAACAGTCAGCGTGGGTCGGAGCTGCATGTTGCCTCTACGACAGACGAATACAAATGACGCCATTTTTTCTGTGTCGTCACGTCCGAGTTGGTGGGCGTGGCTCTGCGAGTTGTCGTCATATCCAATGGTCTTGGAGTTGGTGGGCGTGGCTCCTTCCTGCGTGCGCCATAGGTGTCTCACTTGTCGGCGGCTTAGTGAATCCACGCCCCTTCCGGTGTGCTTTCCATGGTCGTCTTGCCTTAGTGAATTATATATACAGTAATCCCTCCTCGAGGTGAAAATCCGCGAAGTAGAAACCATATGTTTGTATGATTATTTTTATATATTTTAAGCCCTTAGAAACTCTCCCACACTATTTATAAATATTCTCCGCACAGTTATAAAGTAAACCCTTGTTTATCGCGGTTAATCCGCTCCAGACAGATAAATGAATTTCCACGAAGTAGGATTCTTTATTTATAAATCTAATATTTTCGCAGTTAGAGCATAGAAAACCTGTTTACGACCTTCTAAATACGTTTTTTAACATTATTAGAGCCCTCTAGACATGAAATAACACCCTTTAGTCAAAAGTTTAAACTGTGCTCCATGACAAGACAGAGATGACAGTTCTTTCTCACAATTAAAAGAATGCAAACATATCTTCCTCTTCAAAGTGCGCATAAGGAGCGGAGAATGTCAGAGAGAGAGTAAAGTAAACAATGAAAAATCAACAGGGCTGTTGCGCTTTTAAGTATGCAAGCACCGCGATAAAGCAGCGGCAATGAAGGGATCAATGCGAAGGTAGCCTTTCAGCATTTTTTACAGGAGCGTCCCTATCTTCTAAGCAAACAGCCTCTGTGCAAAAGCCCCTCTGCTCACATATCCTCCGTCAAGCAGAGAACGCGTCAGAGAGAGAGAGAGAGAGCGAGATTAAAGCAAACAATCAAAAAATCAATAATTGTGCTTTTGGACGCACCTCGATAAAGCGGCATTTCTTAGAGGAGCGTCCGTATCCACTAGGCAAACGGCTTCTGTGCAAACAGCACCTCTGCTCACACCCCTCCGTCCAGGCAGAGAATGTCAGAGAGGGTGAGATAGAGGCAGAGACAAGCAAACAATCGAGCACCGCGCAGGAGGCATATCTTATAGCATTGAGGAGTTTTAGTTAATATGTAATACGTGCTCTGATTGGGTAGCTTCTAAGCCATCCGCCAATAGCGTCCCTTGTATGAAATCAACTGGGCAAACAAACTGAGGAAGCATGTACCATAAATTAAAAGACCCATTGTCCGAGAAATCCATGAATCAGCGAAAAATCCGCAATATACATTTACATATGCTTACATATAAAATCCGCGATAGAGCAAAACCGCGAAAGTCAAAGCACGATACAGCAAGGGATCACTGTATAGATTATACTAAGAAATACTGTTTTTTTGGGGGGGGTACACTCTTCTTGACTAATCTTGTGGTTTCAGACCTTTTTTGGGCTTTTCTGGTCTCAAAATCATAACCGAAGAAGCCAGAGCATATTCTGGCACCAATGGCACAGAGCAGGAACCACCCTTAAATGGGGTGTCATTTTAGGCCTTCCTTGGCCTTCAGACTGTTTGCATAGTGTGCCTGTTGTGATGAAATCATAGAAAAAAAATGTATGTATATAAATGTTGTTTGAACACTAGCCATAACAATATGGAAATAGGTAGATGTGCATATCTACTAGTATAGCTAATAAATTATTGTTCATGTTATAATTGTTTAATATTAGCATTGTATTGTAGGATTTTGTGGTGCCTGACCCAAGGCTTTGTATCTCCTTTCACTTAACCTTTCAATGGAATCATGAAAAATATTTTTTCCTGTGACTCCAGCATTTACTTCTTCTCTTCTACGGCAAAACAATGCAGTAAAACTTTGAACATGCATTGACTAATTAATATTTCTAATAAAAAGTTTTTTTTTTCTTTTTGGATACAGTAAAGAATTAAGCTGGGCCTTTAAACTGTTTTCTTTTTCTACTTGTGTTATTGACTGTATCCTGTGCTATATATTTTTTTTTACATTTTAGGCAAATAAAGTTGAGTAGCATTATTCTTACATTAAAATTACTTTATATTCATCAAAATGTAAAGAATTACTTTATTGTATTTAGCAAATAACATTATTGATGTGGACTATATGTATATATGTATAATTCTGAATGAAGATCTATTGATTTCAGAGATGCTTTGGAAAGGTGATTAATTTTTCTGGGAAGAGTATTTTCTGATGCTATCAAAAGTATCGGTACTAATTTCATAGATGAATTGACTTCATTAGAAAATTATCAAGATTCTCACCATGAGCTTAAACTGGATTAAGTTTGTTATTAAAGTGTTTAGATGATTATAATAAATATTCAAACACACACATACATTTAATGTGTATATGCTATGAAAGCAAAATTATGAATATTATCTTACTGAGTCACTAGGCTTTGAAGTAAACTGCTTGTTTTTTTTCTTCCTGCAGTGTGGTAAATATATTTTATTAAATTATGTTGTGGGTAACTATGTTTTTCAGGTCCCTCTCCTACCATTCTTACCTGTGCTTAGTGTATTTATTAATGTTTATCTCATGGTCCAGCTAAGTGGTGACACATGGATACGATTTTCCATCTGGATGTTGGTTGGTAAGTGCAGCCATACCATATTATGTAATTTTCACAACATATGATTTGATCTTGTTATCTTTTACCAATGAGAGCTGAATACATACTGAAATCAACATACAGAGCATAACATAACATTCTCAAACCCACTTTATTGAGTTCCTTGAGGTCCTGAGAGTATCCTGGAAGCATCAGGCACAAGACACCCATCATTTGCACCTCCCACATATGCACACACCCACAAAAGACCAATTGCTAGTTAACATGTGTACAGTATTTTGAGGATGTAGAAAGAAAACCCAGTGTAAAATCCACAAAGACATGGGAAGAATGTACAAAGTCCACACCTATAGGGACATTTTAATAGCATTACCCACTGTTCAGTTGTACTACCTTTTACTTTTTAAAATAAAGTACTTTTAGTTATACTTGCATCCAAAGTATGTCCACTTCAGGCTTTAGGGTTTTGGTATCATTTGCTTATTTTCATAGAGCATCTTAATATACTATGGAATAATTATGTCAACAACATGGTGTTTAAACCATAGTATACATCTCAACATATATATGGTTACACATTTTATTTTTATCCCAAGGATCAGTTGTGTGAAATTTATATAAAGTTTATTTTTCATTTGCACCTATATTTTTACACAAATTAAAAGTTATATTACTGTTGAATTTAAAATTAAAAAAAAATATTATAACATTGAATATATTTCTCAGTAGATACAAGAATATCTGTGTGTATGTGTATATGGTGCCTAAAAAAGTACTTCCACCACCATCCCTCCATAAGTTTTCACATTTTATTGTTATACAATGTTGAATCCCAGTGGTTTTAATTTGTGTTTTTGACACTGATCAACAGAAACAGACACTTTTAATGCTAAAGTGAAAACAGACCCCAACAAAGTGATCCTACAAATACAAAAATTCCAAATAACTAATCACATTGTGACCGTCGACCCTTTACCCAGACCGGCCACTACACCACCAAGACTATTTCCTTCGACTAGCCTGAAGACTCTTGAGATGATAACAAGCCGTACTCCTCACAGATTGTCGTATTTTTTCCGACATGACGAAATAACAAGCAAACAGTAGACAGATATGTAAAACCAAATCCGGATATATTGACAATGATAGATATAAATACACACTGGTGCAGTCGAATATTCAATAATATATATGTGCACACAATCCACCACTATCCCAGTGACACCAGTGAATAATTATTAATCACACGAAAACACAACATTTACAAAAACTCTCCCTTGCCCCCATTAATAAACAAATAAACACGAAACCCAAGTACAGATGAATGATAAACGGCAATTGAAATGATAAAGCGATAAACGAGTCCAAAAGCTAATAAAGACCGGTAATAGTTGAATATTGGCTGATGTGATATTTTGCTTCCTCCCGACAATACAAAAAACAACCTTACCGTAAGTGTCCTCAGCAATGGTTGATAAGCATCCAAACCCCAGGACTTCTCGATGCTGGCAGTCATGATAATGATATGGATCCTTACGAATTAAGTAATGGACTTGTATGATGAACGGAAATGAGTTGAAATATGGATGCGTAAATGATTCTTTTTCTTCTCTCTCTCTCTCTCTCCTCTCCTCCTTACTTTGCCTTTTGCTCCTTTTGTTTAAATACAGACTGTCCCGGATGTAACTGGTGGATTCAACAGATAATTTCCATCTTGGGGTTGCGGCCTCCCTTCATCATCCTTCCCTTTTTAACTTATGGAGACAACATTTACTGACACACACATATAGTATAGCAAACTGGACAATGAAAACAAAACACATTCAGCGCAGGCCAAAAAAAACAAATACTTATTATTATGTAGCCCCGCTACAACGTTAGTTTTCACTCACTTTTATGGGAAATACCTAAATTATCACTGGTACAGCCAATTGTTTTTTTCTGTTGATCATTGTTAAAAATTCAGATTTAAAAACTGTCACTTAATGTTAGATTTCAAGGGGGTGAACACTTTCTATAGGCACTGTATGCATTTTTGTAATATGCATTCAATCAATGTTAACGATTTTTAACATCATTATTTTCCTAAGCCCTAGCTGGAACAAGGATTGTAATTCATATATATTGCTGTTGTTTATTCCCTCTGTTAGGTTTTTTGATTTACTTCTGTTACGGCATTAGACACAGTATGGAAGGGAAGCGGGAGCAGGATCCAGTCAAGAGCCGAAACAATGCAGCAGAGGAGGATGCCAATGCAGATGAAAACGATCGCTTCCTCACCCATGAAAAAACAAGTGAATTTTAAGCCTCAACAGACACTTAAAGGCTGGTTTCTAGTCTTGTTCTCTCTGTTACTGCAACTGGTCCAAACACATTGTCAGTGTTCAGCTGCTTTTTGCAAGTCATCACTGGATGTGTTGCTAATGCTGTCAGAAACTGTGTGGGTCCTCAAGAGAAGCGAATCTCGGTTGAACTCACAAAGGACTACCAATGATGGCAAAATCAGGCTCTTCTCTTCAGTGAATCAGATCAGGCTAGTAAATGTGAGCGTTGAAATCTGAATAGCTGGCTAAACTGGGATAATGTACTGAATTATTCTCATTGAAGCCACAGTAAATGAAAAGTTGATAGAGTAATTCAAGCCTGCTGATGCAAGAAAGAAGAATTTATAGACCAAAAGACACCTCTATCAGGTGCTGAAGTGCTGTTATTACCCTATCAATAAACATACTGGGTGCAGTGAACGTGCATTTCACTTTAACGTTTTTATTATTATTTTGTTGTGTCCTTGTTTTTATTGTTATTACATTAGTAAGATGATAATATTTGCATTAACCAAAATGTCTTAACAAAAGCATTACTAATTAATCGCTGCCAAAATGATGTAAAGTGCAGATTTCTAGCATAATCTTATTATAATGATTTCCTTTTTATCAGTTTTGCCTGACTTTTCATTTTAATTATTATTTTTTTAATAGTATTGTTAAGCAGAATCCAGTAAAATAGCACAATATTAAAACTGCTTTACTGGTAACATTTGTTGACCCCAGACATTATTATATCTCATAATTGCTGAAGGTTTACTTTAATTTTCAGAGGAGTACATTATGGATAGATTATACCGTGTACTGTACTATAAATTACAACAATGGGAGATATTGACTGCATTAACAC
The DNA here is from genome assembly GCF_016835505.1 of Polypterus senegalus. Lineage (NCBI taxonomy): Eukaryota > Metazoa > Chordata > Cladistia > Polypteriformes > Polypteridae > Polypterus > Polypterus senegalus. The sequence continues at coordinate 80,648,704 of NC_053157.1, forward strand.
TAATTTGGATCTAAACTAAATGCTACTGAATAAAAAAAAAAAATTACATTTACACAATAATCAGACCAGCTCACCTCTCAGCAAGCTTGAATCCTTCTGAAATATATCAGTCCTCTTTGGTAGCAGTTACTTGCCCTCCAGTGTAGCTTTAAAACAAATTGCTGATTGTGTCAAATTAACTAAACCTGACCAAATCTGACCCATCCAAAATGTTACGCTTTGCTGTCTGTTGAAACTTTTCTGTCCAGATGATCACTTGTAACAATATGTGGATAACGGATATACACATACCTGCATTTTTATCACTCTTTAATATTTTTTTTATCAGTATGCTGCTGCTGAAGTATGTGAATTCTCCCTTGGGATTAATAAAGAATCTATCTATCTATCTATCTATCTATCTATCTATCTATCTATCTATCTATCTATCTATCTATCTATCTATCTATCTATCTATCTATACATACACAGATAATCTAAAATAAAACAAGACATACTGTGTGTGAACCTGAACAATATGGCAACAACATATTGTGACAGTTTTAGATATGAGTGAATAATTCATATACAGAATGCCCCATTTGAAAAGAAAGGCCTATTTGAAAACTGAATTCATTTTTCTTCATTCATTGCCTCATATTATTACAATGTACCATTTTGCGATTTCATAAAGTACGGCAGGTTACAATTGCATTGCTTTCTGACATGGATCAAATGCTGTCAAGTCAGACTGTTCTGCATCTGTACTGACACATCTGCTCACCCATATTGGGCCAGTTTAGAGCTGCCAATCAAAGTATCATGCACATCTTTGGGACATAGGGGGAAAAGACAAAGTAGCAGACAAAAAGCAGTGAAAACAATAGAAAAATGTACACATGCCCTTTAGATAGTGCTTATGATAATAATTGAATGCTCTAATACAACGTAATATGGTGCTATAATAGAACAGTGATATGCTGCTGCCTTATACTTCAGTACTCCTGGCCTATGAATTGCTTGTGGAGTGTAAACATTCTTGGTGTGTTCATGTTAGTTTACTTCCAGGTACTGTACTTTGTTTTTTTGTCTCGTATCTAATGTAGTTTGATTGGTAATTTTAAATTTTTATAGTATGACTGACTGTGGAAGTGCAAGTGATTGTTACATGTGGGCCACATTTAAGCTTGATTCCTCTCTTTTATCATTTGCACCCAGTACAAGCTCCATACTTTTAACCTTGTAATATTTGAAATAGGTAGGTATGAAAATATTATATTATATTATATTATATTTCCAGTTTTCAGTAGACCCAGCAATGCACATAGGGAGCCTGAATGACACTTCAGTTTTTCACATAAGAACAAGTGCAAAACAGAGAAGCCTGCTTATACCTTTTTGTGCCACATGTGTCCTATAAACATTTATTGAAATGGGTTTTTGCAAATATACCATTTTTTTTTTTTGCTGAGCACTGACAGGATATGGTCCTGTTTTGTTATTATCAGTGTGCATATATGAGGGTTATGGGTGAAACGCCAGGGTGGGAATGCTCAAACAAAGAAAGAACCCAACTTTCTGTTAAATCCTGTCTGTATTGTGTTTTGTTCTCGTGTATGTGGGAGTGCCTGGTTGGATATGGGCGCACTACATATCTCTCTAATATTTAGTTTAAAAGTAAATTTAGGTAAAAGTGAACGTATGCATATTATACTAAAAGCCTTAAATACATGTGCCTGTGTTATGTGCCTAGTCATGAACAAAAAGAATGTTTTTGTAATAATCAGATGTGTGCTCAGAACCCCAAATCTACAACAGAGCTGCAGATGAAGTTTTCAGTCTGATGTTATACAGTAGCCAAATCTGTGAAAGCGCTGAAACAGACTTGGCATAATTCTTAGTAGACATCAGATGGTGCAGAATTCCAGTGACCATTTTGAAAAGTCCTGCAACCCCGGGCATACCGCAAGAATACCTCTTTGCTCTGTTTTGAAAGCTGACAGAAATACGGTTGGCTGGTACATAATTTGTTATTCTTACAGATGTGTATATAATAAATATGCATACAAAATTTTAATTTGACTGAAATTCATCATTGTTAATTTTTATTGCATTCAGACAAATACTATATTTCATTTAGAAGGTGTGGTAATTTGTTTCTTTGGCAGCAGATCAGTAGTGAATGAGGACTTTTAATTATAATATGAGAAATTAAGTTCAACATGTATAGTGCATAACAAAATGTAAGAGAGAAGTAAAAAATATATTAAAGTAGAAGTTTTGGACCTTTATTGGTTATTAATTTTATTTAAAAAAAAAAAATCTTGGCTGTGCAATAGTAAGCATGATTGAAACCTATTTAAGACATGATGATTTCACGTGAGGATGCATAATGGCCTATGGAAAAACTGAAAATTGAATAAACAAAAACATACTGTACATTTAGTTTCAGACAATGATTGTTGTTCATAGGATTACACTGTTCTATGGAAGCCTGCTTATGCCAAATGATTTTTGCAAAATAAAAAATGCAAGATGGATTGGTTATCTGTGTCAAGTCAAGTAAAACATGTGACTAAAACCTGCAATCCAATTGGCTGTCCAGCACAGCTGCTGAATTCCCGAGATGTGGAGGTCTGCAGCTGGTCCCCTGCCGATAAATCCATCGGTCCATCCATGTGTTGATAATTCATTCTCATTTAAAATCACTTAAGCCAGGAGGCCTGTGCGTATTTTTAAAACATGATGCATTTTGTTAACGTGTATTCATTATTCAGTTGACCATATTTGCTTTATTTTAATTATGGTAAATCATTTTAAAAATATTTAAGTATTGTAAAAATTTTTCGGTAGTGTAACTTACCTGAACTATAAAATACATTATTTATTTATATTGGTTTTTGCTAAAGTGTTGTTAATTTTTTAGCATTTTTAAATTCACCAATCAGTATTAAATAAAGTCTGGTTTCATTGTATGCTGAAATTTTTGTTGAACTACTGTATGTAATTTCATTTATCCTGGGAAACATACTCTCAAGCGTATGTATTTACAGTATATACATGAATGTAATAATGAAGCAGAAATGTTTTATTTTTACTTGTTAATTTTCTAATACTAAAGTCTGTATACTGTTAATTGCAAATGCTTTGTTTGATTTTATTACATTTTATTTAGTATTTCCAAAACTTGTAATGATTTCAATTTTATGCATTCAGAGCTGTCTTTCATGGAGTGGTCTATAAATGTGTATAACCATTCAGGAAACACAAACACATTACTGTTACAAAATATTACTTTTAAACGAAATGACTTTTATATATAATGAATGCAAATGCTGCATAACAATATTATACAGTACAGTTTCAACCTGTTTATAATAAGTTGAGGTGCAGTTCGGTTCTTTTTCTTCAATGCATCTGATTGAACCTCAGTGTTTGGGTTATTCTGCTTACAGTATATGAAGAACACACATGGCAGCTTCTGTGTGTCTGCTAACATACAGTAGGAGATTCTGCTCTGTGGTCCCTTAGGACCACCAGATTCCAGCCTGCAAGGCAAGAATTGCAGTGTATTTCACTTCTGTTGTACCCTAATCATCCTAAGTAAGGGAACCAGTAGGCAGATGTTTTGCAAATTACTAAGCTAAGCATGTGTCTTACTCTTTATATCTGTGAGTCTTAGAAGTCAGTAAATGTAATAGGTAGTAAAAAGGAATGTTGAACATATCTTGTCAGAAAAAACATTTTAATTTTATAAGACGAACTAGAATAAGAGTGTGTTTGTTTGGACTCCCAACACATCCTGACTGAAATACATGATAAAGCTGGATGGTCCAGCATGCATGATACTGTTTTTCATTTCTGGTGTGACAGGATAACCCACCCCAGGCGTGTCACTGTAACTTGGGGCTTGTTTCCACTCAAAACCAGCAAACACATTCAGAAGAGTGACAGGATTCAAGTTTGGGAAGGCAGCTGTCTTTAAGTACGTACTGGAGTTTGACCATAGAGGAACTTTGAACTGACATGCTGAAGGCTCCATGGTGTCTAATTAGATTGGAGGGGCCAGTAAGAAGTCATAGGCCTCAGTGTAGTTGTTAGCCAGTACCCCAGACCTCCATTCTATAGCATTTTTAATAGCATTGATGAGAATAAGTCATATCTAGTGGAACATGGGACTCTGGTATTTACCTAAAAGATACTGAGAAAGGACTATGTTTACTGGCACAGGTAGTTTAGACCAAGAAAAAGGACATTCTTTCCTTTTAGGTTAAATGAGCAAGCTGCTTTACAATGACAAGAACAGATAGGCTAGGATTGGTTTAGGATGTCAGAGCCTTTACTTAGAAATTAATGATATAATGGCCTTATGAGATATCCTGAGGACCAGGGTAGTGTGGAAGTATGCAATAGTGTTATTCTGATCTTGCTTTAGAAATATCCTCAGAAAAAGGTATAACATCTCTACCAGAAGCACATAAGCCGAAAGTAGAGGGTGAAGAAGGAGAGCAAAAAGAATTGAAAATAAGGTAAGAGTCATGTGGGAGATGAGGAAAGGAGCATCCAGATGGTAAGGGCTTCAGGCACCCATAAAGGTAAGACCCATCGGCCTGGTAAGCATTTCATTATTTTGTTGTGTGCCCCCAACTTCCCCTCCACCTTTTTCTCCACAATTATCTTTGTGAATAAGAAGTGCTTACTGGTTATAAAAAGCCAGATGTTCGTGTCATCACCCGAATCAAGTTATGAGTACTGCTCATACAGTGCAGCAGCAGTTTTGAGGGAAAATGGTGCCAGGAAATGGCACAGAGAATTCACACAAAGGTCGTAACTGGGAAAACAATAATTAAATAACAAAGCACAAGATATGTAGCCAGAATGGTGGTCTAAGAGCAGAGTGGCGAGTCATAAGCTAAAATGGGTACACATAATGAGAGTCAGGAAACAAGATGTACATTGCATTTAGAGGACAGTAAACTTCAAAAAGTAATAATATGAAATGACGCAAAGGTTTTTCTTTCACAAATCCAAATCTTGGATTATAAAGTATGCATGGCGTTTGCTTTTTAGAACGTGGCACTAGTGATGTCATGACGTATAACCTCCAGCAATGGGGTGGTGCCATGTCCTTGCCAACATGACAGCGTTCATTTAGAAAACAAGATGGGATCACGAGAGAACGTGAATCATTTTTAACAATAAAGCAAAAGATAAATATAATCAATAGAATCCTTGGGTTCAAAAAGCCCAACTCAAATATTTTTAGAGACCAAAGAACAGTTGGAAACATTAAATTTATAGGTCAATTTATGACGTTAAGCAAATGCTGCTGCCCACAAACAGGTATAATATGTTACTCAATATAAGGTTACTTCACTTAAAGCAGTAAAGGTGTTCCCAGCAGCCATGCATCAAACTCACAGTTGAGTATGGACTGAAAAGGAAAAGAATTTGCAGAAATAAATCAAACAGCCTCAATGGGTTTACAAGGCCGGAAAGAGCGAGATGATTTTTTTTTCCTGCATACTAAGCTAATGTTCTGCCAAGAGTCGGAAATCAGCAGGCCAAAAGGGCAGAATAGTAAAGGGTCAGAAAATGAAAGTTTAGTCGACAAGGAGCAGAGTCAAAACAAGAACAGCCTTGCCAGATATTAAAGACCCCAAATGCAAACAAATTCAAACTCCATACACAGTCGTAAGTTTGTTGCATAGAATCTGTAACGTGAAACACACTAAAGCATAATTAAGAATTCATAGTACTGCATCATTGGCTTATAAATGAAAGCCTAAATGATGTAATTTGGTGTAACTTGTAGGGACTGTCTCCTACAAACCCATAGTTGAGTCCACGCACAAAATGATGGCCCCCATAACAAAAACAAAATCGGGTTTGCCTTAAATTCAAAACAAGCAATAATTCATTTTTATTATGCTGTAACACAATTTCATAACCCTTTAATTGAGGGTGGTGTGCTCATGTGTGATACAGAACTTAGCGTGGAGGGCAATTCTGTGAATACACCCAGGGACCGCAAAAGATATAGGGAACAGTGGTCTTCAGTTTCATTATGGTCACTAGAGTGCTCTTCCCTCAGGTTTCTTTTCAGTCTTACTTGCCTTCCCTCTCCTGTGAGTTAGTTTTCATTTTTAACCTCCCTGTTCATTTGTACCTTGACTAGGACGTTCCAGGAATTCCTTTTGAAGGTTTTCATGAGAGTGCATGTTCTACATGTGGTGTAATGGGTCCACAGCTCTCTTAGCAAAGGCCTTTTTTTTTAAATAAATAATCACCGCGCTCGCGGCTTAGCAAGGAGGCATGGTGGCCATAGCAAGCCGCAGGGTGATCTGCGGTGTGGGCGTTTCTCACATGGTGCACAGGTGAGGGACTGCCCACATCCGTGATTGTTCCTGTGGCTAATGTGCTGCAGCTGCTATGTCCTCTCTGCATATAAAGAGAAGCGCGAGTCAGTTAGGGAGAACAGAGAGAACAAACAAGGAAGAGAGAGGAAGACGGAGGAGGCTGGAGAAAGCAGGAGAAAGAGAGAGATGGTGTGAGTGGGCGAACAAGCGCTCGCAGGCGGCTGCATGGAAGCTGGGGTGTTAGGCTGACACCCGGAAGTCAAAGTAGAAGTCGCACCCGCTGAGCGATCATGTAGCGGGAGTGACCAACGAAGAAGAGACTGTCCGCATAAGGCCGGGAGGCTTGGAGGTGAAGTCCTTGGTGTGAGCGTCCTGGATGCCAAGGTCCCAAGTCTTAGGCCTGGGATGAGTGCCAGACCGAAGCCAGGATTGGGAGGACTCCAGACCTGTGTGTGTGTGCATGAACAGACAGCTGCTGAGAGCGCAGGTGAGACGCTAGTTTAAAAGAGGCAACAGGCTTGATATTAGTTTTTTGAAGACTGCTTCTAGCGATGTTTTAACCTTGGGTTTTAAAGGATTGTTTTTCTATTGTGTTTTTAACCTCCACATTTTCTTTTATTGGGTTATTTATTTATTGGACTGTATTGAAAGCGCTGCACTTTGTGGACACTTTGTTTTTGATTTGTTGGATTTCTAATAAAAGCACTTTTTCTTCATCCCCTTGCTTTGTTGTTGCCTCACTGTCTAGCTCCCCTCGGTTATATCTAACGATGGTGTTGGATTCAAGGGCTCCCGAACAGCCGATGGGAGCATGGAGCTGAACCCGCATCATTACACTACACTGTTGAGAATATTAACACAATGATCAGACCTCCAGCTCGTGACCCTCTAATACGTTTACGACAGTTAACAACTGTTTCATATTTGGTCTTGGTATCCTACATACCTTGTAAATAAATCGTGTACAAAATATGATGCTTTTTTTTTTTTTCTTAAGTAATGACTTTGCCTTAGTCATCTGAAGTCCAGTTGTTTGAAGCAATCAGGGGAGGATTATGAAATGCTTAATGTTTGTAGGTTTATAGGGTCATTACTGTCACGAGTACCACACAATGCAGCTTTACCTCAAACATTCTTTCTTATTTAGTTGAAAATTCTCAGAATACCGTTCACAACAAACATCTACTTGTGCTTTAGGTAAGTAAAATCTTAAAAAAAAAATTTCTTTGCAACCCAGTTTTGCTATTTTGTGCTTTTGAGATCCTGAATCGCTGGAGGGATGCCCTTGCAGAATCACCGACATGGATCATAGAACATCAATGGTGTTTGCTTAAACTGCCCACAGTGACCCATTGCAAGATGCTTCCCCACCCCAGCCCGACCATTTCCCATTATTGTGAAACACGATTCTCTGTCATCCAATATGAGACCCAAACTTGGTCATGACCCATAGTTTAAGAACCTATGCTTTAGGCTAATATCAGTTATTTGATTTGAATGATGTAGTTCTGGACAGGAGCTAGATGAACCAACTGTGTGATTAAGAGGTTGGTTGTATTTGCTTGGGACTTCTAAAGTAAAGTCAAGAGATGATATCAGTCAGATATTGCATACAAAGGGGTGGATACTTGTAGAATGTGTCTTACGAGGATCAGTACATTTTTCTGGAGAGTGTAATTTTCTGTATTACATTTTTTTTTTGCATAGAATTGAACTATTTCCATTGAATTATTAAGAACCATAGGCACATGAGAAACAACTTTACTTGGTGTATGTGATCCGCTTAGAAGCCTCAGCAGTACTGTGCCAAGTTCAGTGGTGAGTAGGCTAAATCTTTCCATGTATTTTGCTACTTATAAAATGCGACAAGTCGGGATAAAGGAACAGAAAATGAGATGCAGTTCAAATGGACAAAATACTGAAACCTGAAAAGCACTGAACAAAAGCATTAAAACCTAAACTAATTCACTGGCAGAAATTTCAGCTGTATAGTTCATACGTCAAAAATCAACATAAGAAAGGTGCAATGAGTATGAATTGTATCCCCAATCTTGGACAACCGAGGAATGCACGTTGTGACCTTTATACTGTTGCAGTGGCGACATCACACACACCACACAGTTCTGGTGTTCCAAACCTGACGACACAGTAGCAACAGTAAACAGCTAATCCCTAAAATGGCATTGTTGGGAAAAAGGCATTAACTAATTGACACCCCTTTGAGTGAGAATTGACTTCGTGATAACACAAATAACCTAAAAAACACCCAAACACAAAAATGCAATGAGAAATCTAGAAAAATTGCAAAGCAAACCAAATCGTAACACCATCTCTTAATAAGGGATTCTTATTATTAAAAAGACTCTAGAAGACACTGATTGAACAGGCTAGCCTGAATAGCATGGTAGCAAAGGGTTAGGCTAATATTAGGTCCCTGTTGTTCCCGGAGCGACGGCCATTAAAGTTATAATCCTATGAAAGTCACAAGCACATTCCGCTTTAAACTGAGCCTGTGACATTATAAACCAGGAGGTGCATGAAAAAGCAGGCAAAAATCAGCTTTCTCCTTCATCCAAACATGGAAAATCTTTCAAGCTTGGACAAAAAAGGAACTCTGTTGTACTTTTATCTGTTTGGGGTCATAGGGTATAAAATCATTTTTAAAAAATGACCATGCTGTCTCTCCATTAATATATTATAGGCTACCATTGTCTTTCCTGGAGCAAAAACTGAGGCAGAAAAATGCAAAGCCATCAGATCCATTCATAGTAAAGTCTGATAAGCAGAAATTATTAATGTATGCTTTGTAGCTTCTGTTTATTAGATGAAATACAGTGGATTCAGAAAGTATTCAGACACCTTTACTTACTGCACATTTTATTGTGTGATACGTTTAATTTTAAAGGGATACATTTCACACTTTTGCCCATCAGTTTACACTCAACCAATTCAGATCCTCTCAAGCTCCATTAGATTGGATGGGACACATCTGTAAATTTGTATCTTTGGGTCTCCTCACAGATATTTTATGGGGTTTAAGTCTAGGCCTACTACAGCAGATGTAGTAAGGTTGACAGCAAGAAGGAGAGTATACAGAGGGAGATGGCAAAGAAGAAGTGGGATAGTCAGAGAGATGCAGAAAGTAGACAAGAGTATAAAGAGATAAGGTGCAAGGTGAAGAGGTAGTGAAGGCTAAAGAAAAGGCATATGATGAGTTGTATGAGAGGTTGGACACTAAGGAGGGAGAAAACGATCTGTACCCAGTGGCGTAGCGTGGGTGTCAGCCACCCCCTTATTTAGGTATTTCAATTTAAAAGACTAAAATATACAGTAATTCTTTGCCGCCCCCTAAAAGTGCCGCCTGGGGCGGGCCACCCCCACTACGCTACGCCACTGTCTGTACCGATTGGCTAGACAGAGGGACCGAGCTGGGAAAGATGTGCAGCAGGATAGGGTGATAAAGGATAAAGATGGAAACATACTCACAAGCGAAGAGAATGCATTGAGCAGATGGAAAGAGTACTTTAAAGGGTTGATGAATGAAGAGAACAAGAGAGAGAAGAGGTTGGATGATGTGGAGATAGTGAATCAGGAAGTGCAATGGATTAGCAAGGAGGAAGTAAGGACAGCTATGAAGATATTGAAGAATGGAAAAGCCATTGGTCCAGATGACATACCTGTGGAAGCATTGAGGTGTTTAGGAGAGATGGCAGTAAAGTTTTTAACCAGATTGTTTAATGGAATCTTGGAAAGTGAGAGGATGCCAGAGGAGTGGAGAAGAAGTGTACTGGTGCTGATATTTAAGAATAAGGGGGATGTACAGGACTGTAGTAACTACAGGAGAATAAAATTGATGAGCCACAGCACGAAGTTATGGGAAAGCAGTATGGTTTCATGCCAAGAAAGAGCACCACAGATGCAATGTTTGCTCTGAGGGTGTTGATGGAGAAATATAGAGAAGCCAGAAGCAGCTGTATTGTGTCTTTGTGGACCCCGAGAAAGCATATGACAGGGTGCCTCAAGAGGAGTTGTGGTATTGCATGAAGAAGTTGGGAGTGGCAGAGAAATACATAAGAGTTGTACAGGATATGTGGAAGCGTGACCGTGGTGAGGTCTGCGGTAGGAGTGACAGAATTATTCAAGGTGGAGGTGGGATTACATTAGGGATCGGCTCTGAGCCCTTTCTTATTTGCAATGGTGATGGACAGGTTAACAGATGAGATTAGACAGGAGTCACTGTGGACTATGATGTTTGCTGATGACATTGTGATCTGTAGCGATAGTAGGGAGCAGGTGGAGGAGACCCTGAAGAGATGCAGATATGCTCTAGAGAGGAGAAGAATGAAGGTCAGTAGGAACAAGACAGAATACATGTGTGTAAATGAAAGGGAGGTCAGTGGAATGATGAGGATGCAAGGAGTAGAGTTGGCGAAGGTGGATGAGTTTAAATACTTGGGATCAACAGTACAGAGTAATGGGGATTGTGGAAGAGAGGTGAAGAAGATAGTGCAGGCAGAGTGGAATGGGTGGAGAAGAGTGTCAGGAGTAATTTGTGACAGACGGGTAAGAGTGAAAGGGAAGGTCTACAGGACAGTAATGAGACCAGCTATGTTATATGGGGTGGAGACGGTGGCACTGACCAGAAAGCAGGAGACAGAGCTGGAGGTAGCAGAGTTAAAGATGCTAAGATTTGCACTGGGTGTGACAAGGATAGATAGAATTAGAAATGACGACATTAGAGGGTCAGCTCAAGTTGGACGGTTGGGAGACAAAGTCAGAGAGGCGAGATTGCGTTGGTTTGGACATGAGCAGAGGAGAGATAAAGAGTATATTGGGAGAAGGATGCTAAGGATAGAACTGCCAGGCACGAGAAAAAGAGGAAGGCCTAAGAGAAGCTTTATGGATGTGGTGAGTGAGGACATGCAGGTGATAGGTGTAACAGAACAAGATGCAGAGGACAGAAAGATATGGAAGAAGATGATCCGCTGTGGTGACCTCTAATGGGAGCAGCCGAAAGAAGAAGTCTTGGCCACTCCATGACAGCCAGAGTTGCCATGAAGCCACTCCAGTATTGTCTTGGTGGTGTGCTTCAGGTCATTATCATGCTGAAAGGAGAACCAATGCCCCAGTCTGAGGTCACATGCAATCTGGAACAGACTTTTTACAAGGATTTCTCTGTATTTGGCTGTGTTCATCCTCCCCTCAGTGCTGACCAGTCTCCCTGTTTTTGCCGCTGACCCCTAGAATATGATGCTGCCATCTTCACCATAGGGGTGGTATTAGGCAAGTGATCAGCAGTGTCTGGTGTTTAGAGTTCTGCCCAAAAAGATCAATTTTTTTCTTATCAGACCAGAGAATCTTTTCCTTTATGCCCTCAGAGTATTTTAAACTGTCTTTTACCCAAAGGTTGCTTTTGTCAGGCCACTGTACTATATATGCCTGATTGATGGAGTGCTGCTGAGATGGTCATCCTTCCGACAAATTCTCTCACTCAGCAGACAATTTCTGAAGCACAGTGACCTGTCTGTCCAATGCTCTTCCTGCCCAGTTACTTAGTTTAGTTGGACAGACAACTCTAGTAAGAGTCCTAGTGGTTCCAATCCTCTTCCTTTCCGAAGTTATTGAGGTCACAGTGCTCCTGGAATCAAATGTTTAGAAATGGTTTTAAAACATTGCCCTGATCTGTGCCTCAGAAGACTACAAAGAGTTCCTTGGACGTAATGGCTTGGTTTTTGTGCTGACATGTAGTGTGAATTATGATACCTCTGTAATAGAATAGACAGGCTACAATAAAGAGGTGGGAAACCACTCTAGTAACCCCATGTAATTGGAAATTGAAAAACAAAGAAAACAAAGAGGTGCTTCCAGAGGTGAGCTCTCAATTTGTAGATCTTCTGGTTACATCCTACCAGCAGGAAGAGACAGGTCCAGGTGGACGGACGCTGGAAGTGACATCAGTGGTGTTATAGCCATCAATCTTCTGCTTTGCAGTGGGAGGAAGAGAAATGGCATTAGGACACAGTGCCAACCTCTGGAGTGGCAGGAAGTAACAACCATCAGAGCCTTTATGCTGTCCCCTATGCGCCCGTGCGTGACACCTTATATACACAGTCGTTTGACTTTATAAACGATGTCCAATCAGTTCAGTTTGCCACAAGTGGGCTCCAATCAAGTTCCAGGCATATCTCAAGGATGATTAAAGCAAACAGAATGCACCTGGAGTGCCACAGCAAAGGGTCTGAGTACCTAATAAGAGATTCAAATGTTTAACTTTTAATAAACTTTTATGAAAAATGTTTCTATTTTTCATTATGGGTGATTGAATGTAGATGAGAAAAATGGCAGATTTATCCATTTAAAATTAAATCTGCGTGTGAAAAGTGAAGGGCTGTGACTAGTGTGATCAAAAGCATGCCACTTCACAGGCGCATTATTTTTCTCTTTTGAAGATACTTGTTTAGTGTTTCTCACACATTCTCAGGACAAGGAAAATGAATTTTTGTCCGTGCTGTGGCAGTGTACATTTTCTTTCCTATTTTTAGGTGTTCTGAGATTCTTTGCCAGTAGGTTTAAAAAAAAAACATTCAACATGAGCTCAGAAATTTCGAACAGCTGACCAAACAAAGGCAAAGATTCAAGTTGAAGTCTCCAGACAGAAAGGCAAATACAGCGCTTGTTCTGAGTAGATTCTAATTTTGTCAAGGTGGCAGCAGAGGGCGCAGGATTCCCAGAAAAGCCAAATAAAGTGGAATTCAGGAATTCGGTGGAGATCCCCAGTGTGGTTCATTTTTTGCTGCTTCATCTGCAAATGCTCATTCCTTTGCAAACACAGTCCAGATTGCAGGCCCAGGAGGCTGTTTTCCCAGCCTCCTCCAGTGCCTTCTCTCTCTCTCTCTCTCTCTCTCTCTCTCGCTCGCTCGCTCACTCTCACTCTCCACCTTCCAGCTGCAAAAGCTTCTCCAGTAGACTGATAGTCTGATAGCCCCCAAAAACCAGAAACTTTGTTGACCTTTGCTTGGACTGGATGATTACTTTGATGGTGAGGCTGCTGTAGCCACTCGACAATGAAGTTGTGGATCATTGTTGCACTGGTTGTGTTCAGTGACGTGCTGCAGAATGGTGAGCATCCACCCAAATTTTGTGTTTTTTTTTTTTGTTTTTTTTTCTGTGTGTCTGTATAAAAGCTCAATATTCATCTCTAAAGAACTAAATTAGCCTGACCTGTCTCTCTGAATTCTGTCTTGCAAGGCTTGACAAAAGTGTTTATTTGCCAGATTACATTTGATGGAAGCCGTTTCTAGTGCTTTCAGTGAAAAATAAAAAAGCCGCAGTGAAGCCCCTAGGAAAAGTTTCTTGAGCACCAAAAAAAAGTAAGAATGGCATTAAAGAAAATCCGCTCAGCTGCCTCTCGCTCTGCAGGGAGCACATGTTTGAGATTACGTGTGGCAGACGGCCGCATTGGGGTCTGTGGTCTTGCAGAACAAGGTGCATGGTTGAAAGCAAGCAGGCTGTTTTAAAAGCAATCATCACATTAGGCAGCCATTCACATGTTAGTCCCAGTGAAATGTTCAATGTCGCTACTAATACGGCACTCACTCGGGGGCTGTTAGCCTTTGACGTTATGAGTATATTCGATCAAATGATGATTATGCCTGTCAGTCTGATCCACTCCAGCCTTCTTCAGATCCCAGGTTCCCAAATGAATGCTCACATGTTGGTCCCCAGTGGCCATGCTGTGTTCAGTAGTACAATTTACACGGTATAAGCACAACCTGAGGGTAACACAGTGAGGCAGCTCGGCATATTTGATCTGCTGACCCTGTGGTGTCAAATCACACAGTGCACTCGCACTGATGTCTAAGGTATGTCAGGGTCTTCCACAGGTTTCATAATCTGAAGTAAAAATTAGTGGCCCTCATTGCTTCCTTCTTGTGCCACTTATTTTCATCAAGAAAGAGAATACTGCAGATTAAAGTGATTTCTTAGCGTAACATGTCTCATCTTGAAAAAGTTCTGTATGGCAGTCCACTGAAATCTGGTTACCAAGCCACTGAAACCTTAAGGAGTTGTCTTGATGAATCACCTAAAGCAGTAAAAGCGATTGTCATTCTGAGCCTCAGCACTTTAGTCATCCCCATCTACATTCCAAACACAAAGAAGTGTGGCGTTTCCAAATTGTCCTTATATGAGAATGCATGCAATTCCCAGGATGTGCCCCACAAATAAACCTCGGACATCAAGAAGTTAAGGGAGGAAGAGAAGCCAGAGGGGGAGATGAAAGGAGGAGAGCATCTGGTGGTATTTTGGTAGGCAGAGAAGTGATGAATGTCCTGGTGACATATCACAGGAAAATTAATGGAAGGAATTATTAAGGATAGGTTTGAGCAACACCTGGCAAGTAAAGCAGTTATTCTGAACAGTCAGCATGGGTTCAGAGGAGGGAGGTCGTGTTTTACTAACATGTTGGAATTCTATGAGGAGGCAACAAAAGGATATGATCAAAGTGGAGCTTATGATATTATTTATCTGGACTTTCAGAAAGCATTCGATAAGGTGCCACATGAGAGGTTGGGCATCAAACTTAAAGAAGTGGGAGTTCAGGGTGATGTTTTTAGATGGGTGCAGAATTGGCTCAGACACAGGAAGCAGAGGGTTATGGTGCGAGGAACCTCATCAGAACTGGCCGATGTTAAGAGTGGTGTTCCACAGGGGTCAGTGCTAGGGCCGCTGCTATTTTTAATATATATAAATGATTTAGATAGGAATATAAGTAACAAGCTGGTTAAGTTTGCAGATGATACCAAGATAGGTGGATTAGCAGATAATTTGGAATCCGTTATATCATTACACAAGGACTTGGATAGCATAAAGACTTGGGCAGATCTGTGGCAGATGATATTTAATTTCAGTAATTGTAAAGTATTACACATAGGAAGTAAAAATATTAGGTTTGAATACACAATGGGCGGTCGGAAAATCGAGAGTACACCTATGAGAAGGATTTAGGAGTCCTAGTGGACTCTAAGTTATCGACTTCCCGACAGTGTTCAGAAGCCATTAAGAAGGCTAACAGAATGTTAGGTTATATAGCACGATGTGTGGAGTACAAGTCCAAGGAGGTTATGCTCAACCTCATCTTGAGTACTGTGTGCAGTTTTGGTCTCCAGGCTACAAAAAGGACATAGCAGCGCTAGAAAAGGTCCAGAGAAGAGTGACTAGGCTGATTCCAGGGCTACAGGGGTTGAATTATGAGGAAAGATTAAAAGAGCTGAGCCAGACAGTTTAAGCAAAAGAAGATTAAGAGGTGACATGATTGAAGTGTTTAAAATTATGAAGGGAATTGGTACAGTGGATCGAGACTGGTATTTTAAAATGAGCTCATCAAGAACACAGGGACACAGTTGGAAAGTTTTTCTTTACACAAAGAACAATAGATACTTGGAATAAGCGACCAAGTAGTAGTAGGGAGGCCATAATAGAAAGACAGCGATGGACTGGCAACCCCGATCCAGAGTCATCCATCAAGGCATGGACTCCATAAGACCTCTGAAAGTGTTCTGTAGTATGTGGCCTCAAGACAGTGTTAACAATGTGAATTTGACTTGAGAAAGAGGAGGAGGAGGAGGAGGTTGTGAGCATGCACTGATTACAGCTTCTTGCCGCAGCCACAACATGACGAACCACCTGGATTGGGACCCGAGTGTAGCCAGAAATACAGTTAATTTCATTATTTTTTTGCCAAACAAAACTCCAAGTTCTGCTGAAACTTCAGTTTCACGCACAGATCCCCACTAGTCAACAGACAATGCTGGCATTATCTTCGACCTTATCTTTACTCACTGCTTCTCCTTCACCACCCCACTATCAAATGGCCTCACCACAATGCATCAACGTCCTGTTTAATGTGTTCAGGTGGGGGTACATACAGTATGCACAGTATATCTAAACACACAGAAAGGTACAATGCAGTGCGTTTTCTTCTCACAAGTTAGCCTAACTGGTATTCTTAACAGACTTTGCGTGTTCTTTAGGGTAAATATCTGTGAAAATAGGTGGGATAAATCAGCTGCTGCCCCACCGTATCAATCAACAAAGTTTAAAACCTCCTTTCCTGTAATACACTCATTTGGTTGTATAGAGTAACAACATTCAAAGATAAGAAACTGTACAAAGTGGTCTGTGCTAATTATCTTGACCATATATTCTGAAAGACCAAGTCAAGGTGTTAACCACTTTGCTCCCAAATTTCAAAGTTCAAAGAATTGCCTCCTTACCAGATTCTGCAAGTCAGATATCCAGATGATATAAAAACGATACTTAGGTGTGACTCCAGGACAAATGAGAATCTTCTTCTTGAGAATCAGGTAGACCACTGCTAGCACCTCATTTAGGTTGTTTCATTCCTGAAGGGCACTCACTCCCTGACAAAAAAGATTTAAAAGAAAAGCCACTTTTCTCTCAGAAGGTTGATTTCTCAAACATTGTAGTGATTACATGAAATCATTAGTTGATGTGAGGGGTCCCAAGAACTTGAAAAGGTTTGAATGCCCCAAAATTGAATTCTGCTTGCCAGTGTTGGTGAAGGGTTTAGCTAAAATTTTGAAAGATCAAACCTGATTTGTCAAGGGAAGACAAATACTATTAAACCCTCTACGAATGCTCAGTATACACCAGTCAGCCACCACATTACAACCACCTGCCTAAAATTGTAGAGGTTCCCCTAGTGACACCAAAACAGCTCTGACCCGTCAAGGCATGGACTACACAAGACCTCTGAAGGTGTCCTGTAGTATGTGGCCTCAAGACTTTAGCAGCAGATCCTTTGAGCCCTGCGAGGTGGGCCTCCATGGACCAGACATTCTTTTTCCAGCACATCGCACAGATGCTCAATCAGCACGAGATATGGGGAATTTGGAAGCAAACTCAACAACGTGAACTCTTTGCCATGTTCCTCAAACCATTCCTGAACAATTTTTGCAGTGTGACAGGGTGCATTATCCTGCTGAAATGGACATAAAGTAATACCATTGCCATGAAGGTGTGTACATAGTCTTCAATCATCATTAGATAGGTGGTATTGTGTGAAAGTAACAATCACATGAATGCCAGGACACAAAGTTTCCCAGTAGAATAATGCCTTGCCTTCTTCCCACAGTGCATCATGCTGCCATCTCTTCCCCAGCTAAATAACACACACACACATGTCCGTCCACTTGATCTAAAAGAAAACATGACCACCATGGTTCATCAGACCAGCCCACCTTCTTTCATTTCTCCGTGGTCCAGTTATGATGCTCATGTGCACATTGTAGGCAGTTTTGGAGGTGGACAGGTGTCAGCATGGGCACTCTGACTAATCTGCAGCTACACAGATCCCATATGCAGCAAGCAGCAATGCACTGTATCAACAATTTGTGCTACTGTAGCTCTTCTGTGGGATCGGGTCAGACAGGCTAGACTTCACTCCCCACCTGTACCAATGAGCCTTGGGCATCCATGACCAAGGCTGGTTTATTGGTTGACCATCATGGGACCACTTTTGGTAGGTACTAACCACTTTATACAAACTTACTCTGACTAAGTCTTCTAGCCATCACAGTTTGGCCCTTGTCAAAGTTGTTCAGATCCTTATGCTTGACCATTCTTCTTGCTTCCAACACTGACTGTTCATTTGCTGCCTAATATATCTGTGAAGTAGACAGGTGCCATTGTAATGAGAGAAACAATGCTATTCACATCACTTGCCAGTGTTTTAATGTTGTGGCTGATCAGTGTAGGCTTCTGCAGCTATCTTGTGTCTTGCTTTCTCTGGATACAGGAAGAAAGAGTCAAATCTTCTATATAATACACTATTCTGGCTGTCTGTTTGTCTGTCCAGGATTTTAATTCACCTGTAGCTCGAAAACCATTTGAACTATTGACCTGAAATTTGGCACCCACATACTACGTGACGTCTACTATCCGCTTTTGGAATGATGATTGATCTCCAAGGTTATTCCTGTCTTTATTTTTATTTTATTTTATTGTAGAATCAACTCTCGGCAGTGGCCATTAGGGTGGCCATGCAGCGCATGCATATGGGCGCTGTTCTCATCTCTACCTCCTTCGTCGTCCCTTTCCCTACCTCTTCTTATCTTAATCATTCTTGAGACAGATTGAAGACTTAAGTGCAAGCTTAAGTGAAAAATTAAAGAACGCATACTAAGTAATTGCAACACAAACACTGACTTAATCAGTTTTAACACGAAAAGATGCCGATGAGAAAAGAGAATAAGCGGGCAGCTATGGTGGAGAAAAGAAGAGCTGCTCAGGAAGCAGCAAGTGCATCAACCTCTGAGCAAATGAATGCTAAACGTACAGAGAAAGAGTTTGAAAACTAGGAATGCTCAAGTGTATTCACGTCACGTTATTGTGCAGTACACCATTACTGGTCGGATTATAATTACAGTAAACCCTTGTTTATCGCAGTTAATCCGTTCCAGACTCTACCGCGATAAATACATTTCCGCAAAGTACAATTCTTTATTTATGAATCAAATATTTTCACAGTTAGAGCATAGAAAACCTGTTTACAACCTTCTAAATATGTTTTTTAACATTATTAGAGCCCTCTAGACATGAAATAACACCCTTTAGTCAAAAGTTTAAACTGTGCTCCATGACAAGACAGAGATGAAAGTTCCGTCCCACAATTAAAAGAATGCAAATATATCTTCCTCTTCAAAGCAGTGCACGTCAGGAGCAGAGAATGTCAGAGAGAGCGAGAAAAGCAAACAATCAAAAATCAATAGGTGCTGTTCGGGCTTTTAAGAATGTGAAGCACCGCCAAGCAGCTGCAAAGAAGGGAGCAATGCGAACATCCCCTTCGTCAGGAGCAGAGAATGTCAGAGAGAGTGAGAGAGAGAAAAAGCAAACAATCAAAAATCAATAGGTGCTGTTCGGGCTTTCAAGTATGCGTATATCATTGAGGAGTTTTGTTTAATATGTAATACGTGCTCTGATTGGGTAGCTTCTCATCCATCCGCCAATAGCGTCCCTTGTATGAAATCAACTGGGCAAACCAACTGAGGAAGCATGTACCATAAATTAAAAGACCCATTGTCAGCAAAAATCTGTGATATATATTTAGATATGCTTACATTTAAAATCCGCGATGGAGTGAAGCCGCGAAAGTCGAAGCACGATATAGCGAGGGATTACTGTAGTATACTATTCAAATGTGGGCTTTGGACCCAATATATGGTATGTGCAAGGATTAACTCAGACACATCAAATTATTTCTCTTTAGGCAGAACTGCCCGTTGTTACCAATGCTATTCAGCTTCTTGATTTCCGTATCCATAAACAAGCAGACTTTGGAGGATTGTAGGAGATCAACAGAAGCTACTACTTTAAGCAAAGAACGTTATACTGTACTTTATATTAACACTCATATTCATCTCTGCCATTTCTGTTAGTTGTATGAGGGAAATTCAGCAAAAATTTCTGGGTTTAAGATGTACTTGAATAAGAACAAAGTTTTCCACTCAATTATTCTTGCACTTCAACTTGATAATTTTTTAGCTGGAATCAAATTTGCAAAAAAACATTAAGACCTTTCCACGCTTGGTTATAGCAACCTGATGGAAAGTGTTAAGCAAGATGTCTCCACCTTTCTTTAGAAGGGAGAATTATTACTGAGAAAATTAAAATCCTTACAAGTGTATTTCTTTATAAAACCAACTTCTGAAAACTAAACACCAGCATAGCAATGTTTATTTGGAACACAAGAAGGTAATTAATTAAAAAGTCGATTCGACAAAGATCTCATCTTTTCAACTTCTTTTCCTGGTGAGAGTCACTGTGGCAGTAGGCCTAGTAGGTCAGCTAGGCTTCCTTGTCTCCAGTTACAGATTCCAGCTCTTGCTGAGGAATTTCCAGGCGTACCCAAGCCAGCTGAAAAACATAATCCTTCCCATGTGTCCTGAATCTGCTGCAGGGTCTCCACCTAGTTGGAAGTGCCCAGAGCAGTTCTAGTGGGAGCCACAACAGGTAGCATCCTTTCAACAGACCCAAGCCTCCTTAACTGATTCCTCTCGATATGGAGGAGCATATGGAGGTTTCCCAAATCACTGAGCTTCTCACCCTGTTACGAAGTATAAGCCCAGATACCCTGAGAGGAAACCACATTTCTGCTGCTTATATTCGTGATTTCATTCTTTTGGTCATTACCTTCAGCTAATGACCATAGGTGAGAACAGGGATGTAGATCAACCAGTAAATTAACGGTTTTGTCTTTAGACTTAGCTCCCGCTTCACCACAATGGACCATTACAGTGTCCGCTTGTTGACCTCACACTCCCTTTCCTGTCACTCATGTACAAGATCACAAGATACTTGAATTCTTCCATACCTTCCTCATCCCCACATGAATACAGGAATCCACTCTTATCCGAGATATAAACATGATATCAGACTTGAAGGTGCTGATCTTCATCCCAGCTACTTCACACTCAGCAGTATATCGCTTGAGTGCTTGCTGAAGGTCACAGTCAGAGAGGCAAAGAGGACATCTTTCACATGAAGCTGCAATACTATACCTAGCCTCCCCAACAGGACACCCACACATCCTTGGCTGCACCTTCATATCCTGTCCATGAAAACTACAAACAAGAGTGGTGCCAAGTCACAGCTTTGATGGAGTCTGACACCCACAGTAAATTAATTCATCTTAACGTCAAGTATTTGGACACATATCTCACTTCATTCATATAGGGAATGAGTAGAATGCAAGAACTGCTCTGTTACCCCTTTATTCCTGCAAAAATTCCTATAACACATTTAGCCTGGGTTATCATACTCCCATATGTCCTCCTGCAACTGTGCCAGGAAGAAACTGATCTAGTGTTCCATATTGATGCTCCTGTATTTTTCGCTCAGCCATCTGATGATTTCTTCCCTCTAGCACCCTTGTATATGCCTTACCTGAAAGGCTGAGGAGTGTGATCCCTCTGTAACTGGAACAGATTCTCTGGTCACCTTTGTTAAATATGGGGACCACCACACCAGTCTGCCATTCCAAGGGTGCTTTACGCAACTTCCATGCAACAGTGAACAGACGCATTAACCTTGTTCTCCCAACAATGACCAGGCGTTTTCAACATCTCTGGTCGGATTTCATCCCCCCCACATCCTTACCACTATGGTGTCCTTGGGCCACCGTAGGGACTTCAGAAACATTGATGGATTTGTCTAACATTGCCTCCTGGTAGGACAGGATCTATGGTGGATTGAGGAGTTCCTTAAAGCATTCCTTCCATGCTCAACAATTTTCACAGAACAGGTCTGCACCGATCCACCCCTGCTTAACAGTCTAGGCAAGGTCGCACTTTCTTCTCCAGAGGTGTCAAATAGTTTTCTAGAACAGCCTCAAGGTAATCCAGTAGTCTTCTTTCAGGTTTTTACAAACTCCTCCCATGCTCAATCTTTTGCTTTCACAACCACTTTTGCAGCAGTCATCTTAACCTGTCCGGTAGCTCTCAGAAGATCCCAGAGGAGTCTGACAGCTTCCTTCACCTCTGGTGTCCACCCGTGGTTCTAGGGTTGCTGCAAAGCGATACCCCAACTGCATTAAAAATACATGGACCACCAGGACTTTGTGTCTCCAACCTCACTCTACACATGAGAAAAGTTCTTTTGGAGGTACACATTGAACTCATCATGAGCCTGATGTTTCCAGAAAAATGTAACTACTCCTCTAGAGTTTGCTGGTCTATCGGGTCTACACCCCTCACTTCAAATCCAACTCATTAATAAGTGGTGATCACTTGACAACTTTGATCCTTTATTAATAATAAAAATAATAATAATAATCTTTACATTTATACAGAGCTTTCACCCAAGTGTCTAAAACATACATACAGGCAATAATAATAATTAGTTCATTTGTTATACTAATAAACTAATAAAAATGTCTTTATTGTAATAAGGAAAGTTTTGAAATCAGCCCTACGCTTAACTGGGAGCCAGTATAGTGACTTGAGAACTGGAGTTACGTGATCATATTTTCTAGTTCTTGCAACGATTCTTGTAGCATTTTGAATTTACTGAAAGGTGCATAAGAAATAATTCAAACAGTAAGTGAATAAAACATTGCAGTAGTCAATCTACTAGAAGTAAATGTACAAATACATTTCTCAGTATCTTTTATTTAAAAAAACAGCCTTAATTTTGCAATACTTTTAAGTAGAAAAAGCAGGTTTTAGATAATATTGCAATGTTTGTTCTAAAATACATTGCAGTGTCAAAAGATAGCACCTAAGCTGTGTTTTGATTCAGTAAAGTAGAGTTAAAAAGTGACAGGATGTTGTTGTGGTCGACATTACTCTCTCCATTAAATCACATTCCTGATTTTTCTGTATTCAAAGACAAGTACTTATCATCCATCCACACTTAATTTTGCTGACACAATTAATTAAGGGCGCTCTTTGAGAAAAGTCATTCTGTCTTAAAGAAAGTTATAGCTACTGTTGCCTCCATACAAGTGAAAATGAATGTTATATGTTTTATTGATATTACTCAACGGAATCATGTAAAGTGAAGACCATTAAGGTGTGAGAACTGAGCCCTGTAGGACACCATATTCAACTTCTGAATATGCTGATGGAGTCCTGTCACCCAAAATGATCTCATAAACATGAAGTACATGGCACAAGGATGGCACCTGATAGCCCGATATACAGTAATATTCTGTATGCTGTGTTTAAATTTAACATCACAATTACTGTCAGCAGAAGACATTAAAATGCCATTTAAAACATCGGTTAGTGACATTACAGTACTGTGATGAAGCCACACTGGATTTTCTTCAATAACTTGTGATGTGTAAGATGAGACTGAAGCTACATGGTTACTGCTTTTTCAAGTACTTTAAAAAGAAAAGGTACATTTGAAATAAGTCTATAATTATGAAGTATATTTGGGCCTAGCACTGATTTTTTTTTTAATGGCAGCATGATAAGCAACATTTTTAGTGTATTAGGAATTGTGTCAGTCAGTAATGAACTACTAATAATGTCAAAGAATTGCCAGAGCACTGACTTAGTTTTTCATTAATTTTGTATAACCATTTGCAATACTTAAACTTTAGAGCCATATGAGACTTTACTTCTAGTGCTAGAAGAAATAAAACAACATTATTTCCAAATCATACATCAAGTAAGCATAGTAAATCACTGTCTTCAAAGGTTAAAGTAGCTTATGAGTGGAAAGAATGCACATATGGTTGCAGTGTTCACGAAGGGTGACTAAATGGATGTTAGTAATTATAGATCAATAAACCATAACACAAAACACAAAGTAGATAGATAGATAGATACTTTATTATTCCCAAGGGGAAATTCATATACTCCAGCAGCAGCATACATAAAGAACAATCTTAAATTAAAGAGTGATACAAATACAGGTATAACAGACAATAATTTTGTATAATGTTAACGTTTACCCCCCCGGGTGGAATTGAAGAGTCGCATAGTGTGGGGGAGGAACGATCTCCTCAGTCTGTCAGTGGAGCAGGACAGTGACAGCAGTCTGTGTTGAAGCTGCTCCTCTGTCTGGAGATGATCCTGTTCAGTGGATGCAGTGGATTCTCCATGATTGACAGGAGCCTGCCCAGTGCCCGTCGGTGTGCCACGGATGTCAAACTGTCCAGCTCTGTGCCTACAATAGAGCCTGCCTTCCTCACCAGTTTGTCTAGGCGTGAGGCATCCCTCTTCTTTATGCTGCATCCCCAGCACACCACCGCGTAGACGAGGGTGCTTGCTACAATCATCTGATAGAACATCTGCAGCATCTTATTGCAGATGTTGAAGGACGCCAGCCTTCTAAGTAAGTATAGTCGGCTCTGTCCTTTCTTACACAAAGCATCAGTATTGGCAGTCCAGTCCAATTTGTCATCCAGCTGCACTCCCAGGTATTTATAGGTCTGTACCCTCTGCACACAGTCTCCTCTAATGATCACGGGGTCCATGAGGGGCCTGGGCCTCCTAAAATCCACCACCAGCTCCTTGGTTTTGCTGGTGTTCAGTTGTAGGTAGTTTTGAGTCACACCATATAACAAAGTTCTTGATTAGGTTCCTGTTCTCCTCCTCCTGCCCACTCCTGATGCAGCCCACAATAGCAGTGTTGTCAGCGAACTTTTGCACGTGGCAGGACTCCGAGTTGTATTGGAAGTCTGATGTATACAGGCTGAACAGGACCAGAGAAAGTACAGTCCCCTGCGGTGCTCCTGTGCTGCTGACCAGAATGTCAGACCTGCAGTTCCCGAGATGCACATACTGGGGTCTGTCTGTAAGGTAGTCCATGATCCATGCCACAAGGTGTGAATCTACTCCCATCTCAGTCAGCTTGTCCCTAAGGAGCAGAGGTGGGATGGTGTTGAAGGTGCTAGAGAAGTCCAAAAACATAATTCTTACAGCACCACTGCCTCTGTCCAAGTGGGACAGGGATCAGTTTAGCATGTAGACGATGGCATCCTCCGCTCCCACCTTTTCTTGGTATGCGAACTGCAGAGGGTCAAGGGCATGGCGGACCTGTGGCCTCAGGTGGTGAAGCAGCAGCTGCTTTATGGTCTTCATCACATGTGACGTCAGAGCAACAGGCCGGAAGTCATTCGACTCACTAGGACGTGATACCTTTGGGACTGGGGTGATATAAGATGTTTTCCAAAGCCTTGGGACTCTCCCCTGTTCCCGGCTCAGGTTGAAGATACGCTGTAGAGGACTCCCCAGTTCCAGCGCACAGGCCTTCAGCAGTCGTGGCGATACACCATCTGGACCCGCTGCTTTTCTGGCACGAAGTCTTTTCAGCTCTCTGCTCACCTGGGCTGCTGTAATTGTGGTTAAGGATGTCTCTCCTATGCTGGCATCAGCAGAAGGATGGGTGGAGAGTGCAGTACTCCGAGGTGAGAGTGGGTTAGGGTGGTCAAACCTGTTAAAGAATTTGTTCATTTGGTTTGCTCTCTCCACGTCTGTCTCGATGGTGGCACATCGCTTCAAGCTGCAGCCAGTGATGATCTTCATCCCATCCCATACTTCCTTCATGCTGTTGTTCTGCAACTTCTGCTCCAGCTTTCTCCTGTACTGCTCTTTCGCCGCCCTGAGCTGGACTCGGAGTTCCTTCTGTATGCGCTTGAGCTCATGCTGATCACCACCTTTAAAAGCCCTTTTCTTCTGGTTCAAAAGGCCCTTGATGTCACTTGTAACCCATGGCTTGTTGTTAGCATAGCAGCGTACTGTTCTTACTAGATCTACAATGTCCATACAGAAGTTGATGTTATCAGTAGTGCAGTCAACAGCCTCCTCAATGTTCTCATTATAAGATCCCTACAGGATATCCCAGTCCATAGTACACCATAGTCAGAAATTAACTTTAAGGTTATTTATTTGAATACAGTATTCAGCATAGGTTGGTTTTAAAGAAGAGGATCTTGTCTCGGGCGGCATGGTGGAGCAGTGATAGCACTGCTGCCTCACAGTTAGGAGACCTGGGTTCGCTTCGAGGGGCCTCCCTGCGTGGAGTTTGCATGTTCTTGCCATGTCTGCGTGGGTTCCCTCCCACAGTCCAAAGACATGCAGGTTAGGTGCATTGGCGATTCTAAATTGTCCCTGGTGTGTGTGTGTGTGTGTGTGTGTGACCTGCGGTGGGCTGGCACCCTGTGTTGGCTGGGATTGGCTCCAGCAGACCCTCGTGACCAAGTAGTTAGGATATAACAGGTTGAATAATGGATGGATGGATCTTATCTCACAGTCAAAGGACCTTTTTGAATTCCCTGACATTCATTTTTCCTCAGGGTTTATAAAATCATAAATCAAAGTGGTTGGACACTACTGATAGTATGCCACCATTTTAAATACCATCAGGTCGATGATGTCATGTGCTGTGACATCTGGCTGTCACATGATAGAAACGGGTTTGTTGCTCGTAACAACATTGGCTGCTGGAAAATACATAAATTGATGGCAACCATGAGAAGAAACAAGACAGGAAATTGCAGCCCTAAAGCATAAACAAAATAGAGATAAAAATAACTTTATAATCGAAGTAAAAATGAAAGGACAAAATATGTGCAAAAATACATAGTGCGCCTCAGAATCATAACAAAGAATATGTCCAAGAAATTGTGTTACTGCATCATTCTTCTTAGTTATAAAGGCTGGAGTGTTTGTATCATTTCAAGCAGTGTCTTTCTGAATCCTCCAGTTTATACCCAAAGTGTCCTCTGAAGACATTCTTAAAGTGGGTGATGTCACACACGTGCTCATGGGAGTCAGCTGAAGTGCTCAAAAAGAGATCATTCCATGGCAGACCAGGGGGTAGCAGAGTACACTGATCCCTCCTCTTTTTCATCGTCAGACCATTCACGGGAAATTTCGCCTGGATTCAATGACGCCACTTCTGGTTCCTGCCCTGATTTAGTCACTTCTAGTCTTGGGCCCGATATTATGACTTCCCCTGGCCGAGTTTAAAACCGCCATGTTTGCCTGTTTGTTTGTTCTGTTGTTGAACTGAAGTCTGTTGAGACCTGTTTCATTGAACCAAACATTCAATTGTTGGCAGCCTATTTCAAGTATACGGGTGACTTCCCTCAAACCTTTACCTGTGTTTGTCGGATCCTTTCACAAAGAATAGCACAATCTTCTTGCTGGGGGCATCATAGCAAAATATGCCATATTTTATGCATGGCAAGCCCCAAAAAGATAATCTGGCATTCCCGGGAATGAAACTGCTGTAATTCCTGGGAAAACGGGAACGGCCAAGCTCACACATAGAGCGTGTAAAAGTGTAAAAATCGATCAAGTTATAGTTGAAAATAATTAAGGTGGGGCCATTGCTGCAGCTTGCACTTCATCAGACAACAGTTTTAAACAGCAACTTTAAATTGCAATGCGTCAGTCTGTTGCATCCGCACTATCTGTTTCTTAAGAAACTTGCCATCACAGAATGATGACAAGAAACTGGATGCATGAGTAAATGCTGAAATGGCGGTGTTTCCGAGCAATGGCAAGTGCGGGCCATTAGAACAAGTGTATCAGTATCTGATGATTGTGCCGCCTACTTCAGTGGAGGCAGAGCATGCTTTCTCAGCGGCTGGCTTACTTCTGCATGAAGGAGCGCTCTTGCCTGAATGACCGCACGCTGGACACATTAATAATAATAATAACTCATTACATTTATATAGTGCTTTTCTCAGTACTCAAAGCGCTATCCACACAGGGAGGAACCGGAAATCGAACCCACAATCTCCTTATTGCAAAGCAGCAGCACTACCACTGCGCCACCAGTGAGGACGTTGTGCTTTCTACGCTCTTATTACCACAAATAAAGATACATGTACTTATATAACAGCATGAACTGCTCGTAGATAAGGTTAGTCTTTTATTTGTGTCAACATATTGCAGTAGTTTTATTAAAAATAAGTGTCAGTCTTTTTTAAAAACATTCACATGTGAAATGCCCGTGCACTTTGTCATCCCCGGCAGCCCGGGATTCCCGGGAATGAAATGCGGGATTCCCAAATTCCCGGGAATTGATAAACCCGTCTGGGAATGGATTCCCTAGCCCCAAACTCAGCCCATACTAAATCTTGAATTGTGCCATTACTGTCACATTTTGGTGGCAGCAGTGGGATCGACCAGGAGACCCTGAAGACCACCAAAATG
This sequence comes from Polypterus senegalus, assembly GCF_016835505.1. Classification (NCBI taxonomy): domain Eukaryota; kingdom Metazoa; phylum Chordata; class Cladistia; order Polypteriformes; family Polypteridae; genus Polypterus; species Polypterus senegalus. The sequence goes on from NC_053157.1 coordinate 80,676,740, forward strand.
CAGATGGCCTGCTAGTTGTTCCTGACCAATAGGGGCAGCACTAAACCTTAGTGGAGAGACAGAAAATACATGAAAATTCTAACAGTAATTCCTAAACTGGTTTTGCTCTTTTGTTTCATGAAACATATTAAAACATTAGCAAATGTTGTTGACGCGAGCGCTCCTGCAGCATCTCGCTACCGCTAATGAGCTGTGCTGGTGTCACAGAGAGGCTCTAACGTCGGATATACAGTATATGCAGGGCTTCAATTTCTTCCCAGTATAATAACCGATGTGGCATATAACAGTATAAAATGTATAAAGAATGATCCGATAATCATGGACTACTTACTTTATCTTAGTACCAGTAATGGCGCACTGCATGATAACATGTAGTGAATACACTTGACTTGACCATTCCTAGTTTTCATGCTCTTTCTCTGTACGTTTAGCATTCGTTTGCTCAGAAGTTGATGCGCTTGCTGCTTCCTGAGCAGCTCTTCTTTTCTCCATCCTAGTGGCCCGCTTCTTCTGTCGTCGGCAGCTTTTTGCATTAAAACTGATTAAGTCTGTGTTTGTGTTGCAATTACTTAGTATGTTTTCGTTAATTTTTCACTTACGCTGGCACTTAAGTCTTCAATCTGCCTCAAGAATGATTTAAGGTATGAAGAGGCAGGGAAGTGACGGCTAAGGTGGTAGAGATGAGAATGGCGCCCGTATGCATGTGCCACGTGGGCGTTCTGTTGCCCGCTGCCAAAAATTAATTCTACAATAAAATAAAATAAAAATAAAAAGAGGAATAACCTTGGAGGTCAATCATCACCCTGAAAGCAGATAGTAGACGTCACGTAGTATACGTGTACCAAACTTCAGGTCAGTAGGTCAAACGGTTTGCGAGCTACAGGTGATTTAAAATCCTGGACAGGCAAGCTAACAGCCATGGTAACGTATTATATATTAAGATGTGCATTTATTTATATAATTATTTCATTGTATTTTCCCTCCAGTAACTGAAAAATATACTGCTTGTAATAAATGCGAAAAGTAAAACTTTAAACGTTATTATAATGTTGCCACACAGATTACTGGATACCAGGATAATTCAGGACCTTTCGATTAACAAAAACTCTTTTGTAACAACACACTTTTCATATGAGGTTTGCCAGAAAATCACTTTACCCGTTTTTGAATTTGCTGGGGTGAGATGTAAGTTTACAACAGTATATGAAGAATACATGAGGTGTTTAATAACAGCTATGAAGAGTAATATACTGTATATTGGAGAAATCTAATAAATTCAATTTTCAAATGTCACACACTTGATATTTTAATTTTCCTATCCTATTCCTTCCTTTATTGGCTACTTTTCTGAATTCCAACTATTCAGTTCACTGTAAGATTTGCAATTTCAGAACTGCAGTAAAATAGCCCTTGTTTTTAAGCTACCTCACATACTGTAAGTGATCAGACTTTTCTATTGTGTATTAACAGAATTAGTCATTGAATCTGACAACTCTGAGCATTGTTATCTGGAGACGGCGCCCATTCAAATCTGTGTTGTATGCTTTAGTCATATTTTTGTTATCATATTAATAAACATTACTTTGATATAAACAACAACTCAAGTGATAATAGGAATTTAGTGTCTGCTAATTAGTTTTCTGCAATTAAATACAGTGATCCCTCCTCGATCGCAGGAGTTGCATTCCAGACCCCCCCGCGAAAGGTGAAAATCCGCAAAGTAGAAACCTTATGTTTATGTGGTTATTTTTATATATTTTAAGCCCTTATAAACTCTCCCACCCTCTTATAAACATTTCCCACACAGTTATACAGCATACATTCTTTATATTCTCTTAGATATTAGGTAAGATTCGTTGAAATTATGTATGTAAACACACTGTTTATAAACTACTCACAAACATACATATCGTATATCATTGAGGAGTTTTATTTAATATGTAATACAGTTTTAAACACATTGTAATTGATTAGGTAATGTAAAAATAAATGAAAAATCTACAACATGTAAATATAAATAAAACCTAAATGTTATTTTAAAGATATCAGGAGTCTCCGATATCACATACAGTATGTTACATCCATTACGATAGACAGGCCACCAGAAATAAATACAATGCAAGAAAATTTGTATTAAATGTGTGTACAGCTACACTAAACGTACATGCATACACTAAGTACGTAGAAAATTAGTTATGGGTACTCACCAACAATGACACGATGACTTGTACAATAATAATGACAGAAATGTTACTGCACAACAAAGGAGAACATTACAGCTCTTCTAAAGGAGCCTCTTCAGGCGACTGTGTAGCACCGCGGCGTAGCTGTTCCCTTCCTTCAACATATCCAAAACTTTTCGAAAATCGTTAGCATCCTCCGTTGGCTCTTGGACATGGCCCCCGGAAGCAATAGCAGGAGCAGATTATTTCGGAGACGTAACGAAGGGCTTGACTATGCACAAAGATAAACACAAAAGTTAACTCTTTACACAGCAAAACACGTTGATGCTGAATGAGCGAGACGAGATGCTGGCTAACGCAAAGCGGAATCGAATGCTGCTCTCCGTCGCTGAGCCAATCAGCACCCAGAAACTTAACCGCGTGCTCTGATTGGGTAGCTTCTCAGCCATCCGCCAATAGTGTCCCTTGTATGAAATCAACTGGGCAACCAACTGAGGAAACATGTACCAGAAATAAAAAGACCCATTGTCCGCAGAAATCTGCGAAGCACCGAAAAATAAGCAGTAAATATTTAGATATGCTTACATATAAAATCTGCGATAGAGTGAAGCCGCAAAAGTCGAAGCGCGATATAGCGAAGGATTACAGTATACCGTTTCAGTAGCCCTCATAAAATCTCCCAATCAATGCAGAAGTTTTGTAATACTAACTGTATGAATTTATTTTAGAGTGATGTGTCGATGGAGGTGTAGACGTGTGTGATGATGGTGGATGCATCCTGTCCAGTGTGGCTGAGATAGGCGTCACCTAGCAATGACCATGAACTGAATGTACTGGTGAGAAAATGAATGGTTGGATGGGTAAATGTTGCCATGTTCATGAGAGGATGCCTTCATTCTTTTATCATCCCTATATACGGCACTGTATTAAAAAACAAACAATGTCTATCTAATAGTTGATCATATTCTCAAAACATGTACAAGTCATGAACTTTTATCCTCAGCAAATTCTACAATATACAAAGATGATAATAATGAAAGGTTTTGCATTGAAACTACAACAAGATTTTCCCATTTTTAAGTTAAAACATGTGAGATTTTTAAACAACACGTGGGATACCCAAAATACAGTACCAAAGTAAAAGCCCTGCTTTAATTAAATATTCGATTTTTTTATTATGCAGTTGATTGTCAACAAAATAAACGGGCCAAAGAAGCAGGAGAAAATAGAATCAGACCTACAAATAAGAAGGTGAAGCCTCGAGGACCTAAAGTTAAAGAGAAGGATTCGTCGACCTCTGCAGGGAAGAACCAGTCCATCATGACACAAGTTTTGGACAAAGGTCGCTTCTTAAGACTGCTTGAAACTTTAAGTCTTAATGCAGGACAGAATCTTGAGCTGCGTTGTAAAGGGAACAAGATCGGGTGGGCCTACCCTGTTTACCTGGACACCTTCAAAGACTCCCGACTCAGGTACTACAAAGTTACTCGATTGCTTTTTTTACTTTTATGTACTGCTGTTTCTAAATAAATCTGTGTACAGTCCAGTGGCAGACCTACAATTTTGGGGCCCTAAAGGGTGAAAGGCTATGGGGGGCCTCTTTGCACCCAGCAACGAGGTCTGCATAGCCATCCATCCATCCATTTTCTAACCCGCTGAATCCGAATACAGGGTCACGGGGGTCTGCTGGAGCCAATCCCAGCCAACACAGGGCACAAGGCAGGAACCAATCCCGGGCAGGGTGCCAACCCACCGCAGGACACACACAAACACACCAAGCACACACTAGGGCCAATTTAGAATCGCCAAACCACCTAACCTGCATGTCTTTGGATTGTGGGAGGAAACCGGAGCGCCCGGAGGAAACCCACGCAGACACAGGAGAACATGCAAACTCCACGCAGGGAGGACCCGGGAAGCGAACCCGGGTCTCCTAACTGCGAGGCAGCAGTGCTACCACTGCGCCACCCTATGTCTGCATAGCCACTGTTCATAAAAACAATAGGCTTAGGCTAATCTTGCCCTATTTCTCCTTTATTACTTGCCTTACTTTTCTAAATATAATGTTTATTTTTGAATAGGAGTAATTAAAATACTCTATCCTTATGAAAATTCATTCATTCATTTTGTTTTCCCACCGCTTATCGGTCTTAGCAGTGAGGCCCATATATCCCTTTCCCCAGCCACACTTGCCAACTTATCCTTTTGGATCTCAAGACATTCCCAGGCCATCTGTGAGATACAAACCTCCCAGCAAGCGGCGGGTCCTTGTGAACACTTAATTTAATATAATTCTGGTCTGGGTCGCTATTATCAGTGCTATCATTTTGGAAAGGCAGTCACAATGCTAACGTAATTCACATCACTGGCTCCCCTTTCTGGTTACAACACAACATCTAAGATTAGATTTACATTTTTACTATATTTTAACTGTACATAAGTAAAATTGTTATTATCTATTGTAATGGTATTATATTTTTAGGTTTTATGAGATTACTCATGTAAATAAAAAGATACCCAAATGCTTCTCTTTACAATAACCACGTGCAATGAAATCTGCTTTCACATTTTTTGAATTATGGCTAGCCTAAAGAGAAAGAATTTGAACAAAAAATTGAATTTCTGTCATAAATGTTTCGCATTATTTTTAATTAGTTTATATTAAACTGGGGGGCTCCAGTCCCTGCTTGCTTTGCTTGCCAACCCCTGGGGGCAGATGTTGGGCACCTGCTATCTTGTGGCTGAGGCTCTGTTACAGAAAGCGATTGTATTTAAAGAAATGTTATATAGAAGAGTATGTGGGGCGCGGAAGGACGATGGTTTGCTCCTTAGGTATTATAAATAGGACATCACTTACTTTAGTATTTCCCTACAATTGTCTATTTTTAAATACCGACGATTAATAATACGCATTCAAAAGTAAAAGTAAAAAAGTAAGTACATTAATACCTCAGCAAAAACAATATTATGAATGAATTTATCATCTAACTTATATTCTTTTGCTTTTTTGCATTTCTGTTCCCATATTGTTTGGGATATTTCTCTCTTTTTTGTTTATTGGATGATTCTCTTTGTTCTTGATTTTTATTATATGCAGCTCTTTTGTGATAATGTTTCGATGTTTATTATAAGCTCTTGCCGCTCTTTTTTTACCTCCATATAAAATTCGACATTCTTGAATAGATCATCTGCGGTGGGCTGGCGCCCTGCCCGGGGTTTGTTTCCTGCCTTGCGCCTTGTGTTGGCTGCGATTGGCTCCAGCAGACCCCCGTGACCCTGTAGCTAGGATATAGCAGGTTGGACGATGGATGGATGGATGGATGAACAGATCATTTGCTTTTCTGCCTTGACGTTATAACCAACTGCGCTGAAGGGCAAGTTACCACTGAGAGTGTCATGGGGGTGTACAGAGAGAGGATGTGCGCAGTAGGAGTAATGATTGGGCAAGTGTTGTGGAGGGGAGTGGTCAAGGCTGAATAATGTGGACACAATGGAAAAACTTTTTAATATAATAGACAGATATACAGGGTGGTCTAGATCTAATTATGCAATTTTCATTACGCTAGAACTTATTAAATTTATTACATAGAGAATTCACAAAAACATTACATGGAAAAAAAATCAGTGAATTCATTCAATGTAACTCCATTTTCGTTTATTACAAGATATTTCGAACAATTCTTTTGTCTTGTATTGTTTTCCTGAATTGCATTAAAAGTTGCATAATCTGGACCACCCTATATTTAGAATGAAGCATATTGTTACTTTGAATGTTTTTTCGTTTACGGTTAGCCTACATGATGCTTTAATAACCCCTTTGCTTTGAAGTTAACTATTATTTTGTATTGAATTACATTATATTATTAGAAGTCAAGCAAAATGACAGCTTTTATTGGCTAACTGAACAAATTACAATATGCACGCTTTTGAGGCAGCACAGAAGCAGCTCTGGACCCCTTCCTCCCTGCCTGAAAAGCTTGCATATTGTAATTTGTTCAGTTAGCTGATGAAAGCTGTCATTTTGCTTGACTTTTCATTGCATCGATAATGGCTATCACGGTACAACACACTACTAGTACATTATATTATCACTAGTATTATTTTGTAAACAGCACATTTCAACAACAGTCGCTTCTAGGACTCCTCAAGCTTAAGGTTCATTAGTTTCATAGTAGACTTCACCCCAGTACTGTCATAGATTACTCCATAGCAAAGAAGCATAGACACTAAAAAACGAAGAAACACATGATAAACAAAACCAAGGAGTGTTCCTCCTTCTATCAGACAGGACATGTCAGTCTACACATTACTATAGGCTGCTTAAAAAGGCAGATCTGTACTTGACCTGTCAGCCTAACAGGAAGCCAACTTTGATCGTGACAGCAAAATTATAATCTTAACAAAGCAGTCCCCACAAAGCACAATCACATAAATGTAATTAAGGTCCCTAAAATAAACTGACTAGCCTCATATATTCACATAATTTGATGTAGTTGAAATAATTGTCTTTAAACACTGACCCATGATTCCTGTTTGCTCTGTCCACATCGGCATATGCAGAGAACACAACATCACCATCCGCTCAGCACATAATACCAGTTTACCAAACGAGAAGCCAACTACCCTACCGAGAAGAGTGTCATCAGTCACTTCATGGTAGTGAGAAAGTATGGGTATTCGCCACATTTCAGTGTATGTTTTAATGTAAGTCTATTGGGAGACATTTCCTGTACATTTTGACTTAGAATCAACTTAGTGCATTCAAAGCGTAGTGTTGCAGTCACGACTTTGCGTTGATCGTTTATTTTAATTTTGCATGTCTGTGGCTTCAACACTGCTCCTCCTGGAGGATTATTATTAAAGCTTTTGGTTTATGAATGATGAAACACTAGAAAAACGAGTTCAAATAGAGATTTTACATCGATCTTGTTGCTATTCTAAACAGCACGAATATTTCCTAGAGACCAAAAATAGCAAGCAAGAATCGAAGATGATTCAGGGCCTTCTCAAATATGTTGTTTAAATAGTAGTATTATTATGGGCCTTTACTGGTGCTGAATCTTCCTATAGCAATGATCAGTCTTTGAACTCAGGCAGTAAGTGTTGTCAATGGTAGGCTGACGAACACGGCCAAATTGAATTATCATTATTTACACAGTAGCCGAAACGTTTATCAGAAGTTAGTGCCCTCACGCATCTAACACTACTCCACCATTATTCACTTTCTCTGTCAGCTTCCAAGTGAAAATGGTTTAGGCTCATATTGTGGTCTTTTTCATAGCTGACTTCAATCCGGAATGAGACTTTTCATCAACTGAAGATGATCTTCTGATGTTATCCAGCTACAAAGCCAGAAGACCAAATGCACAACTTTTGCACAAAGAACAACAACAACAACATTTATTTATATAGCACATTTTCATACAAACAGTAGCTCAAAGTGCTTTACATAATAAAGAATAGAAAAATAAAAGACACAATAAGAAAATAAAATACGTCATCATTAATTAACATAGAATAAGAGTAAGGTCCAATGGCCAGGGTGGACAGAAAAAACAAAAAAAAAACTCCAGACGGAATCTGTAGGGATTCCAGACCATGAGACCGCCCAGTCCCCTCTGGGCATTCTACCTAACATAAATGAAACAGTCCTCTTTGGATTTAGGGTTCTCACGGAAGGACTTGATGATGATGGTCACGTAGACTTCTGCATTTTAATCCATCCATCATTGTTGGAGCATCATGAAGCTTTGAGCGCGCTACCACCACAAAGAAACCGGAAAAAAGAAACAGAAGAGAGAGTAGGAGTCAGTACAGATTTTCGAGCCACCATGAAGAACAAGCTCTACATCCTACTTGACTCTCCCTTTGGTCATTAAACAAAATTTCCTCATTTTACAGAATTGCCCTTACCCAGGGGTATTTTTCCCTAACCCACCAATGTTCTTTTTTCGACCACCTAACTAAGGCAGACGGGTTGTCCGCAGTTCACTTCCCAAAACAGCACTCACCAAGGAAATATCATTTGATATAAATATACAGTGGATTCAGAAAGTTTTTGGCCCCCTTCACTCTCCACACACTTTGTGTTGAATATGGCATTTTAAAATGGGTACATTTTCCATTTTTGCCCATCAATCTACACTCAAAAACCCATAATAACAAAGTGACATCATGTTATCAGAAATGTATTAAAAATCAAAAATTGAAATCTCATTCTCAACTCATTGTCATTTAAGTTTTCAAACTCTTATTTTGGGTCTCTGTAGAAGCCCCTTTGCAAGCAATTGCAGCTTTGAGTCTTCTTAGTTAAGTTTCTATAAGCCCTTCACACCTGGATGTGGGCAGTTTATCTTGTTATGCTTGGCACATCCTCTCAGGCTGCATTAGATAAGATGGGAAGCGTTGTTAAATGTCCATCTTCAGGTATCTCTGCAGACGTTCTATGATGTTTAAGTCTGGGCCATTCAAAGATAGTCAGAGACTTGTCCCAAAATAACTCCAGTGTTATCCTGGCTGCATGCTTTGGGTTGTTGTCATGCTGAAAGGTCTGAGGTCACATGCACTCTGGGGCAGGCTTTCTGGCTGCATTCATTCGTCTTTCTTTCAATTCTCCCCAGTGTCCCTGTCCCTGTTTCTGAGATGCACCACATTCTATAATGCTGCCACGACCATACTTCACCGTAGGGATGGCATTAAGCATGTGACCTAGTCTTCAAAAAGCATAGTGCTGCCCAAAGATCAGCAAATCTTTGTCTTCAAGGTCCCCGAGTCCAAGCGGGCTGTCATATGTCTTTTACGGAATAGTGACTTCCAACTAGATGTCTGATGGATGGAATGTTGCTGAAATGCTTGTCCTTCCATTTCAGCAGTAGACTTCTGTATTTATGCTAGAGTGACCACTGGGTTCTTGGTCAACTCCCTGACCAATGTCCTTCTTGTTCAGTTACTCTGTTTGGCTGGATGGCCAACTATAGGAAGAGTCCTGGTGGTTACAAAACTTGAGTTTTTCCACAGTTGCTACTGTGCTCCTGGGAACACTCAAAGCTTTAGAGATGTTTTTTATACCCATGGCCCGATCTATGCCTCACCATAATTTGATCATATAGGTCTACAGAGAGTTCCTTGGACTTTATGTCTTGGCTTTTGTCGTGTCATACAGTGAGAATTGTGGGACCTTATATGAAATGGTGTGTAACTTTCTAAATAGTGTCCAGTCAATTCAATTGAGGTGGACTCCATTCAAATTCAAGACACATCTCAAGGATAATTAAAGAAAACTACGCACCTGACCCCAATTTGGAGTACCACAGCAAATGGTCTGAATACTTATAAGAAGAGAGATTTCAGTTCATGATTTTTAAATACATTTGCATACCTTTCTGAAACCACATTTTCACTTTGTCATAATGAGTTATTGAGTGTAGATGGACAAAAATAATACATTTAAAAATAAATCTACAACACAATACAGTGCAGAAAGTGAGACGGCCAGTATACTCTCTGAATCCTCCTTATATACTATAGGCCAGTGGTCTCAAAGTCCAGTCCTGGAGGGCCACAGTGGCTACAGGTTTTCATTCTAACCCTTTTCTTAATTGGTGACGTGTTTTTTGCTGCTAATGAATTCCTTTTCCTTTCATTTTAATTGACTTGTTTTTTTTAAGATTTGTTCCCCTGATCATTCCTCTGATTGTTCCTCTGAATTGCTTAGTCTCTTTCCTTAAGTGGCACCCAAACAGAAATGAAATGTGAAGTAAGTCGGCCAACTAAGTCAGGGCTTCAAACTCCAACCAGTGGCTTCATTAGGCGCAGAGTCTTGTTGGTAATCAGACTTGTTCATTAATTCCATGGCTTGCTGCTCTCATTGTGCAATAGCAGACAATTCCAAAATTACTGATTATCTCTTTTCTAAGAATTCTAATAAAATGTTTTGTGGACCTGAGCAGATTAGCATTCCTGAGACCTTCATCTTTCTTTATTTTCAGATATTCTGTGATGGTCACAGTTTGTTGGTCATGTTTTGGTTCATTTTGTATCTCATTATTGTTTGACTGCTAATTAAGGACAAAGAAACAATTATTGGGTCTTCAAGGGCAAGTCAATTAAAATTAATTCAAAAGAAGTTAATTAGCTGCAAAAACAAGTCACTAATTCAGAAAAGGGTTAGAATGAAAACCTGCAGCCACTGTGGCCCTCCAGGATTGGAGTTTGCGACCACTGCAATAGACCCATGTTTAGGGTTGTAGAGTGTTTGCTCCTCCTTATTATAAGTAAAAACGATTCAAATTTTTACTGTCAAGGATATCTTGGGCGGGGCGGCACGGTGGCGCAGTGGGTAGTGCTGCTGCCTCGCAATTAGGAGACCCGGGTTCACTTCCTGGGTCCTCCCTGCGTGGAGTTTGCATGTTCTCCCCGTGTTTGTGTGGGTTTCCTCCCACAGTCCAGAGACATGCAGGTTAGGTGCATTGGCGATCCTAAATTGTCCCTGATGTGTGGGGGTGTGTGTGCCCTGTGGTGGGCTGGTGCCCTGGCAGGGGTTTGTTTCCTGCCTTGCACTGTGTGTTGGCTGGGATTGGCTCCGGCAGAGCCTCATGACCCTGTAGTTAGGATATAGCGCGTTGGATAATGGATGAAGATCTTGGGTCAGCCCAGCAGTCCGAGTATTGCTGATGCTGTGCTTTTCAATGGTTTAGCAGATTTAATTATTTTTTTTTTAGCCATAGGAGAAATTCAGTGATGTCGCCAGCCTCACACGTTTTCACAGTTCTGCAAGACTTTTACACAGCAACATCTGCATGTAATTTTGAGCTGACATTTCCTAAAGAACAGAAGCATGTGCTATAATTCTGAATATGAGTACATTCAAGCACTCTTTAAATGTATCCCTAAGGTCCTGCCCTGTATGTCAAAGTTGAAAGGGAAGGCATTCGGTATTACCCATTGCAATGTCATTTTGCTAAACTGAATCTTCTTATTTTTATTTTTTAATCAGCATTAAGCAGCATGACAAATACAGTCAGCTAATTCTGACAGAAACCTTGACGGCGGACACAGGAGAATTCAGCTGCTGGAATTTGCTCTGCGATGGTTCAGAATGCACCAAAGATGAGGAGAAATCAAGCAAAGTTTACATCTACTTCACGGGTAAACCTGTAAATATTTCATACATAACTTAATTAACAATGTGAGGAATCTGTCTCTTGATTAGCTTCTCCATACCAAAAAAATATTACTTGAGAGTGTGCATGTCCGAGCTAGAGACCAAGAGAGAGTTAATTCCTGGAACATTCCATCATCTTCTGCCTGTACTTGTTTGAACAGTGTGAGAAATGTAAAGAGTATGTGAAGCTTGTATGCTCAGAGGGGAAATCTGTTAATGGGAGGGGAGTGAAACGAAAGCGAGATAAGCCTTTGTTTAATGTCAAGACTAATTGACACCCAGTTGTTGCCCTGGGTGGAATACTAGAAAAGAAGATTATGTACTGACGGCAGCTTGCAGAGCTCACATTGTCCTACAGACCACATACAATTACCTGGAACACATTTAAATACTCAGCCTATCTTTATTTTATTCTGTATTTACTGATGCAAGTCATAGAGATGTTGCAAGCTTAAAGTTCTTGCATGTGTTCTCATAGCTTTAGGTACTCATCCAAGGTTCAGTGTTCACAGTTTCAAACTTCACGCACACTTTATACTATAGTTATCACTTTCATTTTCAGGGATGTCTGCAATATCCCAGGGTGATTCCACAACTGCCACGGGAATTTATACCTTATGACAGTATACTGTAGATATAGAACTGAGAAATAAAAGTGTTTCACTTCACATGTTTCAGCACCTCAATTAATCGATCAAATATAAAGCAAAATGAATCAATGACAGCACATTATGAAATATTGCTTCCTGTAAAAATACAACATGCATTACCTACAAAAAGCATATTAATAGTAAACATTCCTGAAATACACTTTATGCACACCGGCTCATGGATATAGCATCCTGGGTTTGAATCTTACTCTGTAGTCACCGATTGTGTAGAGTCGGCACGTTCTTCTTGTCTCGGTGGGTTTTCCTCGAGGTATTCCAGTTTTCTTTCCACATCCCCAAAGAGGTTTGTTAGGCTGGTTGGTAATTCCAAATTGTCTCACTGTACATTTGTGCAGAAGAAGGCGTCCCTGCAAAGGACTAGGACGCTGCCATGGACTGTTTCCTACATTGTATCCAGTGCTTCTGGAATCATGTCTAGTCTTCTGCAACCTTGAATTGGATTTAGAAAGTTTGAGAATGTTACAACATATGTTATATAGTGAACCGTCTAAAATGTATAGGGTGGTCCAGATGTAATTATGCAATTTTCATTACGCTATAACTTATTACGTTTATTACATAGAAGATCACCCGAAAAATCCCGGACCATCCAGAAGTGTGCGAACTGACGACATGAAGAATCGTCTTCGCGCTGAATTGGAATCGTCCCCGCATAAATCAAAGTCATCCAGACGATATGGATCTGCATAATTAGATCTGGACCACCCTGTATAAGACATTGGAATTGGATGAGCTGGTCATGCAAGCTCAAAGACCGGCTTATAATGGATTCTACAGTTTTCCAGACAGGACTATTGGAAAGTCCTTGAAGGGCGGTTGAATATTCGATTCTGATTTCCCAAGATGGATGAAAGCAGCAAAAAGCACCTGCCAGGGGTGCATATAAAATGTACTGTAGTTCTTATGGGATAAGCCAAGGGTACCAGTTGTCAGGGACTACTGGTTTGTTTATGGGCTGGCTGACCCAAACTGAGGGTGTGCCTGGGTCTGTTTTAAAAGCAGGTTCCTGTCCTTAATCAGTAAGTCTGAGTGATGGAAAGTATAGGAGTGAGAGCCTCTTTTGTGATTCACAGTTGGAGCTAAAGTTACTTAACAGCAGAAGGATACCAAGGAGGATATGGGAGTGTGTGTGCATGAGGCAGGATTCTGGCAATGAAGTAAGCCTGTGGTTTTAGAAGGTGAGTAGCAGGCTCTTTAATTTAAGATAATTAAGACACAGGCCAAGGTAGAATTATGTTCGTTTGAGCCAGAGGGAGGTCATGAACCTCCTCTGTTTGATTTTAGTACTTTATGCTGTTCCTGTCATACAGAGACTCCAGAGGTTAGTTGACGTATTTTGTTAATAGACCTTCATTTCATGAACATTGGTCTGTGGTGGTGCTTATCCAGGGTATAGACTCAGCCCAGTAGGGCCACATAAGGTCAACAAATCCAAAGATCCTTTCTATGTCTAGTTATAATCTGCTTAGAATTCTCAGCAGGCAAGTGGGTTCTCCTCTAGAATGTAGTCTATAGACAAGTGGATAAGTTTGATTGGTGGCCATACAAGATTCCCACAAATGAAGAGAAAGATAAGCGGGGCAGAAAGGAGCATTGTGTACTCCATCCATCCATCTATTATCCAACCCGCTATATCCTAACTACAGGGTCACTGGGGTCTGCTGGAGCCAATCCCAGCCAACAAACCCCGGGCAGGGCGCCAGCCCACCGCAAATTGTGTACTCTCAGTACTGATCAAGGCTGATTATATCATTGGACTTTGTGATGTTCTCATAATCTCCTCGTCAGTATATAGGTTGCCCCCAGCTTCTTTGTTTTCACCCCACATTTTCCAAACATGTTGACTGAGGACATGTAAACTGACTAGGTGGGCCTTGTGAAAGACCAATTAGTTCCCCAAAACTCTGACCAAGAAAGAAAGCAAGTGTAGAAATTAGACAGATGGATTTTACATAAAATATATTCAGATACTATATTTAGGTGCAGGACATTTTCATTCACTTTTTCTACACTTCCTGGCTTTCCCTAATCAGAAGGTGCAGGACATCTTCAGTAGTAGGCCCCTGGGCTCCAATGAGGCCTAATAACTCAAAATAAAAATCCATAAGGAGGCTTCTCAGTCTGCATAAGACCATCCAAAAAGGGTAAAGGCCTTAACTCTTTGAGGGCTGAATATTTTTTCCAAAGAACTCAGTTTTCTGAAAAGCACACAAAGCAATGGTTTCACACATAGGTCAACATAAAACTTCAGTTGCTACGTGCTGTGGCTGCTGTTGGCACATGTTGGGCACCTCTGGTGGCAGTGGCTGCGTTGGGGGCACCTCAATGGTCAGCAGGAATGCATGGTGGGCAGCTGCCAGCCTGTTTTCACACAGCAGGTGGGTGACGGTGGCGGTCACAGTCTGATGCAGTCTGGTTTGTACCTCTTGTCATCATAAGTGGTGGTCCTCTCAGGCAAACACTGCTGTAGGCACATCAGCCACATTAAAGTGTTCAGCACCATGATCACCTGGGGACCGATCAGATGATGCTGGTACCTCACCTTCATTTTTGATCTCCATCTCCAGATCACTTGCATCAAACTCGGAGTCTGACAAATCAGAGTCCTATTCAACAAAAAATAACGTAAAACGTCCACAGAGTATTTTGCTTTGCTAATTCACTTTGGTCTCTCGCCAGATGTTAGTGCCATTTTAGAAGTTGTTTGCTCTTCGTTACTCATGCACGCTTAGGGAATCGAGCTTAAATCAACAAAGCTATGTAACTTTCCTTCTAGCAAAGAGAGTCAAACTAAAATGTAAGGGTGAGTTTTGTTGCCCTTTACAGCCGATTACTGTCCTGTACTCCTGAATTTTGACAAAAGTTGACATCAGCCCTGAAAGAGTTCATGTTCCTAAAACTCAGGAGGGAAGATTGTAACCAAAGAAAGCTCTTGGTCCCCAAAATGCTAAAGCCAATAGTTCTTTATACAAAACTTTTTAAACAAAGGATGCTCAAGAGATAAAACAAAGACAAAAGCAAAGTTGAATTTAAAAAGGAATGGCTAAAAGACAAACCAAATCAGAGCAAAACTCATCCACAATCCTACAAGTCCCATATTATCAGATAAGACCAAAAAATTTGTACGTGAGCATCAGTAGGCAAGTTACCCGAAATATTCCATAACATTTCAGTAATTATTTACCACTCTGATGCTGATCTCCCTGATCATAAAATAGGTCATTACAATAGCAATTTACGAGAAGAATTTGTAATTAATTGCAGAATTATGGCAGATAAAAGATATTATCAAAATTTCATTTGAGGTTTCCTCTAGAGTGCCTCTTTTTCTTTCATGATTTGACCCAAAAACTAATCAGCACATCTTCATCTCATAACAGGCTTAAATGTTGAGTTTGGTATTTTTTACTCCTGCCATTTTAGCTCTAGACCATCCTCAAGAAACTGTGATGCAAAGACACACACAGACAGACAGACAGACACCCATCATCAAGATGTCAATGTTTTCAGTATCAGGGGACTCTAAAATGTTGAGACTCGTTGAAATTTTTGACAAATCTAAAGCTTTCGCTTCTCTCCCATAGACGAAAAAACATAACAAAAACATCAATAAAGAAAGCACATACAAAATCAAAAATTCAAAACGATTAGCCATAATAGAGAGTTTGAAGCTAAAGCCACAGTAGTCATCCTACTTCTGCTCTTCTCTTGTACTGTGTAAGCAAGGTGATAAATGTTTTGAGAAGGAGTGGAATCAGAAAATGGTACAGAGACGTTAGAATGCTAACAGGGGTCATAACCAGAAAGACTATAATTACTGTACATAAACAAATCTCAGGGCACGTAGCCAGAATCGTAGTCAAAGAACTTAGTGGTAAGTTGTAAACCAAAAAGGGATTCACGTAGCCAATCCCAAGAACTACAAGACATGAATTGTCATTAGAGTGTAGAAGTTCTTTTTTTCTTTTATGACTCCAGTCTTGTCCAACCAGAAACAGGGGTGCTAACCTTCAAAATATTACACTAGTGATGTTACAATGCTGTGATGTTCAACCTCTGGGACCCCCCATCTCATTGTATCCTAGCAACCAGTGTCCAGCATGGAGAAGTCCATCCATCCATTCATTTTCTAACCCACTGAATCCGAATAGGGTCACGGGGGTCCGCTGGAGCCAATCCCAGCCAACAAGACAGGAACCAATCCTGGGCAGGGTGCCAACCCACCACAGGACACACACAAACACACCAAGCACACACTAGGGCCAATTTGGAATTGCCAATCCACCTAACCTGCATGACTTTGGATTGTGGGAGGAAACCCACGCAGACACGGGGAGAACATGCAAACTCCACGCAGGGAGGACCCGGGAAGCGAACCCGGGTCTCCCAACTGCGAGGCAGCAGCACTACCACTGCGCCACCGTGCCACCCGCATGGAGAAGTCCGTAAGGAAAATATGACAACACCCTGTGAGAACTTGAACCATTTTCAACAATTTGAAAATAACAAGTAAAAAAATAAAAAAATATATATACATAACTGTGAGATTCTTTGGCCTCAGAAACCCTGAAAATCATCTTGAGTTGGTAAAATTAAAATTATAAGCAATATCATAACAGCCCATTTGTAGTTTTGGGGGCCTTGCCCCCACGGGGTTCATACACACTGCAATAAACAAAGGATGATGACTCAAATGGAGACATAGAAAGTTTTTTTAAAAGAAGATAACCAGAAAATGAGATGTTGTCAAAGATACACACAGAGATCAGAACCAAAGATCCAACCACAGCCAAGAAGCATTAATCAAAAATGGTGGTTAAAAAGCAATGCCAAAAATCATATGCCTGAGAGAAAGAAAATAAAAGATTCACACTAGTTATTTTAGGAAGTTACCTCAAATTAAGATAGAAAATGACAAACAGTGTCAGCCTTTTAACTTGTCAGTAACTGATTATAGGTTGCGACCTCTGAGACCACAAACCAACGACTGAGAAACTCGATGGCAGGCTCGTAACATGGTAGCAACTGTATGGTGTCAAAATGACGCAAAATATTTTCAACAACATCAAATTATTTTTTTATATAAAAAGTAAACAAATACTTGAAATGCTCAGAGTCCAAACCCTCATAAGAGACGAATAAAGAGGAGAACATTTCTAAGGAAAGGCTATGAAAAATTTAGAACAAAACAAAATCCATCCATCCGTTATCCAGCCCACTATATCCAAACTACAGGGTCACGGGGGTCTGCTGGAGCCAATCCCAGCCAACACAGGGCGCAAGGCAGGAAACAAACCCTGGGCAGGGTGCGAGCTCACCACAGGATGCGCACACACACACAGCACACACTAGGGACAATTTAGGATCACTAATGCACCTAACCTGCATGTCTTTGGACTGTGGAAGGAAACCGGAAACCCACACAGACACAGGGAGAACATGCAAACTCCACGCAGGGAGGACCCGAAAAGCGAACCCGGGTCCCCTAACTGCAAGGCAAAAACAAAATTAGAACACCAATATTAACAAAACAATTCTAACCAAATATTAATCAAAATAAAATATACCGTGTAATAGCTCCAGGAGTGTTGTGCAATGGCTGGCCCTGCACTCTGACCCCAAAGATCACACAAAATCCCTTGGGGATTAATACAGTGCACAGTACCAAATACCACAAAAAAAAGTATATCTATAAACTGCTCAACAAAAATTAAAGGAACACTTTTTGATCAAAGCATAGCATCAAATCAGTGAAACTTCTGGGATATTGAGCTGGTCAGTTAAGTAGCTGAGGTGGTTGTTAATCACTATGTGCCATTGCCAGAAGGTTTGCGGTGTCTCCCAGCACAGTCTCAAGGGTATGGAGGAGATTCCAGGAGACAGGCAGTTACTGTAGGAGAGCTGGTAGAAGTTCCTTAACCCATCAGCAGGACTGGTATCTGCTCCTCTGGCCAAAGAGGAACAGGATGAGCACTGCCAGAGCCCTACAAAATGAGCAGCAGGCCACTGGTGTGAATGTTTCTGACCAAACAATCAGAAACAGACTTCATGAGGGTGGCCTGAGGGCCCGACGTCATCTAGTGGGCCCTGAGCTCACTGCCCGGCACCGTAGAGCTCGATTGGCATTTGCCATAGAATACCAGAATTGGCAGGTCCACAACTGGCACCATGTACTTTTCATAGATTAGAGCAGATGAGCACATGTGACAGACATGAAAGGGTCTGGAGAACCCAAGGAGAATGTTATGTTGCCTGTAACATCGTTCAGCATGACCAGTTTAGTGGTGGGTCAGTGATGGTCTGGGGAGGGACACACAAACCTCTACAGGCTAGACAATGGCACCTTGACTGCCATTAGGTATTGGGATGAAATCCCTGGACCCACTGTCAGACCCTGTGCTGGTGCAGTTGGTCCTGGGTTCCTCCTGGTGCACGGCAATGCCTGGCCTCTTGTGGTGAGAATATGCAGCAGGCAGTTCCTGGAGGATGAAAGAATTGATACCATTGACTGGCACCCACACTCGCCTGACCTAAATCCAATAGAACACCTCTGGGCCATTATGTTTCTGTCCATCTGATGCCACCAGGTTGCACCTCAGACTGTCCAGGAGCTCAGTGTTGCCCTGGTCCAGATCTGGGAGGAGATCCCCCAGGACACCATCCATCATCTCATTAGGAGCATGCCCTGAAGTTGTCAGGCATTCATACAAACTACTGAGTACGATTTTGGTAAAGTGGACTAGCCTGACGCGTCATTTTTTCACCTTGATTTTAGGGCTGTGAATTCAGCCCTCTGTAGGTTGATAATTTTCATTTCCTTCGAAGGATGTGGTATCCTTCTTGTTCCTAACACATTACCATATCAGTCCATATCAGTAGAGATATCCAGCAGGATTTTTACCCCATAGAGATCTGATGTGTTTTCAAAGTGTTTCTTTAATTTCTTTGAGCAGTTTATTTATATATATATATAAGTATATATATATATATACTTATAAACATACAAGAATACAAAAATTAAATTTATAGCATTTACAAAAAACAGGAAAAAAATGTTAAATGAAAAGAGACCTCACTTAAGCCTGGGGTGAAATCCTGACTATATCATAACACCATCTATTTTCTGGGTCCACTTACCCAATTGTATGATTTTAGGTGAGAAAAAACTATCCTGACAACATTTAGCACAAGTCAGAAACGACAAGCGTTTGGGGCTATTGGGACGACTTACAAATTGTCATTGTTTCTGTGGGACAGAACAAGCAAGCAAGCAAAAGTGACGTGAAGTGAGTGGTCCACATTGAGTTAGCTTACATGTACACACAAAACCAGGGATAACAAGAAGCCCAATTTCTTCAAAAAGTCGTTTACATGTGCAAGTATGCTTCTGAAGTTCTCCTCTAGCAAAACGCTCCAATGCCATTAAACTGGGCAACAACAAAAATTAGACATTATCATTAGCCGCTGTGACTCAGAAAACAAGCACAAAGCCTGTGATAAATATCTTGCATTTTATAAATGTTTAGTCCTTTATGTGCTCTTAAGTAAATAACATATACTGTATCCCTTTTTCACATCCTTGTTGTGAGCACAGATGATTCGTGCTATGAACACTTGCCGCGGCATCACCCAGTCACACTGTTTCAACATATCTACAGCAAACAGCTGGATTCAAATGAATGGTTTATGGTAAAGGATTAGACACAGCACACTTTTTTCTGCTTGGCTGTGCGATTGAGCCCTGAAAAAGACCGACATACCAGCACTGTGCTCCTGGGCCGCTCTTAGCAGTTTGGGGGCCCGACGCGATTCAGAAATGTGCAGACCCCGGATGGGGCGGGGAAGGTGTTCTAATAAAACAGATGACCAGTACACCTACATGTACGCTTGTGTGTGTGCAGAGTGGTAAAATATTGATTTTATTTTGGATCTGGTAAAGGCCGGTAATATAGGGATATTTCATGATTTTATGGGGATCTCTCTGAATGAATCCGAAACAAATCTCTAAAATTAACGTTTGCTATAGTGCATTTGGCAAAGTTACGATGGCGTGACAATATTATTAGGGATTTAGGTGAAGATTTCAATTCGGATAATAAATTACCATTTTTAATAAGACTAAGAGATGCATATTCCAGACTGAGCGATCGCTATTTATACATTCCCAGTCCCGTGGCCACGTCCCCGATGCCCTGCCTGCTGCCCCCTGCTCCTACCCTTCCCCTCCGAATTTGACTCAGAACGATACATGACGTGAGGAACTGGCACAGACGCCTGCAGTGCCAGGGGCATGACAGGGGCCCCAGGCCCACAGCCCGACAACAAAAAAAAAAAATTATAAGTCGGGACCCCCTCACAGTCGGGGCCCTACGCGGATGCCTAGGAATGTCCCTGCGTGCTCTTTCCTTTACACCCAAGTGCTGCTGGGATAATAATAATGCAGGTAGTTTTACTTCAATAAAATAAGTATTACATTAGGTTACTCATCGTAATGGGACTACGTAACTTTTAATGCGTTACCCCAACATTGCCCCCGAGATTGTGCTGCTGAGTTTAGCACTGTAAATTCAGTGCATCAACATAAATGTATTGATTTCTGAAATACTGAGACTGATTATTTCAACTTGGGGAAGTAATAATGGGATCATCTGAGCCCTGGAAATTTACCTTGTGGATGCTTCTACCATTGCCTCCTGAAAGCGTCTAGAAAGCATAACAAAATCCTTAAGTGTACCCAGGTTAAGGGTTTACATGGCCAAATAACCGGGTTACTAGCAGAGAAAATCCATGCATATTAAACTGATTTCTCAGAGATCAATAAACTGCTTTCTCTAACAGGAATAAGGGATTTTAAAAAGCAGAGGATTTTTTTAAAGCACAATAAAACACAATCATTGTATCCTCAGTGTTCTCTCCAGTCCTCCAGTCACATACTGTAATGCTACTAAACCCACGGCTGCCTCCCAACACCTTAACCTAACCATCTGAGAAGTGTGAAATGGATTTCTTCAAAAAGAAGAAAAGGGCGGGGCTGAAAACTGTGGATGAAAACGTTTAAGTCTCTCCAACAGGGGGCAGCAATGTGCAAGGATTTATAAGATAGGAGCTGCAGTAGAGTCTGAGGGTAGAAGCAGTCAACTCAGAATCCAGTTAAGTAGGACTAACTAAGATTTTGCACAAGCCAAGATACAGTAGGACGCTAAAATTAATTGAAATTTTAAATGATTTATTAAGCAGCGCAGCCAGTGGTGAAGGGTCATTGGATAGATCAGGGATTTGATGTTAAACATGCCATCGTCATTAGAGGACTTCTGTTTGATTCTGTTTTAGTGTTGCCATTGATAATAAATTGTTATCTGGTTTATTTTACAAGGACCCCCAACTTACAAACGCATACTAAGTTTTGTTAACATTAACTAGCAAGCACTGAATAGCAGACTCACATCTCACAAGAACTCGCTCAAAGTTCAATTAACACAGATTGAAATGAATAAATTCACATTCATAGTTCACCATTTCAATTTTGAACTAGTTCATGTTCAGTTCATTTTTTATTTTTTAAGGAGTGAGAATAAGTGACCCATGAGTTTACTTTTTTCAACTTTGCATGCTTTATATTAGGCTATTACATCCATCCATCCATTTTCCAACTCGTTGAACCCAAACACAGGGTCATGGGGGTCTGCTGGAGCCAATCCCAGCCAACACAGGGCACAAGGCAGGAACCCAGGCAGGGCGCCAACCCACACCCACCATACACTAGGGGCAATTTAGAATTACCAATCCACCTAACCTGACATTATACTGCACTATCGTATGCACAAATCATTAGGAAATGTCATGTGCAGAGGTGGC
The DNA here is from genome assembly GCF_016835505.1 of Polypterus senegalus. Lineage (NCBI taxonomy): Eukaryota > Metazoa > Chordata > Cladistia > Polypteriformes > Polypteridae > Polypterus > Polypterus senegalus. The sequence goes on from NC_053157.1 coordinate 80,698,612, forward strand.
CATCTCCAGTCCTGGAGAGACACAGTGGCTACAGGTTTTCATTCTAACTATTTTCTTAATTAGTAACTACTTTTTACCACGTTATGTAATTTATTCGCTATTTAAGGCTCAAACCCTTTAAATCAGGGATGAGCAACATCAGTCCTGGAGGGCCACGGTGGCTTCAGGTTTTTGTTCCAACCCAAATTTTTTATGAGAAATCATTCATTGCTGATGAAGCACTTATTGCTTAAGTGACATTTTTGTGCTTCATTTTTGTTGTCTCACTTGTTAAGATTTTGAACTCTCGGTCGATTATTTTAGTCTTAAACAGCTGTATTCATTGTTTCAGTTGCTCCTTATTAGCAATAAGGAACCAGCAGTTTTACATCTAGCTTGTCTCCATTCCCACCCGTGTGTATTTATCATTCACTATTTGGTTTAATTAAGTACACAGAAGGAAACTGAAGAGAAAGTGAAGAAATCAAAACTACTTATCAGTTTTAGGCTTCAAATCATTTGGATGATAAATAAAAAAGAATGATCTGACATGATTGAGTTAAAACACTAACAAGCCATGAAATTTAATAAGATCTGTTATTGGTGAGGATTTGCTTCTGATTAAGCAACTGGGTTGGAACAAAAAACTGCAGTTCTTCAGGATCAGAGTTGGCCACCCCTGGTTATGTGTATGTAGACTGAAGGGGTACAAGGATGGATGGCACCCAGAGGATTATGGTGGGCACAGCCTAGACATACAGTGCATCCAGAAATTATTCACAGTGCATCACTTTCCCCACATTTTATTATGTTACAGCCTTATTCAAAAATGGATTAAATTCATTTTTTTCCACAGAATTCTACGCACAACACCCCATAATGACAACGTGAAAAAAGTTTACTTGAGGTTTTTGCTAATTTATTAAAAATAAAAAAACTGAGAAATCCGATGTACATAAGTATTCACAGCCTTTGCTCAATACTTTGTCGATGCACCTTTGGCAGCAATTACAGCCTCAAGTCTTTTTGAATATGATGCCACAAGCTTGGCACACTGATCCTTGGCCAGTTTTGCCCATTCCTCTTTGCAGCACCTCTCAAGCTCCATCAGGTTGGATGGGAAGCGTCGGTGCACAGCCATTTTAAGATCTCTCCAGAGATGTTCAATCGGATTCAAGTCTGGGCTCTGGCTGGGCCACTCAAGGACATTCACAGAGTTGTCCTGAAGCCACTCCTTTGATATCCTGGCTGTGTGCTTAGGGTCGTTGTCCTGCTGAAAGATGAACCGTCGCCCCAGTCTGAGGTCAACAGTGCTCTGGAGCAGATTTTCATCCAGGATGTCTCTGTACATTGCTGCAGTCATCTTTCCCTTTATCCTGACTAGTCTCCAAGTTCCTGCCGCTGAAAAACATCCCCATAGCATGATGCTGCCACCACCATGCTTCACTGTAGGGATGGTATTGGCCTGGTGATGAGCGGTGCCTGGTTTCCTCCAAACGTGACGCCTGCCATTCACACCAAACAGTTCAATCTTTGTCTCATCAGACCAGAGAATTTTGTTTCTCATGGTCTGAGAGTCCTTCAGGTGCCTTTTGGCAAACTCCAGATGGGCAGCCATGTGCCTTTTACTAAGGAGTGGCTTCCGTCTGGCCATTCTACCATACAGGCCTGATTGGTGGATTGCTGCAGAGATGGTTATCCTTCTGGACGGTTCTCCTCTCTCCACAGAGAACCTCTGGAGCTCTGACAGAGTGACCATCGGGTTCTTGGTCACCTCCCTGACTAAGGCCCTTCTCCTCCGATCGCTCAGTTTAGATGGCCGGCCAGCTCTAGGTAGAGTCCTGGTGGTTTCAAACTTCTTCCTCACGGTTGATGGAGGCCACTGTGCTCATTGGGACCTTCAAAGCAGCAGAAATTTTTCTGTAACCTTCCCCAGATTTGTGCCTTCAAGACAATCCTGTCTCAGAGGTCTACAGACAATTCCTTTGACTTCATGCTTGGTTTCTGCTCTGACATGAACTGTCAACTGTGGGACCTTATATAGACAGGTGTGTGTCTTTCCAAATCCTGTCCAATCAACTGAATTTACCACAGGTGGACTCCAATTAAGCTGCAGAAACATCTCAAGGATGATCAGAGGAAACGAGATGTACCTGAGCTCAATTTGGAGCTTCATGGCAAAGGCTGTGAATACTTATGTACATGTGCTTTCTCAATTTTTTTATTTTTAATAAATTTGTAAAAACCTCAAGTAAACTTTTTTCACATTGTCATTATGGGATGTTGTGTGTAGAATTCTGAGGAAAAAAATGAATTTAATCAATTTTGGAATAAGATGTTACATAGCAAAATGTGGAAAAAGTGATGCTGTGAATACTTTCTGGATGCACTCTATGTTCAGGGACAGTTTTTAATAACAGTCTATCCATGTCTGGAAGAGATGCCAACATATCACTGAGCACACTCATGCAAAGCCAGAGTGAGTATAATTTATAGTGACCAATCAAGATTCTTTATGCATTTTTGGGATGTGATTGGAATCCTGAGTACCAAGAGAAACTCTGTTCTAACATGCAGACTTCCCATACATATGGGCATAAATGGAATTCCAAACAGGATGGTGGCTCTAAGGGCTCGTTTATACTTCACGCTCAGAACACGTTCGCTCAAAAATCATGGCTGCCACGCGTTCCCAGCATTTTTTTGATGCATCCTCTGAGCAGGTCATCAGAAATTAAGGTGACGTGTGCACAAGTTGCAGTACCACCAAAAAGTCAGAGGGCACAGTGTGATAAAAGTTGGAATGTGACGTCAGAGTCTCTGTTTACTATGTACATTTGACAGAAAGCCGCTATGCGGATCCTACGGGATTAATGTGCGGGCTTCAATGTTTGATGAATGGTTCGATGTGGTAAATCAAAATGCCGACTTACAGATGCATTCATGGTGCTTTTATATTCAAGCGTCGCATATTCCCGATCGTAATGACACGATATATTTTAAAAGTCTCACATACCATCTTTTGTGCCGTCTTTTTTTTCTGTGGCTTCCTCAGATAAACAGCAGCGGCAAACAGCAATAGATCACCACACAGAACACATTAAATGTATGATATTCCAACACTCTGCGCATTTAAAATCCTTAGATTTATACTTGATGATGAAATGCATTAAAGTATGTATGTTACATTTTACAGATAAATCGTTAATTGCATTTAAATAATGAATACTGTAAATAATTACACACATGGGGGTGACACAGTGGCAGAGCGGTAGCACTAGTGTCTTGCAGTGAGTCATGTCGCTGGTGTTCCCTGACGGAGTTTACATGTTTTCTTGCTGGGTTTCCACAGTGTGCATTGGTTTCCTTCCAAAGATATGCAGATTTGGTGACACTAAAATGATGCTAGTGTATGTGAGTGCTTGTAGTCACCTTGCGATGAGCTGAAGCCCTGACTAGGTACAGTTTCTGCCTCATGCCCAATACTTGCTGGAATGGACACATCCCTGGATTGATGGATTTAATCATTAAACATCCTTTTCAGAAATATTGCGGTAAGGTGTCATTGGAATTTAACGGGTGTTCCAGGCAATTCACAACACAGCGAAGCCGAAACTGTTCTCACTGTGATAATATCTCGCACTGCCACCTGGTGGATTCTTCCAGATTTACATAAAGTATGCACACAAGGATAAACAGTAAAACGCTTGCGTAGCAGGAGTGTCCGCTGGAGTATACGTTGTGTCGTGTGAAGTATAAACCTGGCCTAACACCACATCACTATGCTACCATATAGGAAATATGCTAACCTCAATGTGTGTCATGAATTAATAAGGCCGATATTCAACAGAGGTTTACTGTAAAGATTATTATATTTATTACATGTCGGTCCTTCCTCCCCATAGATATCCTTGGAAATAATTTTCTGTGAGGTCTGTTTTTAACTGGTTATCGTCATTGTTATGTCACAACACAATTGAGGTAATAAAGTGTGATAAAGATTAGTATTCCTACTTCGTAAGTCTAAGGACATAGGGTTAAATTCCAAATCTAGTGGCCATCTGTGTGACAATTTAACCTGACAGTTTAAAAGCTACAGCAGTCATCAAATGTTTTCACTTACAATGCTTTTTTATATTTTGCATTTCATCCCCACAAGGAAAATTAATTTTCTCAAACTGAAAACAAATTGTTCCTATTCTTCATAATGACATATAATTTTAAGCTAATCTCCAAACTGTTCACCCTCCTTGCCGTGACATGTCAAACAGACTTCATCACACCTTCTTGCTGTTAAACGTTATGCAATTATTCTGTGCTCAGTTTGAACTGGGAAGTTCCTAGATGGAATTTTCAACTGGAAAATTCTCATAAGTCAGATTTCCTACTCAGAAACTCGGTGCTGGACTGTCAAGTCTGAGTTTGTCCAATTTTAGATTATGACATCAATCCAAAATGCCAGCATACATCGTAAACTTTAGAGAATGCTGTAGTATTATACTGTTTAGATAGATAGATAGATAGATAGATAGATAGATAGATAGATAGATAGATAGATAGATAGATAGATAGATAGATAGATAGATACTTTATTAATCCCAAGGGGAAATTCACATAATCCAGCAGCAGTATACTGATACAAAGAAACAATATTAAATGAAATAGTAATACAAATGAAAAAGAATTAAAATAAAATTAATGTTCGCAATTTACTCCCGGTGGAATTGAAGAGTCACATAGTGCGGGGAGGAACGATCTCCTCAATCTGTCAGTGGAGCAGGACAGTGACAAAAGTCTGTCACTGAAGCTACTCCTCTGTCTGGAGATGATCCTGTTCAGTGGATGCAGTGGATTCTTCATGATTGACAGGAGTTTGCTTAGTGCCCGTCGCTCTGCCACAGATGTTAAACTGTCCAACTTTAATCCTACAATGGAGCCTGCCTTCTTAACAAGTTTGTCCAGGCGTGAGGCGTCTTTCATCTTTATGCTGCCACCCCAGCACACCACCGCGTAGAAGAGGGCACTCGCCACAACCGTCTGGTAGAACATCTGCAGCATCTTACTGCAGATGTTGAAGGATGCCAACCTTCTCAGAAAGTATAGTCTGCTCTGACCTTTCTTACACAGAGCATCAGTATTGGCAGTCCAGTCCAATTTGTCATCCAGCTGCACTCCCAGATATTTATAGGTCTGTACCCTCTGCACACAGTCACCTCTGATGATCGCAGGGTCCATGAGGGGCCTAGTCCACGATCCATGCCACCAGGTGTGAGTCTACTCCCATCTCAGTCAGCTTGTCTCTAAGGAGCAGAGGTTGGATGGTGTTGAAGGTGCTAGAGAAGTCCAGAAACATAATTCTTACAGCACCACTGCCTCTGTCCAGGTGGGAGAGGGATCGATGAAGCATATAGATGATGGCATCCTCCGCTCCCAGCTTCTCCTGGTATGCGAACTGCAGAGGGTCAAGGGCATGACGGACCTGTGGCCTCAGGTGGTGAAGCAGCAGCCGCTCCATGGTCTTCATCAGATGTGACGCCAGAGCAACAGGTCGGAAGTCATTCAGCTCACTAGGATGTGATACCTTTGGGACAGGGGTGATACAAGATGTTTTCTAAAGCCTTGGGACTCTCCCCTGTTCCAGGCTCAGGTTGAAGATGCTCTGTAGAGGACTCCATAGTTCCAACGCACAGGCCCTCAGCAGTCGTGGCGATACACCATCTGGACCCGCTGCTTTGCTGGCACGAAGTCTTTTCAGCTCTCTGCTCACATGGGCTGCTGTAATTGTGGGTGGGAATGTCTCACCTATGCTGGTATCAGCAGAAGGATGGTTGGAGGATGCAGTACTCCGAGGTGAGCGTGGGTTACTGTGATCAAACCTATTAAAGAAGTTGTTCATTTGGTTTGCTCTCTCCACGTCTGTCTCAATGGCGGCACCCCGCTTCGAGCTGCAGCCAGTGATAATCTTCATCCCATCCCACACTTCCTTCATGCTGTTGTTCTGCAACTTCTGCTCCAGCTTTCTCCTGTACTGCTCTTTCACCGCCCTGAGCTGGACTCGGAGTTCCTTCTGCACACACTTGAGCTCATGCTGATCACCACCTTTAAAAGCCCTTTTCTTCTGGTTCAAAAGGCCCTTGATGTCACTTGTAACCCATGGCTTGTTGTTAGCATAGCAGCATACTGTTCTTACTGGAACTACAATGTCCATACAGAAGTTGATGTAATCAGTTATGCTTTCAACAGCCTCTTCAATGTTCTCACTATGTGACCCAAGCAATATATCCCAGTCTTATTAGTACTTCTGGCAATTTGTGTCTCACTTAACGAGTCACACACATAGTACTGACCAACATTTTTTCTGTGGAGATGCTGCTGTAATTTTTGGATATGCAAAATATTATGTAATGCACTGTTATCAACTAGTATTTACTCCAAAAAAGCAAGCACAACAATGGTTTTCCTAGAGGCATCGATATTGGTTTTCCGATTGTTTTATTGGAACGTGGTCTATTCAGGTCAGCTTTGACATCTGAGGTAAATGGAACACAGCATTGGTTAAGGGCAGGTGGTTAGCACATTAGTTGGTTCTTCTAACTCACTGGCTTCTGCTGTAGAACTGATTCCACTTTTACACACAGTAGTAGCAGAATAGGCTTGGATTCCTTGAAAATCTAAGGCCTGTGTGTCCGGGCCCTCTGAATAACCTGATCGGTCAATTAGGCTGTGTTGTAGCAATTGAAAAACGAATGAAAAAGAGTAAAGCATAAGAGACGCACTGAGAAGACGGAAACCATAAAAGTGAACAGGAGGTGAGCAAGGCAGCTCCAAATGAAAGAGTCTGAGAAGCAGGGTTTATGGGAACGCGTTCAACGCATAGAGCATCAGTCAAGAGAGAGTCAGACACATACAGATACAGAGAAAAAGATACACGTAGGACAAGAGATAGCAAAAGTTTTAAAATGTATGTTATTACTTGTCTTTGATAGGTTACATTGCTAGTCTGTAGTAAATGAAGTGCGTTCAGAAAATGAATGAATAAAATGTAAAGCAATGCGTAACATGTCGACTAGTCAATCAGGGTATTGTGACTGTGATTCTGCTTCATTCAATTAGATTTCACTCCTCAGGTAAAAATGTAAGAGTTGCTAAGTATAAGGAAAATCAGATTATACTTCTCATTGACATTAATCAAAGTAATTTTGTATTTCAAAATGGACAAATGAAACATTTTCTGAAAAAGGGTCAAAATCCCATTGGCTATGGAAAACTAATATTTTTGATACCCCTCACATTTTGAATGCTGAAATATTTTTTCTCTATCTTCCTTTTGAATAAACTGACAAATTTTCATTTGTATCACCATAGATAAAGAAGACCTGTTTGTTCCATCAGCGACTTACTTTGAAATAGTTTACCTCCGGCCTGACCAACCTTCAATCATTCCCTGTCGGGTGACTAGTCCTACAACAAAGGTGACTCTGCACAGGGAAGTGCCCCCTGTGGAAGTCGATGTCAACGGTACGCTGATCAGCTATGACCCGAGGAAAGGTTTTATAATCCACCAGCCTGATCCTGAATACAAGGGAGTGTTTTATTGCAAAGCCATCATGCGGGGGACGCCTCAAATGTCAATCAAATATCAGCTGCTTTATGTGGAAGGTGAGTGGATCTCTACACAGTAAAACTGTTAATGTTAGATTTGAGTAAGGATTTAGCCGAGAACAGGCCATTAGGCCTAACAAGCTTGCCAATCCTATTCAACTAGTCTTCAAAATAACATCATGTCGAGACCTGAAGGTCCCTAAATTTCTACGCTGTACACACACTACTTGGTGATGTATTTCATGTATCTGTGGTTGTACTGCATATGCAAAGAAAAACTTTCTGATATTTGTGTGAAATTTGCCCTAAAAGGATAAGTTTGGTATTTTTCAAGTCAAAGTTATTTCTTCAGAATCATGGTACTGTATATGTTAATTTGGCACATAAAATTGTGTTCGAAACCATGCCTGTTCTTGCATCTTATGATGGGAGTCCAAACATGAAAAAAGGATTTAAACTTACCAAAAATGTCCACTTTAAAGCAGCAATGTTTTAATTTAGTAAAACATACCTCTTGTGTTTATGAGGCCTTCTTGTGGTATTGAAAGGAAATTAGAAATAATTATTTTATCACTTATTCATGGAACTGTTTTCCTCGAGGTAAGAATACAGAATGGCTGGACAATTATAATGTGTTACATGGTATAACGTATGGAATAAGCACCACAGTGAAATGAATTTATCTTATTTACAATACATCGGAAAGCGAACAAATAGCACCAGTCAGTCAAAAAGAGCAAAACTGAAATCGTACTGTGATTCGGAAAGCGAGCAAATAGCACCACAAATACGGAAAGCCAGTGAGAAACAGTAGCACTGAAACTGTATTGGGAGAAATGGTGGGGAGGGGTGCTCTGTTTGTAAGGAGCGTCTGTGTTGAACCGTGGTGCCATTTAATGGATGTTGGCGATGTTAATCACAAAGAGAAGTGACATATAACCGCTGCTGTGTGTGGGGAAATGGTGGGGGAAGGATGCTGTCCATATAAGGCGAGTCTATGTTCAAACGTGCTGCCATATAATGGATGCTGGCGAATGAAATACAGCACTATCAGTGCACGTGGGAGTGTGACCCGTGGAAATGCGGGTGTATCAGCTGGATACGTGCACTGGGTCGTTCACGTTTTACATCCATACGCCAGTTCCCCATCACGCGATCAAAGCAGTCGGCCTTCTGATACTTGGACATTTCCGCCATCTCTTGACAATTTAAAGAATTAGGGGTAAAGAGCGACCCACAGTGGGGGAAGAATGCTGTCTTTTTAAGCATAGACATATATAGATAGACACCGCATTCATTGTGTTGCCTAGTCGACACGATGCGTCAGCGTTTGCCCTATTGCGAGAGGCAAAAGTGCCATTTAAACTAATACAGGTAGATGTGGAAACCGGGTTTTCTGATGAAAAAGCAATAACGTTTAAAACAGGATCGTTTACATACAACAGATTTTGGCGAATCGTTTAAATGCAATTATTTATATCCATTTATACACTAATAATGGCAATTATTAAATAATTCCTCCCATATAAGTAACATTTCTCAGACTGCCTTCTTCAATCTATGAAACATTTCTAGTCGTCCAGTACTGAAGTATTGGCTAATGCCCGAGTCACCTCACGTATAGATTACTGTAATGCTATTCTATCTGGCATCTCACAAAAACGTATCCATCGCTTACAACTTCTTCAAAATTCTGCTGCCAGGCTAATAACCTGCTGTTCTAAATCCACTGAACATATCCCACCTATTGTCTCTCAACTTCACTGGTTCCCAGTTAAATACAGAATACAATACAAAATACCGCTCTTAACATTTAAAGCTCTCCACTACCTCACTGATCTCCTACAGACTTGCACTCCTCTCGCTCACTCACATCGTCATCTGCAGCTCGCGTTTCTGTACCACACATCAAACTCTGTGCTATGGGAGCTCAAGCGTCTCTCATAGTGCTCCTCAACTCTGGAATTCTCTTCCCTCTCATATTCGTATTTTGCTCTTTTCGTCTCTCCATCTCTGCTCTCCTATGTAGTGTTTTTGAGCCACTTCTGGCGCCTACCAATACAGTAGTTAAGCGGTAATGCTAAAGGTACTCTCATCTTCATAGTTGGATATTTGCCCAATTTAAACAAAAACTTATTTGTCTAAATCCTAAAAGAAAACAGCCCCAAAAGTGGTAGATTCTCAAAATGAAAATGGTGTGTGCTCAGATTCACAACACAAGGTAACTACGTCCCTGAAGGTGGTGAAAGGTCATCACAGAGAGAGAGAAATTCGCCAAGATGAGGTGTACGCCTGGTTTAAAATGGCCGAATCCCCTTATATTTTCTTTAATTTTTTAATTCCTTTCTAAAGCAACATGGATACACTGTTTTACAATATTTGTGCAACCTCAAAATGCAGATTAATGTCCAATAACAATTCATTTTTAAAATAAAAACAAAACAAAAGACAAGTTAACAGCTATGTACCAACGTTCTTCTTAAAGAATATCCTTTAAAGCAACAGTTGCAATTCACTGTACTAATCAATCCATCCATTATCCATCAAAGGTCTGCTGGAGCCAATCCCAACCAACACAGGGCACAAGGCAGGAAACAAACCCCGCCGCAGGGCACACACACACACACACACACCAAGCACACACCAGGGACAATTTACGATCGCCAGTGCAGCTAACCTGCATGTCTTTGGACCGTGGGAGGAAACCCACGCAGACACGGGGAGAACATGCAAACTCCACGCAGGGAGAACCCCACTGGACTAATTCCCGCAAATTTCTAAACACTTTAACCTTGTGACGTCTTAAAATATGCTTGTTTGCGGAAAAGCTTCATCTTCTTCTGTCATTTTGGATAGCTCATGCCTCTCATTCCTGTAATCAGCCAAATTGCTTTCCCCTAAACTTTCTCTAGAGCTGCTGTATCTTTTTTTGGAACACCTAGACTAAAACTGCACGCAGTACTTCAGTTGAGGCCTCACCAGTGTGTTATAAAGCTTAAGCATAACCTCACTTGACTTGTACTCCACACATCCTGTTATTTAACCTGACATCTTGTTAGTTTTCTTGATTGCTTCTGTACGCTGACTAGAATTAGATAATGATGAGTCCACTATGACTCACAGATCCTTCTCGTTGAGGGGTACTTTCAAGTTTCAAACCTCTCATTGTGTATTCAGATCTAACATTTTTAATTCCTACGTGCAATACCTTACATTTATTTACATTAAATTTCATCTGCCATACATCTGTTACCCTCAATGTTCTGTCCCCGTCTTTCTGTAACAATTCAGGTTATCTACCATTTCTTCTTATTTCCTGAGGGACACCACTTTTAACATCATCTAATTCTGAGAAGGTTCCTCTCTCTCTGCTACCTTTTATTCTTTGCATTTAAGCCAATTTTCTACCTTACTACATAAGGTGTCCTGAATTCCCACTTCTTTTAATTAAAACATTTCCATATATACACTTTAAAGGACCACTGAAATGCTATATGAGTTAATTTAGCACTGTCGAAACAGTGTTTGAAGTTAAAGATTTACTGTATAATAAACTATGAGGTGACTCAGTGGATTTGTACTTCTTTCCTACAGTAGTTTATTTCAAATATGCGATTACAGTCTTCATTTATGTGTCAATGCAGTTTTTTTGTGAATATACCTTGCAATTGAAGTGGTTCCTTCTTTGGACCCTCAGTAAGGCCAGGATATGCTCTGAACTCCCTTTGACTGAGTAACTGAAAAAGCAAATAAAAGTGAATTAGAGCATGGAAAGTTCATAGAAATGTCATCCCTGCTGGGAAACAAACGATGATCCAGTCCTTGTGTAATGCTGCCCAGTGTGTCACTGCGCTGCCTCATCTCCGAAGAATCGTTTTCAAAAATATAAAGGCAAAGGGGAGCCAAATCTTCAGTTACAGCAGGCCCAAAGGAATATATCCTCTTGTGTATTGCTTGCATGTCTGCTAAATCACTTAAGAACGAAGCAAGCATTTCAGGCATGTGTTAGCTGGCATGCTAACAAAAGTAAAGGATTTAACTTAATTAAATGCAGAAGTGAAACTCTGATTAATGAATCAGACTGGGAAACAAGCAATAAAATGTTACCTCCCCAGGGCTGGGATTGCTGCTGTTGGGTTTAATACTTGAGAATAAATATCATTATATCATTTAATAGAACAAAAAGGTTGTGTCGCTCTTTCCAGGTATGATAGCAGCAATGGATAATTAAATTAATTGGGGTTAAGTATTGAAGTGTGGACTCTAGTGGGCTGAATAATTATTTTGTATTCCAAGAGCTGCTTATAATGGAATGAGAGATTCAGAAAATCTCCCTCAATAACAGCGCTTTTAAGTATTTGCGACCCGGGTTTTCATAACAGTTTTAATCGCGCCCCCATTAATGTTTTTTTGAAAGGAGCCCACTAATACCAATTTGTTCTTTTTTAATTATTGATATATCATAGATGCATACTTTATTATACCTACTTGACTTTTATCAACATTTATCTAACTCTACGTTTATTTTTCTAGTATCAGAATGTAGTTTAAGTTAATTTGTTTTGGTTTCAATAGATGTATTTTTCATATTTTTGATTCTTGTTTTCTTTTTTTCACATCTTCGCGCCCCCCTTTTTGTTATGCCCCACAGTTTGAGAACCACTGCTCAATAAAATGCATACACATATCTGCGCATCAAAGGCTCCTTCCTGGTTTTAGATACATAGGGAATGTCTATTTGTTTTAAATTAAGTACAGTACACTATTCAGAATACATTAATATTCCAGAAAAATAGAATTTTGCATGTTGACCAGTAGGGTGGCCCAGTATTAAGTGATGGAACTTCACAGCTCTGCAGTCCTGGGTTTGAATCCTGTGCCTGTGTCTATGAGGGGCTTTCTTAGTGTATTCCTGTGAAGTTAAACTGGCCTATTGTGAGAGAGAGAGTGTGTGTGTGTGTGTGTGTCCAAACTTTTGCCCCATCCAGAATTAATTTCTCCCAATACTTCCAGGGTGGGTTAATTTTCCCATGACCCTGACCTGGATTAAATAGGCTGAGAGAACACGGAGGAAATTTTTACTAGCTAGTTAATATTAATATGTTTACAGGATAATTTCATTTTAGTTCAAACAAATTCTGCCTACCAGTCCTTTCATACTTTAGTGACAGAAACCCTTTCTCAATTCTTCCACCTCCAGCATGAATGAGCCTAAAGAAGTCCCTGTACGGAGGAAAGCAAGTTGAAAGAAGGCCATTCAGCCATACTGTCAAGTCCCAACCCCCAGATATGACCACCCAACTGCCTGAAGATGCCGGTCACTGCCGACACCTTCCAGTTTCAGCTGGATGGCAGTTATGTTGGGCCCTTTTTGTCCCACTGTCAGTATACTAAAGGAGGCTGCTGACTCAAATTGCCTGAGCACTGAATTGCGTGTGCCTTACTGCACACATTGCTTTTTTAACCATGTCTTGTCCCATGATATTAAATCAATTCCCAAACCATCCAAGAGTAAATACTGACAATCAGACCCCAAAGCAATGTGCAGATTATTCCACTTGAAAATAATTCTCACAGCAGTGCTTGACGTTGGCCCGACATACCTGCTTTGTTCCATTTCAGTGACTTCAGTGCATGCAGTAGATGGCTGTGTACCAATGTGTTACACTGTGACTCCTCCCCAGTCAAATCTTCATGAAGCTCCCTCCCAACTGTTCTACCATATAATATAAAAGATAGATTCCACTCCACTCTGCTGTTATATAAAATTAAGGAATGCTCTCTAACCATCCCCACCCTGCTCTTCAATGTAGTTTTAATCTATCAACACGCTTAATACACTAAGGGAGCCAACCGCCATTCTTGGATGTGACATACACATAACAATGGACCACCTTCACCAATAAAGAGTTTTTCTCGTGTGAAATTAATACCACATCATGAGGAGGAGAAAGTATCACAGAAAAACATTGAGTACCAGCAATTATTTGTTTCTACTTCAAGCTCTGCCTGATAAATAGTTCACATATACATTCCATAGAGACTACACAGTTTTAGTTCAAAACGTTTTGTAAAATTGGATGCTTTACTGTAAATTGTTTTAATATTAAATACGCCTTGTAAATGGTCTTGTCCGAAGTCGTAACAAAAGATTTGGAGATATTCCTGCTTCACTTTCAAGAGTTCTACATATCTGCTAGTTCAATGTTTCTCAACATTTTTGATGTTGCAGCCCACTTTTTTACATTGTAATGGGTGACATGTATGGGCTCACATCCCAATCGGGATTGGCCCCAATTCCTTAACTGACCAGGAGGTCAATTTAATGGAGAGATCAGGTCAGGCTCTTTTACAAGGCTGCATACTTCCCTTACCTGCTTGATGGCAGCATCCCTGGGCTTCGGTACCCATTTGGACACCCGCAGGGAGTGCTGGGTATTGTAGTTTGGTAGCGCAGCCCTGCTGGGGTCTGTGGGTGCCGCTAGGAGGTACTGCAGGGAGTTGCACTCCCTACTGTTTGGGACTTCCACATGACAATGGAATTACTTGCAATGGAAAAAGTTCTAGCACCAGAAATACTCCCGGGTCTTCAATAGAAGAAATAACACGGGCGACACTCACCTGAAAGGAGTATGGAAAGGAGTGAAGAAGTGCGAGTATAATTTCCATATGGAGGTATTTGAATAAAATAATACTTTGTTTTAAACTTGGAATGTGTCTGTGCATTATTGTTTGGGGCTCTGTGGCACTCCTGTTGACCACAACATGTAAGTGTCTTCACGATCCACCATAATCTTCTGAGCATGTCCTCCATGAACAATCAAAGATGAGCAGGGATGAGGGTGGAGTGTAAGAGTGCATCAGAGCCTTGAGCACAAATACAGTACACCTCCATGGATGTGGTTAAAAATGCCTATTTTTATAGTTTAAACCCTAAATATACTCCAAAAACACTTTCATTTAATTTCAAACTCAGCTTAATACTTTACCTTAAAAAAAAAGAATGTAAAGGTAAACCTGCATACTGTACAGTACAGTAGTGAAATGTCACTCGCAGTGCTAGAATGTAAAATACCGATGTTACCCCTATGTGTACTGTAATTCATGCAAGCGTGTTTTTATTGCCAGAAGCCTAAGAAGGTGCAGGGCGTTTCGGCATTTCATACTTGGGGTTAATGCATCCCTGGACGCCAAATACTTTTTTGCTGCACTTTAAGTAAACGTCACAATTCACAAAGAAAAAGTGAATTTTTAATGGAACACTTTTTTTCATGCTAAGAGCATCACAATTACTGCAACACTGATCATTTTACACACTGCTAATGAACTGTAAAAACTATTTAAAAAGCTACTGGAACAATATGTACAAAGTGCAACTGACGCCATGGACGTAAATCACCGAGCCAACTGCGCTTGAACTGGCTGCACACAAGCACACAGAGGTAAGCGCTGATGCTGGCAGGCTAGTCTTAGTCCAGCGACTCAATCCCAGGGACAGTGAATATGCAGGCTGTCACGCCTGGGTCACAGAATTACACCGAAACACAGGAAATTGTAGAGACAGGAACTTTATTCAAACACTTCAAACAAACATGTCTCTTTCATAAGTAAAACGAGCTCAGTATGCAGTTAGTTCTCAATTAAAGAATAGACAAACATCATAGGGGAGCACAATGGGAGTGGGACCCCCAACAGGAGCAGAGGATGTCTGGGAGAGGAGAAAAAAACAAAGCAATCAGCCAAAAAGGACAGGTGCTATTCAGGCTTTTAAGTATGTGTATGTGTAGCGTCACACAAGAAGCATATCACACGACAGAGCAGCCGCAGAGTAAGCCCAGCAAGTAAGGGAGCGATGTGAAGGTAGTCCATCACCATTTTTTGAGGAGCATCTGTGTCTTCTAGGGGTGAATTCAGCCCCCCTACTCACAAGGGGCTGGCAGTGGTCATGAGCTGGCTGCTCAACGAATGTACAGCACTGACTGAACCGCCGTGCTCGCAAATGGCACTGGGAAACGACTACTGTATAGCCGGGTGTGGTGGTTTAAGGGTTAAGAGGAACAAAACGGAAAACCCAAGAACACTCAGCTGGGGATGTATCACAGTCAATCAACAGCAAGGAGAGATTCCAAGGATGCACCCAGCCTTGGCCCGACCCGCACGCAATCACAAACAGAGACAAAAAGAAAGCAAACCGGTAATCAAACAGCAAATAAAGATTGTAATGAAAACAAATGAAATAAATGCACCACCCCTGTTCCCTTTATAGCGATTACTCATTAAATACAACAAAACACAAACAAAACACACACAGTAAATCATGAAAAACTGTCATGAAAAACAGCAACGGATGGAATGTAATGATGAAAATAGATAGTCCAGAGATCCGCACGTTGAATGGGAGTGTAAAGATAGTCCTACCGCTAGTTCCTGAAATGGTGAAGATGGGTGGACGGGTTCAGGAGCGCTCCTTTCTTTGCAGGATGGCCATGAATCCACTTACAGTTCTCATGTACACAGGCAGACGTCAGACAATCCAGTAGCCAACCACGAAATGATCCAGGACAAAACGAATAAATACAGGTAACCCAACAGAAGGCAGACAGACAGGAACTTGTAACACAAATTACAGAAACTTTTTTTTTTTGCTTTTGGTCACCGGCCCACTTTTCAAAAGCTGTGCTGACATCCTTTGACCCTAACAACCCCAGTACCCTCAGCAGAAGACCAATCAGAGCCACTGCAGGGACTGCTGGGAGTTGCAGTTTCAAATTCTGTTGGCTACTTTCACCGTCCCAAGTTGCGTTTTCCACTACAGTTGCTTCCTGTTTTCTCTACAGTACAGTATTGCCACGATAAAAGCCATAAAAACTGCAGAGAATACTTGCGGTTTCCACTAACAATTATTAGATACAGTAGGTTCTAAGGAAAAATCCGCGAATGACTGAGGCCGTGAACTCTGAATTGCGACTTTGTGGGGGCCTACTGTATATCATGCAGCAATGCCACACGCCTAGGCAACCCACAGTGACCTGACCCAGTATACAACCCAATACCATTACAGATGTTTAAGGCATCTGGAAAATCGAAGTATGCATCTCCTCTTGATCGAGACTTCCACAAGTTTGTTTTCTTGTAGATTTTGCTGGTTGTTTGTAATTTTTTCCCTACCTAATATTGTTTTTTATTTCTACTTATTAACTATGTTAAAATCCTTCTTTGCTTGGCAGATTGCCTATTTATGAATCCATCATTTACTAATTTACTGGCGGCTTTAGCCCTTCCAACCTTAGCCGAGAACTCTGTGCTTATGAATGACCATCTGCTGAAAGGGAGGTTAGTAATGACTATCACTGGGGAGTTAAAACCCCATCATGGGCTGGAATGAGGCAGCAGTGATATAGTAACCATGTGTTTCCTCAGACTCAGTGTACTTTAGGTTAAGGTCATGGATTTCCAGGGCACCATTTCTGGGTTGCTAAACATTCTGTAATATATCACACACATGTTCAATACCTGAAGGATAAGCACCTAGAACAAAAAAGGACGCAGGGTTCAACTTCTGACTCGTCTGTGTGAGATTGGCTTATTCTCCATTAGTCCTTTTGAATTTCTCCCAGTCCACCCATCCCGACCCCCAAAGATGTACATGTTATGTCTATCGGAGTCTCTCTGTTTGGTGTGTGTATCAGTGTGTACCCAGTGATGGACTGGTATCTCTAATAAGAGTGTACAGGTTTATAGGGTCAGAGTACAGTGAAATTCATACATGCATGTACTAATCAACATAAGCCAAGTCTCTGTAAAATTAATCCAAAGAAGTGATGGTAGATCTGCAAGAGGTATGGTGTCTTCAAAGCTGAAGAGTCTCAAATATCCACCACATTACAGTTCCAAAGTGTCTAGGGTGTGATTGAGAATCCATTTAAAAAAAGACCTTTGAACAAAGTGTCCAAAAACAACCGAATGTTTACACGGTTACAGAATGGTGTGTCAGTTGTGCAGTATGACATGCCCGCAGGTTTCATTGTGACCAACTCATACTTTAGGGACATGGCTGACTCTCACCATCTGCAGGAATTCCTCAATGACAGTTTGTTCCTTCACTTGTGCCTTAGGTTACTGGAAAAGACAACTGGCCCCCCTGCCATCATTTAATGGTGAAAGGAGGTTTAGAAATGTGATGGATCAACAGAGTGAGAGAAGATCTGTGCTCTTAAATTCAATATTAATATCTTTCAAAACTGCATACAGTTGTAGAGATTTATTTCTTTAAAAGAAAATGAACAGTCTCTGGCTTTCTTTTTTTTAAATCAAGTGCTCAAGGAACATGAACAGGCTGGCACTAAACTTGAGGGGGAGATCTAGAAGTTACATTACCCAGAGAAAAGCATTCAAGCAGAGTAGAGAGATTCCTTATCAGTTATTTATTTCATGTCATTTATTTATTATTATTTTTTTTATTATACTTTATTAATCCCGAAGGAAATTTACTTGGTTTTTCTCATACCCCTTGGGGTCAGAACGCAGGGTCAGCCATTATAAATTGCCCATGGAGCGATTGAAGGTTAAGGGCCGTGCTCAAGGGCCCAGCAGAGTAGCATCTCTTTTGGCAGTGACGGGGATTCGAACCAGCAACCTTCGGGATACCAGCGCAGATCCTTAACCTCAGAGGCACCATATATATATACTGCGCAAAAGAATTAAAGGAACACTTTTTAATCAGAGTATAGCATAAAGTCAATGAAACTTATGGGATATTAATCTGGTCAGTTAAGTAGCAGAGGGGGTTGTTAATCAGTTTCAGCTGCTGTGGTGTTAATTAAATTAACAACAGATGCACTAGAGGGGCAACAATGAGATGACCCCAAAACAGGAATAGTTTAACAGGTGGAGGCCACTGACATTTTTCCCTCCTCATCTTTTCAGACTGTTTCTTCACTAGTTTTGCATTTGGCTACAGTCAGTGTCACTACTGGTAGCATGAGGCGATACCTGGACCCTACAGAGGTTGCACAGGTAGTCCAACTTCTCCAGGATGGCACATCAATACGTGTCATTGCCAGAAGGTTTGCTGTGTCTCCCTGCACAGTCTCAAGGGCATGGAGGAGAATCTAGGAGACAAGCAGTTACTCTAGGAGAGCTGGAGAGGGCCATAGAAGGTCCATAACCCATCAGCAGGACCAGTATCTGCTCCTTTGGGCAAGGAGGAACAGGATGAGCACTGCCAGAGCCCTACAAAATGACCTCCAGCAGGCCACTGGTGTGAATGTCTCTGACCAAACAACCAGAAAGACTTCATGAGGGTGACCCAAGGGCCCCATGTCCTCTAATGGGCCCTGAGCTCACTGCCCAGCAGCATGCAGCTCGATTGGCATTCGCCATAGAATACCAGAATTGGTAGATGCACCACTGGTGCCCTGTGCTTTTACAGATGAGAGCAGGTTCACCCTGAGCACGTGACAGAAGTGAAAGGGTCTGGAGAAGCCATGGAGAACATTATGCTGCCTGTAACATCATTCAGCATGAGCAGTTTGGTGGTGGGTTAATGATTGTCTGGGGAGGCATATCCATGGAGGGTCACACAGACCGCAACAGGCTTGACAAAGGCACCTTGGCTGCCATTAGGTATCAGGATGAAATCCTTGAACCCATTGTCAGACCCTATGCTGGTACAGTGGCTCCTGGTGCACGACAATTCCTGGCCTCATGTGGTGAGAGTATGCAGGCAGTTCCTGGAGGATGAAGGAATTGATACCATTGACTGGCCAACACACTTTCCTGACCTAAATCCAATAGAACACCTCTGGGACATTATGTTTTGGTCCATCCAATGCCACCAGGTTGCACCTCAGACTGTCCAGAAGCTCAGTGATGCCCTGGTCCAGATCTGGGAGGAGATCCCCCACAACACCATCTGTCATCTCATTAGAAGCATGCACCGATGTTGTCAGGCATGTATACAAGAACACAGGGGCCATACAAAGTGCTGCGTACAATTTTGAGTTGCTGCAATTAAATTTTGGCAAAATGGATTAGCCTGCCACATAATTTTTTCACTCTGATTTTTGGGGCGTCTTTGAATTCAGGGCTCTGTAGGTTGATCATTTTCATTTCCATCAAACGATGTGGCATCCTTTCGTTCCTAACACATTACCCAGTCTATATCAGTATAGATATCCAGGAAAATTTCTTTTTCCCATTGAGATCTGATGTGTTTTCAAAGTGTTCCTTTAATTTTTTTGAGCAGTTTATATATTTCATTGCACTCAACTCAGAAAATATTATTATTATTGTTATTATTATTATTTAATTGAAAATTAAAGCTGCTCTGTGGCTGCTTGCAAAAATGAAATTAAAAAAATGACCTTTTACTTGAAAAATACACAGCAAAACTTTTCAGCAAAGCTGACTGAGGTACAGTTCTTTGAATGTCCAGAAGGTGGCGATGAAGTATCTGTAGATGCAAAACAGAAAAAAAAAGCAAGTAAACAGAGTAATTAAAAAGGAAGAGTATAACCCTATGAAGCAAAGAGGTCAGCTATAGAGTTCAAAGAACGAAGCAAGACAAACATCACACTAAATAAGACAGATGCTAATGTGTGCACACACGTTTAAGGCTCTCACATGGAAATGATTAAAAAAAAAAGTTTCCTTTAACTTAAAAAGTGAGATTTTAGAGGACATTTCTGTTTCTCACTTTTGACTGTTTGTGATTTTTACTAACGTCTGGGTCACATTAACAATGGAAGCTCAAACACTGTGACGCAGTCTGCCTGCACAGTCGGGTACATAAACAGGGCTGTGTATGGTTCCTGGCATTATGCCACTTGTCCTTGAATGGAAAGCAATGTCACCCTGATAAACATTCACTCTTTACCTTAAAGGAGCACAGTCTGTGCTACATGTGGCAGCTTCTTGAATGTGCGACCATACCCCCTTTAAAAAGCGAACTTCTGAATTGATTCTGTGACTTTAGGCCTCACACTTAATTTAATTTCATGTCACTGGCGTGCCTGACAAGCTGCATTAAGTGCAGTCCCAGCCTTCCCCTCGTCCACGGCGCTTGACTGCTGTCATATCCATTGTTTCATTGGGTTACTCATTGGGACAAATAAGGTCATTTATGAGCTGACTCACACTGAGGCCTGACTTCACTGCCACTCCTTCGTTTTAAGTTATAGTTCAGGAATTCTTCAACTGTACGTGATGCATTCAAAAGATGCAAACTTTTCCATACACTGCGAGACCAGAGTGTTTTACTTATTTCTTGGCACCCTCACTGAGTAAACAAATCCTGTGCTGTTCTTCCAAGCTTCTCTGTACTTTGACTTTTGGCTCAGTAAAAGAAGCCATGCTGCCCTGGCATTTGCTCAAGAATACCAGAGGAAATGTGGTAAAAGAGAAGAGGGAATACCGGCACATTATATGTGGGGGTCGGAAACCTCATTCCTGAGCCCGGTGTCTGTACTTGACATTACAAAAAAAATATCATTACAAATTAAACATGCGTTCAAAAATCGATGAGTGTGGTCAATGTGATGTACAATCGACCATTTCATTGATTTTTCTCAGGCTATTTTAGAATTTCAGGAATGCCCCAAGGTTATCTTCCGGTAAAGCAGAGCTCTTAGATAACCCGCTGCTGCTGCTGGGCTGTGTCAGATAATCCAGACAGCAGCAGTGTTTAGTATTTCAACTGTAAGGCTGTCATATTGCATTTGGCTTCTATTTTGTCTTCTTGCTAAAGGTCATGTTTGCAGACAAAACATTTTGAAATCCACACACACCATGGTTGTGGCTAATTCTGTACAGAAGAATGACCTTTTATTATTATTATTTTTTTATTTTTATAAAATTAGCATTCATTATGGGCTGCTTGACCTCCATTTTCATATCCACATAATCCAGTTTAGAGAAGTGTGGAGTCAGAGCCTACTGTCCCAACAGGCAGAAAGGAAAGTAAAAATCCGCCATGGATGGGATGTATTGTGGCCAGATGGGGTGAGGCATTTCCTCGGTGGGCAAATTTAGAAAGGATAAAAGGACCCTCAACGAAAAGAAGTTTTTAGTGGGCATAGGTTAAAGCCGCGGTTCTCAAATTTCTGTATCCCCTTTTCTACCTGGATTAATTCTGCGCCCCCTGCATAATATAAGATAGATGAGAATAGCCCCTGATACAACTCACAAAGGTACGACAGTCGTGCGGTATCCTATTATTTTTACTTCCATAAGATTTGCATGTGTTCGCTAACTTCGAAGGAAATATTTGCACTTTATAATAACTGTTAAAATGCCTTGTGTGGTTTTTGGTAGTAATTCTAATCCCAAAAACAAAGAGTAAACGATTTATTCTTATTTCATTCTTTTTTTTACGTAAAGAAACAATTAAATATGTTTTCATTTTTAAAAATCTTGTAAACGAGGACACCGATGACGTCAATCTGTGCGAGTCGAACGTATTTTCATCCGACAATTATACCGCTGTTAGTTATATCATGAAAATAACCCAATACGCAGTAAATTATTCAACTCAATCTGGCAATACTGGCTACGCTGCCAGTGTGGTTCAGTCGCGCCGCATTATCACTTGATCTGCTGTTACCCGGATGTTCGCAACAGCTACCGATACGTCTCGAACTTTCTCGATTGAAAATGCGCGACTATAAAAGCAGCAGCAGCGGCGGCGCCGCTCGTCTTAGAAACAAACTTCAGATAGAAAAGGAGCTCCGAGTGTCTATCTTGAATGTCAAACCAAACCTGGATAGGCTGTGTACTTTAAAGCAGGCACATATTAGTCATTAGATCAATGCCTTAGAAATGTTTTAATTTAATTTTAGTTATAGTGCATTTGTTATGATTATATGCTTGCAAATTTAAATTTGAAATAAAAATGTGAAAAATTAATTTTGATGTTCATTTATTCGACGCCCCCCTTGTACAGCTTCGGGGACACACCCCACAGTTTGAGAACCGCTGGGTTAAAGGGTAGTCAGTACTGTGATGTAGTCAATGTTACGAGGATCCAATGTTACGAGGATCAAAGAAAATGGGAGACAAAAGTCAAAGTTTCTGATTGCAACTAACAAAGTCTTTCCCTAACCTACCTCTAATTTTGGAAGCTGCCACTTATTTTTCTTTGAAAACAAAAAATTGTACATCAAGAGTTGCATACAACTGTCTTTAAAACTTTGGGGAATTGATGTCAGATACGTGCTGGTGATGTGGGTAGCAATGGCACATAGAAATGACAAACAACGGAGGGATATCCAGGGTAGGTTAACAGGTCTACTCTGAAATGGGCTCAGTTTTATGTTTGACAGATAGTTGGATATCATGTTCTTGGTGTGTGAGGGGAACAATAAGTGTCAGGCAGAGGCAGACCTTCACACAAAGAAAGGATGATCACACCAGAAGGCATGCTAGCCATAGTCCATCCAGCGATCCTTTCATTTTCTGAACTTTATTTACACAATGCAGGCCTGTCAGAAAAGTTTACATGGAATTATCTATATATACATGGAATTATCTATATATATATATATATAAAATGCTAAGGTGAGTCCATCTGTCATGTGAACTATCCATCCATCCATCCATCCATCCTCTTCCCCTTATCTGACGTCGGGTTGCGGCGGCAGCAGCTTAAGCAGAGAAGCCCAGACTTCCCTCTCCCCAGCCACTTCTTCCAGCTCTTCCAGAATTCCAAGGTGTTCCCAGGCCAGCCGGGAGACATAGTCCCTCCAGCGTGTCCTGGGTCTTCCCCAAGGCCTCACCAGGGTGGCGTCCAGGAGGCATTCTGATCAGATGCCCGAACCACCTCATCTGACTCCTCTCGATGCGTTAATGGCTACAATGGTTAAAACATTGATCTTGGTCTTAGTCAAATGCTTATGATCCAAAAATGGAAATTTTAAAATAATGTAGGTAGTGGCAACCAGGTGGCCATGACTGGTGGTTACAGCACAGTTTAAGGCAAAGTGAAAACTACTACCATGTTTCTCCGAAAATAAGTCCTAGCATGATTTTCAGGCTGCTCTGCAATATAAGCCCTACCCCAAAAATAAGCCCTAGTCAAGATTGTCAGCTGAAAAGTAAGGCGCCTAAGACCAGGTTTATACTTTACGCGATGCGACGCGTGTGCCTAAATCATCTATTAAATTCCGAGGACACCTTGCCACAATATCTCTGAAAGGATGTTTAATGATTACATCCATCAATTCAGGGATGTGCTCATTCCAGCAAGTATCGGGCGCAAGACAGAAACAAAATCTCTGGATGGGGCATCAGCTCATAACAAGGTGAACACAAACACACACATACACTGGCGTCATTGTAGCTTCACCAAATCCCCAAACCTTCATGTCTTTGAATGGAAAACTGAGCCCACTGTGGAAACCCACCAGGCACAAGGGACGTGACTCCCTGCGAGACAGCAGCGCTACCACTCTGCCACTGTGTCACCCCATATGTGTAACTATTAGCAGTATTCATTATTTAAACAAAGTTAACGATTTATCTGTAAAATGTAACATACATATTTTAATGCATTTCATCATGAAAGTGATATCAAGTATAAATCAAAGAATTCTAAATGTGCAGAGAGCTGGAATATTATAAATGTCATGTGTTCTGTGTGGCGATGCTGCTTGCCGCTGCTGTCAGGTCAGGAGGAAGCCCCAGAAGCGCGTAGCGAATTAACAACTGGGTCGGTTTTAAGATGACGCTTACGATGGTCTACTTTAATGACAAAGTAAACTACGGGATTAAAGAGGACATTTCATGTTTAAAGCTGAAATATCCACTTTAATCACAAAATAAACATTTTCATTATGTCCTTATTTGCTTTTTCTCTGTGGCTCAAATACTCAAATACATTCTGATGGTATTGTAAAGGTGCTAAAAAACACAGAAGATGGTATGTGAGACTTTTAAAATATATCGTGTCATTACATTGGGGAATATGCGACGCTTGAATATCAAAGCAACATGAATACATTTGTATGTCAGCATTTTGCTTCACCACATCGAACCATTCATCAAACATCGAAGCACGCACATCGATCCTGGAGGATCCTAAAAGTGTAGCAAGAAATTCAGAGTTTGAATGTGGAGAGTTATGACGATATTCCAGAAGACGATGACATGACTGTATTTGGATAAATGTATATTGTTGTACATGAATAAATATAAGATATCCCCTGAAAATAAGCCCCAGTGCATCTTTTGGAGCAAAACTTAATATAAGACCCTATCTTATTTTAGGGGAAGCACAATATAATGGAAGAAAGAAAAAGCATAGAAGGGACATCTTCTAAGCCTCAAGCAGATTGCAGAAAGTTACAAATTATAAGAAAGAATAATAAGACAAGATGCCGAAAACATATACACAAGCAAGAAGTAATCCTGAATATAAAATTTTAAGTAACAGCAACCTGGTGGTCAAAAAGGATGTCAAAGTGACCCATGGTCATGTGTTTACAGCAAACTGATTGAGAAAGCAAGCAATAACCACTGTAATGACAAAAAGAAAAAGAATAGCTAAGACATCTGCTGAGCATCAAGCACATTGCAGAATTTGATTAAGCTACAAATTACAAGAAGGAATAAGAAGACTAGACGCTGAGCCAAATACACAAGGAAGAAGTAATCCTGAACATACAAATTTAGGTAACAGCAACCTGGTGGTCATAAAGGACAGCAACGTGACCTGTGGTCATGTGTTTACAGCAAAGTGACCGAGAAACCAGGTGACAACCACCATAATGGCAGAAAGAAAAAGAAGAGTAGCAATACCTGTTTCGCATCAAGCACATCACAGAAGACAATAAGTGATGAAGAACGAGAAACAATAAACAGACAAAACACTAAACTACATTGACAAGCAAGAAGTAATCCTGATTACAGAGCAACTCAGCAGCAGACTAACATGGTGGCTCATAGACATGCAACATAAAATCCAGGATACAGAATGGAAGAACACTCCACGGGCAGAAATGCACAGAGACAACTGAGAAGATTGTCACATAGTCATATCTTTGACCATATCAAGCATTGCTTTTACATCCTAACCTAACTCTTTCTTTGAAGACCACTACTTAGCAAAGTTACATTAGTGACGGGGTTGATGGGCAAACTGTGCCGTTTAATGTTGAAAACACAAGAATGTGTTGACAAAATGGCTTGTTTAAATGAACCATCAGTTTTCCCTTTGGACTTAACAAAGTATATCAAATAAAAAAAAAATCAGAAGCAATAAAATGCATTATGACTTCATTTAACGTCTTTCAGTTTCTACCTTAAATGAACTGTGTGGGAAGCAGCCCGGACACAGACAGGCGGACACTGATGGTTCAAGCACCAACACACATTTAATCATATTTACAGTGAAACACACGGCACACAACCCAGTACCCCGTACCAAACACCCTTAAAGTCCAGGCCTCTATGCAATGCCTCTCTCTTCAGGTTCGCCTCCACTCCTCTCCTCCGAGCTCTGTCCTTCTTCCACCCACTCCAGCCATCGAATGGAGGTCCAGCCACTTTTATACACATCCAGATGTGCTCCAGGTGCCTCCCGATGAGCCTCCACTGCCCCTTCCTGGTGTGGCAGAAGTACTGACTACGCACCCGGAAGCACTCCGGGTGTCCCTGGTCTTCTTCGCCCCAGGACTTATGGTTGTGGCGGAAGTGCTAAGGGCCAGGGCTCCACAGGCATTGGGGTGCAGCCTGGCGGTGACCACGGGCCCCTATAGGGTTGAGCTTCTAAGCTCCGTTCCCGTGGTCCCCAAAGCCACCAGGGCAGCGTAAGCCCTCCTCTGGTCCTCCTGGGTGTCCTGGCTGGGTACCACCCCCAGCCACTCGCCACAACTGCTATAACATATTATGGGCATTTTGTATGCCTCATTTTAGGTTAAGCACTTGTTTAGATCAATGATTCTACTTTTATGATTTATACTTTTTCTTTCAGCTTGACTGGATACAGTTATATTTTTTAACTTGTTGTTTCCAGTATTTACGTGAGGCATACTGTCATGTGCTTGTGATGTCACAGGATACGACCAAATAAGTAAGGCAGCACTCACTTCTCTCACTGTCCCGCGGTGGATATATGTATTGAATTTCTAAAGAATTAAGCATTTGTTCACTTTTAATGCACGTAGCCCCTACTGTCACTTTTTTGAACTTCCTTTGTTCTCGACGTTGAGTTTTGTTTGCCTTCTGGTTTTGATATCTCGATTCTTCTGTCTTTCTGATTTCGACCTCTGCCTGCCTATCTGACTACAATTCAGCATCTTCCTTTAATGCTGACAAAGGTGTATTGCTACTTCAAAGCATTTGAATTCTCATTCCATTCCTGGGTGATGTGCCATCTTATTTAAGATGTTCTTCTTATGGGCAGTGCTGTGGGATCCCAGGTTGGTCTCAGCCTGAGTGAGGTTTTCACATTCTCCCGTCTCCCGTCTGTGTGGGATTTTACTATGGATTTTCTTAAACAACCCAATTTTGGGTTAACTGGATGACTATAAATCAGCCCCTGTATGTGTGAGTGTGTCCCGGGAAGGACTGGCACCTTCTTCGGAGTCCCTACTTGAGATCGATCAACTGAATGAAGTGGCTTGGGTGTTTCCCAACAATGTATTCTCAGATTCTTTCTGATGACTGCATGAAGTCATGTGCTTTTGTAGACTTACAGTAAAAAGTTGCTTGTTTTTTCTTTTCTAAATAGATTTAGCAATAATCACATGACCAGTGAGTGACATAATAGGCTAATGGGTAGCATTGCTACCTCCTAATGATTGTGAAATATTGTCTTTCCCTGCATTTATAGGCAATGTAGGCAAAAGCCCCAATTCGGGAGATCAAATCAGAAAGTTTTTCTTATAATCCGTTCATCTTAAGGACATTGTATTCACTAAAGAAAAGTTAAAAAAAAAACAAGACTAAAGCACTTAATAGGTAAGAACAAAATTTTATAAAACATGTTTTTTTCCTTTTCTGAAAAACACGCTGAACAAAAGAAGGTCTAAAAATTGACCAATGTCCACCAGTGATTTAGTAACCCTAACAACGGTGACCTCCTCTCACACAAACATCCGGGTTTCTATTGCCTACTGGGTCTCTAAAGGAAGTCCCGGTGACCCTCCTCTTCCTGGCTATGCGTCATACTTTTCTACAGGAGTTTCACTCTGAGGATCATTGGTTTATTATACTTTTCCAGCTGTGTGTCTAAATAAATACCCCACAAGTTAACTTGTTATTCTCCGGATTCTCTGGAGTCAGCGTGAATATTTATCAGAGACAGGTGATCAGACACTCTGTGCGCCGCGTCTCTCTGCCTTCGCTCCTGCCACTCATGTGCTGACTTTCTGCTTGAAAAGTTCCAGATGCCTACAGAGGCCTACAAAGTGGTCCTATGATTCATTGGATCTCATCTGTTTAGAACGGACCCTCCGCCTCTCTCAGGATGTGAGAGTCAGAGTACGCATTCCTGATGAGGGGCATCTTTCATATTTCTTTCAACAAAAGACAGACTTTCTCTGGAGAAGTGCAGCCAACATTAGCTGAAGAACTAATATTTTTGGAGTTTTAAATTGAAAAAAATAATAATGATTGGACAGTATCCAGTCCTTCCAAGAAAGAGCAAGACCTTTACCTCATATTCGCTTGTCAGCATGTAAGACCTAATCATCCTTGATAGATCTTCACCAACCCCCACAGCACACGCAGCACACATTTCAGTGCCTGTGGTTAAATCCTCTCGGGAAAGGGTGCTGAATCATTCATGGACACTGGGGACTTAGTCACTTGATGAGGTCAAACTGGGAGTCTGCAGATGTGCCTGCATAATGGAGAAATACAACGGTCAGTAACTGATCAGGAGAAAACAAAGGAAGCAACGAGCAAGTAGAGACATTGAAAGAGAAGCAAAAAGTCTAAAACTCAATCAGGGTAATTTCTGCTCATGAACATTGAACAACTGAGTGCCACGACTCCTTTTAAACGTTTAGAGTTTATTCCTGAGAAGTCAAGCAAAATGACACCATTTATTGGCTAACTAAAAAGATTACAAAATGCAAGCTTTTGAGGACCTTTCTTCAGGCAAGATGGGTTCTTCCCTGCTGGCAGGAATATCACCATGTGTCACTAAGCCACTGCAGATGATTCCGAATTCAGCAGCACATCTGGTGCTCAACCAGCCAAGGTGGGCACATGTCAGTCCTCTTCTCAGGTCGCTTCTCTGGCTCCCGCCAGCATCATGTGTTAAGTTCAAATTCTTCATGTTTGTCTACAGAGTAACCAGGGGTCCCCAACTCCGGTCCTGGAGGGCCGCAGTAGCTGCAGGTTTTCATTCTAACCATCTTCTTTACTAGTTACCAGTTTTTGCTGCTAATTAACTTCTTTTGCTTTATTTTTAATTAACATGACTCAGGCCCCTTAGTTGTTTCTTTTTTCCTTAATTAGCAGTCAAACAATAACGAGACACAAAACGAGCTGCCATATGGCCAGATCACCTGCGCCCATCACACAATATGTGGCAATAAAGAAAGGTGGAGGTCTCAGTAAGGTTGACCCAAAAATTTTGTCAGTGTTCTTAGAGAAAAACAGAAAATCAAGAGTTTTGGAAATGTCTGCTGTAGCAGAATGAGAGCAGCTACAAGCTGTGAAATTAAATAACGGGTTTCAGCAAGAATAGGCTGCTCCTTAGAAACTTGATTGGAGTGAAACTGGTTGGAGTTTGAAGCCCCAATTTACCTGACATTGTGGTCAGCAACACAGGAGCGCCGCAGGAGACTGTACTTTCTCCGGTCCTGTTCAGCTATTATATATCGGACTTCCAATACGACTCGGAGTCCTGCCACGTGCAAACGTTTGCAGACGACACTGCTATCATGGGCTGCATCAGGAGTGGGCTGGAGGAGGAGTATAGGAAGCTAATCAAGGACTTTGTACACCTGAACACCAGCAAAACCAAGGAACTGGTGGTGGATTTTAGGAGACCCAGGCCCCTCATAGACCCCGTGATCATCAGAGGTGACTGTGTGCAGAGGGTACAGACCTTTAAATACCTGGGAGTGCAGCTGGATGATAAATTGGACTGGACTGCCAATACTGATGCTCTGTGTAAGAAAGGTCAGAGCCAACTATACTTCCTTAGAAGGCTGGCGTCCTTCAACATCTGCAATAAGATGCTGCAGATGTTCTATCAGATGGTTGTGGCACACGCCCTCTTCTACGCAGTGGTGTGCTGGGGAGGCAGCATAAAGAAGAAGGACGCCTCACGCCTGGACAAACTGGTGAGGAAGGCAGGCTCTATTGTAGGCACAGAGCTGGACAGTTTGACATCGGTGGCAGAGCGATGGATGCTGGGCAGGCTCCTGTCAATCATGGAGAATCCACTGCATCCACTGAACAGGATCATCTCCAGGCAGAAGAGCAGCTTCAGCGACAGACTGCTGTCACTGTCCTGCTCCGCTGACAGACTGAGGAGATCTTACCTCCCCCACACGACTCTTCAATTCCACCCATAAACGTTAACATTATACAATGTTATTGACTGTTATACCTGCCTCGCTCTATCCATCTTGCATTTTTTAACTTGCATTGCGTTTTTATCACTCTTTAATTAATATAATTTTTTATCAGTATGCTGCTGGAGTATGTGAATTTCCCCTTGGGATTAATAAAGTATCTATCTATCTATCTATCTATCTTTCTATCTACCTGGTTATCTGTCGGCTCCTTTCATGTCTCATTTCTGTTTGGCTACCTTTAATGAGGGAAAGAATCAATTCAGAGGACAGAATCATTAAAAACAGGGCTATTAAACTGAAGGGAAAAGAAGTTAATTAGCAGTGAAGCCTGGTCACTGATTAGGAAAAGGATTAGAATTAAAATCTGCAGCCACTGAGGCCCTCCAGTCCTGGAGTTTGACCTCTGTGGAGTAGACAATAGATCTGCTGATGAAAGGAATCTGGTGATGTCCCCTCTGCATGCCATTAAATCTTTTTCCAGATTGTTCATGTGTGGCTCCTGGCAGGAGGAACAAGCTGTACGCCTCCATTTGAACTCCTGACTCCCTCAATGTGTTTAAAAGGTGGCTGAAGTCACTCTTGTTATGTGAATTTCTGTCTAACTGATGCTAGCTGTAAGGTTTTTGTAATCGACAAATTGTAAGTAGCTCTCTTCATTAATGATGATCAATTTTGTAGCATTGCCCTATAACACCCCCAGACTGATGTTTACTTGATTATGTTGGCCACTTTTTTGCAAGTTGCTTTGCATAAAAGTGTCTGCCAAGCAAATAAATGCAAATGTATATATCAAAACCATTTAGGGTATAAAAGCCTTTCTTGATTGCAATGCATTTCCATTTATCAGGTCAGGTCAGGTTAGGTTTGGGAGCATGCACTGGTACAACACGTTGCCACACCCACCACATGACGAAACAGCTCAGGATCCTGATTGGCAACCCCCTAGACAGACACGCGGTCCAATCCCACCCTCTGGAAATAATCCTCTATCTGCTGCAGTCAGGTGTTACGTGGGCATCCCTTTGGCCTGGTTCAGCCACTCGGGTCCTCAAAAATGAGGATACTGCAAGCCGGAACACCCTCGAGGAAACACGCCACATGTCCATGTACCTCATTTGGGACTCCGTGAGAAACCGCACATTCAACACAAAGTCAAACCAGCGGTACCCAAGGATTCTCCAAAGAGACACAGTACCAAAAAAGTCCAGTCTTTGTCTCAGGTCATTGATTAGAGTCCATATAGTAAAACAGGAAGACAGGTAACTGTAAATTTGAGGCAAAGAATTTTAAAGTAGAAAGCCAATAGCCGCTCCAATGTAATTGCAGATGTCAGGCAACTGTCAGTGAATATACTAATGAGACTATGTCATGTGGAAATATACATTCTTTGCTTAATTTAACTCCCCATGCCCCATGCTGCCTTTATAGCTCACATCTCCTTACACGTCTCTCAGATCCATTCATGCAGAGACTGTTATGGCCAAGTCTGCTCACATAGGTTTGTTTAATTACATTGTCTGACTGTAGGTTTGAGCTTATGTCCAAAACGAGCCACTATCAAGACACACTTTCTTAAGGTCCCCTTATTTTAGACTTTTATCCCCCCTTGAAAAGTTATCTCTCTATATATAAAATCCAACATCTGTCTGTCTGTCTGTCTGTCCTCTTTTCATGAGAGAACTACTTAACGGATTTAGATTGGGTTTTTTTCTATAATTTGCTGAATGTTGATTTTGTGACTTCTCTCATCGCAGTTTGCTTGCAAGAGCGATTTATTTGCGCTAATCCGAGACAGAGGCTGCGGGCCGAGGAGAGGGGCAAACATGACGTAAGGAGTGGGGAGCCGGACGGGGCCGTCCTCATTCATGTGCCAGCCTCCGTTCGAGTCGCTGTACCTCTCAGCATGTGTTGAAGTGTACCTCCCTCCTACTAGCTAGCGATACCTGTTTGTTCATTGATTTTTAAAGTGTGTCCTTTTTCACTGCTTCGCAGGTGGAGCTGTGGGGGCCATTTAGTTATTTTATAAAACAAAAAATGAACAGCAATAAAAATCTGCAACAATCTCACACTCAAAATACAACAGCCTCAGAAATACAAACCGTATTTAAAAAAATGTAAAGACGAGCATGCATGTGATTATTTACAAATTTTCTTTAAAAATAATCTCCTTCCATTGTCCTTCTTACCAGCCAATCAAGTAACCCAGTGTAATGTGCTAGTGGTGGCCTTGAGCTTAGGGATTTGCCAGTGGCGTAGCGTGGGTGTCAGCCGCCCGGGGTGGAGGAAAATTTTGCCGCCCCCTTATTTTTGGCATTTCAATTTAAAAGACTAAAATACAGCAATCCCTCGCTACTTCGCGGTTCACTTTTCGCGGATTCACGACTTCGCGGGTTTTTAAATATAGTAGTAGTATTTCCTAGTCTAAGAACAACAAAACAAGTTCGGTGACTAAGTGCATTGTAACACGGGCTGTGATTGGTACATGGGAGGGAGACGACAAATCACAGCTTCCCGCTTTCTAATCGGGCCCGTGATTGGTGCTTTGACTGATGCCACAGCACCTCCCCTTGTCTCTCTGTCGTGGCCATTTCACTTCAAGTTTTCTCGCCGAGCGGTTTACTTTACACTGTACTGTGTGTGATTTTTTGTGGTTTCTTTGTGTTGAACTTCGCTTCAATTTTCACCCCCTGCAATGGCTCCCAAACGTCCTCCTTTCTTCCAAGGCTGGTGCTGAGCCTAAACGCCAACGAAGAATGATGATGATCGCTGAGAAGGTGAAACTTCTGGATATGTTGAAGGAAGGGAGAACGTTCGCGGCTGTGGCTGCACACTGGCTAAGGATCTACACAGGAATGGGATGATGATATGGTTCGATCGGTCCAATTTTGCAACAAGGTCGACGACGTCATGACCGCCTACAAGCTGCTCTTCGACCGGAAAAAGAAGCAGCGGCAGCAGCTGCCGATCACAATGTTTTTGCAGCCTCACAAAAAAAAGCCAGTTCCTACTACTACTACGGATACACCTTCGGAAACCGTGGAAGAGGTGCCCCAGGAAATAGCACCGCCATCTGAAGAGACGTAAAATACAGTCATCGGCTGCGCAGTAAAAGTCATCATCACCTTCATCGTCATCATTTTTACTGCACAGCATATTTATCACCATCATCACGTCATATATAGGTACGTGTACTTCGCTATACAGTAACTGTAAACTTATCTACCGATTTCATATTGCTTAACAGTTGTCCCTGTTATTAAGAGTAAAGGGTGGGTTGTAAACAGTACAGGGAGGGTTTAAAAACGTCCAAATACACGTTAAATTATTAAATAAATATGGTGTCCCTACTTCGCGGAAATTCAGTTATTGCGGCCGGCCTTGGAACCTATCTCCGCGATAAACGAGGGATTACTGTGTACAGTAATTTTTTGCTGCCCCCTAAAAGTGCCGTCCAGGGCGGGCCGCCCCTGCCACCCCCACTACGCTACGCCACTGGGATCTGCACCGCCAACCTTTTGAATCCTGTAAACTCCAGACATGACTCTACTCTGTTGGGGCCCTGAGCAAAGCCCTTAACTTGCAATTGCTTTGTCCTGGGTATGATGTCAACATGGGGCGGCACAGTGGTAACGCTGCTGCCTCGCAGTTAGGAGACCTGCGTTCACTTCCCAGGTATTCCCTGTGTGGAGTTTGCATGTTCTCCCCGTGTCTGCGTGGGTTTCCACAAACAGTCCAAAGACATGCAGTTTAGGTGCATTGCCAATTCTAAATTGTCCCATGTGTGTGTCCTGCGGTGGGTTGGCGCCCTGCCTGGGATTGATTCCTGCCTTGCGCCCTGTGTTGGCTCAGACTGGCTCCAGCAGACCCCAGTGACACTGTAGTTAGAATATAGCGGGTCGGATAATGGATGGATGGATGATGTCAACGTGCGTCCAGACCTGAAGGGAAAACTTGGGGGATGGTGGCAGGATTGGCACTCTGGCCACTGTAAAAAACCTCACAATGTTCGAGTGTGGTGCTGAGGTGTGGTGGTCTGTCATGTGGTGGCTATCAGCTCATGCTACAAACCAATGTCCTATCCATCCATTTTCATAAGTCACTTATTCAGGGCAGGGTCACAGGGCAGACAGGAGCAACACCTAGAAAGGGTGCCAGTCAATCACAGAGTATAATATAGTTTATACATGATAATAAAAATCACAGCAAAAAAAGTCCATAATAATGAAAATATCTGTCATACATAATGTTTGAAAGCTGATCAATGAGGAGTGACTACCTTACTCTCTGTGGATGTCACAAGGAGCATAGATAAGGCTGTGATAACACCTCAAAATATGCCTCTTTTAAACCATATCACGAAACGAGATAACCGAGCAGGGCGAATGCTGCCAATCACTGACATTCTCTTTCATTACAATGGGAAGGAACAGCAAACAGCTTCAGTCAACTAGGAAGACAAATCGTTATTTATCTGACACGGCAAAGAGACGGCCTGAATTTACCTCCCAGAGCAAGTTGCGAAAACTCGGTTCACATCTGGAGGAGTCACAGCTGAGCTGTTCAACTTTAACTATACTTATTTTTGGTGTCTTGAATTCTAATCAACATGTGTTTATCATCAGAGTGAATTGTTTACTTCAAACGACGGAATACCAGATAGTAATTGTTGACTTGCCTTAGGTGTGGAAAGACCTGAAAAGTTCCTTGGTTTGATTTTCATCACTTACTTACATTTAATAAAGAAGTTATTCAGTTCTTCTGAGAACACAATGGCAAAATACTGCATCTAGGTTTGTGTACTCCTTAACTGAACCACCTATTTAGAAGAGTGTTTGGAAGAACACTTTGTTTCTCATTATGTCATGATTGGCTTGACTGTTGGACTGAAGATGGCTGCCTATGGTTGTCTGGGCAGGGGTCTGACTCCACAGGTATAAATAGCTTGGCAGACATCACCACATAATGAGCTGTCCTCTTAAGAAGGCAGCAGCACAGTGTTTTCATGGTTCCATGTTCCCAAATTACAAGTTTGTCTTAATGGAGAGCTGAATGTAATGAATTTAGTGTATGTGTGTGTGTGTGTGTGTGTGTGTGTGTGTGTGTGTGTGTGTGTGTTCACCCTGTGATGGATTGGCTGCCTATCCAGGTGTTGTTCCTTCCTTGCACATGATGACTGCTGGGTTAGGCTCCAGATGCCTCAAAACTCTGCCCTAGATAAGCAGGTTAGGAAAATTCAAGGCTGGATGGATGTAATCAATTTAAATTCAAAATACACCATTGAAATTGTAAATTACAACACACCATACAATTTCCTAAGACCATGTAGCACGAGCAGGGCCAAGTGGAGGCTGAAGTCTATCCCAGCATGCATAGGGTGCATGATATTACTAATTCCCATCCATCCATTATCCAACCCACTATATCCTAACTACAGGGTCACGGGGGTCTGCTGGAGCCAATCCCAGCCAACACAGAGAGCAAGGCAGGGAACAAACCCCAGGCAGGGGTTCCTACCTAGCAACCACCCCATCCGGAGTCTTGATTCCTGCACAAGAGGTTGAGGATACACACTCTTCAAGTGCTGTGCAATTTC
This sequence comes from Polypterus senegalus, assembly GCF_016835505.1. Lineage (NCBI taxonomy): Eukaryota > Metazoa > Chordata > Cladistia > Polypteriformes > Polypteridae > Polypterus > Polypterus senegalus. The sequence goes on from NC_053157.1 coordinate 80,734,318, forward strand.
AACATTCTTTTCTGTCTCTGATGCATCTTTAGGATTGCATACTTGGCAAAGTTGAGGATCGTACTATCAGAACACATCAACAATAGGCCTGCATATGACAGGAAATGAGTCCAATGATATATACAGTGGAACCTCGGTTTGCGAGCATAATTCGTTCCGGAAACGTGCTCGCAGTCCAAAGCACTCGTATATTAAAGTGAATTTCCCTATAAGAAATAATGGAAACTCAGATGATTTGTTTCACAACCCAAAACTATTCATATAAAAATGATTAATACAAAATATAAAGTAAAAATACATAAAACAAATTAACCTGCACTTTACCTTTAAAAAGAATCATGGCTGGTGTGAGTTTCTAAACTCTTGTGGGATTCCACCCAACGGAATGACACGTGGAAGAGTGTCCCAAAGCAATCGCAGTCTCCCAGCACTGTAGCAGTTTGCCGTATAAGCGTATCCAAAAAGATTGCAGACATGCTATAAGCGCCTGCCGTCGATGGGTGATACAAGGAACATTATAAAGATCCAGCTACAATAAATAAACTCGCTGTTGCTGTTTTAAGCTGAATAAAGCTGGGGTTGTTAAAGTACTGAGACTCTGCTTTATGTTTTGGGGCGCAAGACGGGGACTCACACTTCACAGCACACACCTGCGCGCGCACACACACACACAGTCACAATGCTGTAGTAAACAGTATACGCTCGTATGGCTGTTAACTATATGAGTGAGGCACGCAGACTCAGACGGAGAATAGGAGACGATTGCCCTCAAGAGAAGAGAGAGACATGCGCGAGCGAGCGAGATAAAGAGAGAGAGAGAGAGAGAGAGAAAGAGAGAGAGAAAGACGCAGACGCGCGTGAGCGAGAGAGATAAGGGGAGAGAGAGAGAGAGAGAGAGACGCGCGCGCGCGTGAGCGAGAGAGATAAGGCGAGAGAGAGAGATACGCGCGAGAGAGATAGGGGGGCGGAGGGAGGAGAGAGAGAGAGAGAGAGAGAGACGAGCGCTAGAGAGAAGAACCATCAGCTCAGTTGTGATCACATGACGCTCAGCAAAGTGTATCCATACTACTCGTATTGCAAGACATCGCTTGTTTATCAAGTCAAAATGTATTAAAAAATTTAGCTCGTCTTGCAAAACACTCATAAACCAAGTTACTCGCAAACTGAGGTTCCTCTGTGTATATACTGTATACTGTATATATATATATATATATATATATATATATATATATATATATATATATATATATATATATATATATATTTTTTTAAGGGGAGAACTTTTTTTAAATACTAACTGAGAGGTAGAGGCATGCAGATTTAATGTTCCCAGGCAGACAGGATGCACATTTCTTTTTATGTCAATGGCCTAATGAAATACAGTTTGTTTTGCAGATTTAATTGTGAAGTATTTCATTTCACTGATCCCTGTGCACCACTAGCCATATGACATTCCTGACCATGACATGGCATTAAGCCGATGACAATTATAGTGTCTTGTTAGGCTTCATTCCACATCAGTGCTGTAGATGGTGGTTGTTAGGTTTCATGTAATGGAGCCCGGCTGGCCATCCAGCAGTCTGTATGTTTCAAAAAGCTTTCCTAATGGCACAAGTGACAATTAAGAGAGACCATTAAGGGAATGACATTTCTGTAAGCATATAATGTTGAGAAGACAAGGTGGAAGCTTTCTTGAAATTAGAAATTGTATTGGAACTCAACAGTGTAGACCAGCATCATGCTGATGTTCTGCCCAGTAATAAATGGCAGCCTAAAATGTTATAGGAGTGCGAGATGAGAATGATCATAAACCAGAAAGCAAAGCAGGGTTCAAAAAGCTAGAGATGTGAGAAAAACAGTGACAAAAAAAAAAAAAACATATGAAATGTCCTAACTACCTAAATAGATTTTATAATCACTAATATACAAAGGTTTTTTTAAGATCAATCCAGAAATTTGGACACTACTGATGGCTACCACCATCTTAAACAGAAAATGGCTTGTGGCATCATAGCGATGACAAATACTCGTCACATGGTAGCAAGCAGCCCAGACAACTGTGACCAATAAGGTGACATCCGTAAAACAAAAGCAAAACTCAAAATTGTGGCACAAAAAATTAATAAAAATCACAAAATATGTGCAAACATAGACTCTGCATGTGCCAAAATTCCCAGATCATAACAGGAGGCAAAGCATGATGGTCTGTCTTGTGACACTTAACTTTATTACAGAACATATTTCCACAATTTTTGTTTTGTTCTTTGAATCTTCATCCCTATCTGTGCTCCTTCTGATTTGTAAATGCTACCCCAATCATCATAAAATACAGCATCCATTCAAAATGTGTTGTTCCCCACCGTACAGGTAAGAATTGCTGAGGAAAAAGAGCACACAATACTCATTATTGCACAAGACATCAATGAAATATTTAGTTTTCTCAGAGAAAAACACACAACTGCTTACCATAACTTGAACATCTGTAAATGTACTTTGTAAAACCTTTAAACAATTCCGTCTACATAAATATTGTTCACACTGTGCCTGCTGGACATCAAACAATGCATTCATGTTGTTGCAGCCATCATCATCAGTGGCAAATTGTCCTTGAGAAATGAATTTAACTGAAGATTTTTTCTTTTTTTTTTTCTTCAGTTCCAAGTGGTCCTCCATCTGTAACAATTGAAGCTTCATCCACCTTGGTGAGGGGTGGTGATAACATCAACGTCACCTGTACCATCCTCGGTGAACCAGAAGTAGACGTGAACTTCACTTGGACTTACCCTGGACAAGTGAGCAGACCTTTCTGTCTCTTATTTCAGTTCATTTCAGTAACTGGGGAAATTATTTTGGTGGTAGCTTTTTTAGTGATGGTGATTATAAAATTAATCTGCCAAAAACGAGAGCATAATGTTTTGTAAATTAGTAAAAGGAGGCCATTAAATTCACCCTGCTTGTTTGTTTAAATAATAACCAAGCTGCACCTTTATGTCATCCTGTCACTTCTTAACATCCTGTCAAGGTAGTCCCGGAGTTAGTGCTGTGGCCTCATAACTTAAGAGTTCCAGGACCAATATTGGATTGGTTATTGCTAATTAATGTAATGTCAGTGGCTCATTACGTGACTTCCAGCCAGAGGGGATGTCAAACTTTACAACTGCAGTTGTTGATCTTATTACCTAAGCACGTCAGATTACAGTTCTAGAAAGAGCAGTACATGACAAATAATGTGACAACTTTCCAGTGCAGTTTCACCCTTCCAAAGTATCGTGGGCTTATCTTTTTTTCTGATAGCTAATAATGTTCTGCCTGACAGAGACAGTGCCATAGAAAGGCCTTTCAGATACAATAAGGTATTTTCTCATTTTACATGGTACATAAAACACGACATTTCAGATGGACATCCGTATTCGAGGTCCAAGACACCCACAGTCCTTATTCTTCGTGGCTGCACTGTACACATTGTACTTCTGACTGAGCACTCATTGGTTCTTCCTTCTTGCATACACAGAGCTGTCCCCTGCAACTTAAAACCAAATCTACCCTGTTTAATTTTGTACGGCGAATCACAGACTGCTTGACTTGATGTCGATGTCAGACTACATGAAGGTTGGTCATGGCAGCATGCCGTGACTGCCTCCAACTCAATAAGATTATGTAAATTGTGATGGACAGCCGGCGTTTCAGTCCAGTCAGGACGTCCCTCTGCAGAAGAAAGCAGCCTTTTCAGGGCACTACATGCCCCGGAATGCTAGACGGCAACTCCCCTGGATGGAAATGGTTCCTCGGATTCCCGCAGGGCAGCATGGAACATGGAGTCCGTCTCTTTAGACCTGTTGGGTGCCGTGGGCGCCGCCAGGGGGAGCTCACCAAGAACACGGGGACTATTACAGTTACGCCAACCCGGAAGTACTTTGGCGTCACGAGGACAGAAGCCCACAGTACTTCCAGGACACTTGATGAAGGAAGATGTGGTGTGAACCCAGAGAAGAAATATTTCCGGGTCAGAGACTTTAAAAGGACTGTGGGAAACCACAGCAGATCGAGCTGGAGTGGATGATTGTGTATAATTATTGTTATTGTATTGCTTATTGATTAATTGGGAATGGTGGAGAGTGCGGTGCTTTGTGCACTATTACTGAAGAAATAAGAATACGATTCTTCTTGTGCTTTTAGACGTGTGTCTGGGACATCTGTCTGGTGGGTTCAACGGGGCAACAGCGACCGCTAGCGTCCACAAAATGAAGTCTGAAACCGGAAATCAGTGGAAAAGTCAAGTAACGTGACAGTCCATAAACATACATATCTTTGGGATTCAGGAATAAAACAATGCAGACACACTGTTCCTGCAGCTTTCATTTTCCTCCTATCTGTTGTCCACTGGATTGAATATCTCAAAGCATACCGTTTGTTAACATGATTTTGATTACCGTATATACGCCCGTCCAAAAATACGACACTTATTTATTTATCCATCCATCCATCCAACCTGCTACTGTATATCCGAACTACAGGGTCACAGGGGTCTGCTGGAGCCAATCCCTGCCAACACAGGGCACAAAGCAGGAAACAAACCCTGGGCAGGGCACCAACCCACCGCAGGGCGTTATTTATTTATTTACTTTTTTTATCTTCTTGCTTACTACAATCACACACCAGTTTCTCAGACACACCGATTTTTGTTGCAGCAGCACAGTTACCAATTTCTTTTTTTCGCCACTTCAATGACTTTTAATTTATAACCAGCTTCATATTTTTTTCTGATCGAACGCTCCATCGTAGATAAGGGATGAGGGTGTGTCATACAAAAAAACACAAAACAGTGCACACATCGCTTCGGAATAGTTTGGGTATTACCATGTGGTCACGTTGGCACAATACATAGAAAATAAAGGCAGTGTGCTCCGTGGTTACTCTCTCAGGTGGGCGTTAGCATATCATAATCTATTGCACCAATAGCGTGAATGTTCTGCATTCGACTTATATGACCGACATTATAAAACACGGGAAATTATACAGTGAAATCAAGCCCTCGACTTATCTGCGGGAGAACTTAAATGCGAGTATATATACAATACATTTCAGCCAAGCTTTATAAATAAACCTAAAGGACTCATGGCGTTTAAACAGCACGGTCTAATAAAACATTTTCTTGCTGTTCATATTTCTAAATCTGTGTAAGTGCTTGGAGTCTGTCTTCCCTAAAGAGTGCTTCATAAGAACTAAACTAACTAAAAATGAACAGCTGGGCTTTCACTTAATCTGCGAGGGTGTGTGTTGCCTTAACATGAAAAAACAGAGCAGATGAAACACTTGCTCCGAAGTACAATGAGGTGGAACTGAAATCGCCAGAAGACGGTGGTCACTACAGTCTGAGACAAATACATAAGAACTGAAAAGCCACACATAGATGAGAACGATGAATTTAAAGTGTGATGTGGGCTTGTAAGCAATTAAATAACAATTACTGACAGTGTAGGGAGAGAACACCTTTTTATAAAAATATGCCGTCTAGAGCCAATGTTCATTTTAAACTCAGGTGCCGTCTGGAATGCATTACCTCAGATCTCATTGCTTCATCACGAGGGTCGACCTGCTTTCATAAAACATACTTGGAAAGATTACAGGTCAGATTAGAGAAGGATTTATTAGAAGCACTGCCTAATGCTGCTAAAACTGCTTCTGCGTTTCTTTTTTCTTTTACGTTTCAATAGACCTTCTTGAACTATTTTTGAATCGCAAAATAGGATTTTCTTCGATGGTCTGAATTTCACACTCGTTTGCTAGCAGCACAGATATTATTAACTTTTAAATATAACTGTTAAATTCAAAGACAGACTCCTAATTGATGCCCAAGTGACTAACATTCAGGCCTGAACTTTAGACATTAAGCCAACATGAAAGTGTTGCAGCTGTCTGTCTGCAGGCCTGTGGTTGCTCCATCTTGCACACCTCTTGTAATTGCCTACAATTATAATGTCTGTTACCAGTGTGATTTGCTTTTATTGCAAGGAACAGGAAGTTTTTGTTTTGGTCCATAACACAGGTAGACTTTGATCACATTCCCAAAAGTGTAATGCTGTGACATGTCTTACTCATTGAGATGTTTGCATTATATTTAAAAAATGGCTGGGCGATCAACATCTTATAGCTTCTTGAGATTTAGCCATGAAGAGGACTACAGTCAACAGTGCCTAGTGAAAGGCCCCAGGAAACAGATGGGAACTAATGCCGGAAGGAACATCTCACATCATTAAACTCGACTAGATGGAAGTGATGCTCTTCTGGAGGCAGTGCCAAGCTTGCTCGCATTTTCCCAGGATGCCCTTACTTAAATCTTTCTCATCTGATTTCTTAGTTGCTCACCAAAATTTGATGATCAGTCGACAGCTTAGCACTTCCCTTTACACCAGAAAGGATAATTCAGTGGTTTTAGACCTGGGGTTCAAGGTTATTGAGTAGCAGGTATATTTAGGAAAAGAATAGTGTCTGTTGAAGACAATGGATATGGATACCTAACATCAAAAAATGCAGTAATAATCTCTCACACATATTTAAACCCCTTCTTTCCAAACGCACTCTTCTAGGACTATCAGTCAGTATGCCACAGTAGCTGATATGTTTTCATACACCTCGCCTATCTTCTCTAAAAAGGCGGAATAGCTGGAACAGGCCATAAATGTAAACAGAAGTCAGCATTTCCCTCTCTGTCACAAAATTGTATCAAGATGACACTTTTGTTTAACGGTGTAAACTCCAAATGCACAGTACACAATTCTCACGGGGCCCTCATGTGACAGAGGCCACCCATCCAGCTGAGAAGTCTCATTCCAGGACCATTGTACAGCACAGAAGTGAGATGAGCTTCATAAATGTATTTTTCAACCACCTCTTGTACCAGCTCTAGCTTCTCTGCTGGTGAAGTATCCCAGAACATCTCAAGACCCAAGCTCCAGTCTGTCTAGATCTGTCCCACACACCTTACTTTGTCTCTCATCTGACAAGCATTGCACTGACCCATATCAATCATTTTGTTGGTGTTAAGCCTATGTTGTTTCTTCTAGATGAGCCTGACAGATGTGTGTAGCTACATTAACAGATATAAAGCGAAACAATGGAGGCATGTAAGAAGGGTTCGGGTCTTAAGTGGAAAAGCTGGTGATTTTAGTGGGAGTTGGTGAGGTAGGTGCTCAAAATTGCCTTGGTTTTACATTTTGCCCTAGAACGGCGTGTTGTGAGGTCTTATTCTCTCCTGGTCCTTGCAGAAGACTGTTTTGAAGAGATACAAGCGTGAGCAGAAAAGTATGCGGTGGCTCCCCATCTAGTGAGATTTTCCGTTCAAGAAAGCACAGTAATGTATAGGGTGGCCCATATTTATGTATATGATGTTTCACAGGTTGTAGAATAATGTAGTTTAACTCCTGTGCAAAATGTATTAAAAATGGCATCACTATCTAGCCTGAGAATGGGAGTAACGATGATCGGACATTGATGATCTGTGGTGGCAGCAAAATTTGGCACCGCCACACTATGCCATACCAGTGCGACAGTGGTTGAGCAAAACATTCCCACAACACTGGATTGACCGACGTGGGCCTGTGGAATGGCCGATTTGACCCCGCCAGGCTTTTTCCTGTGGGAATACCTAAAAGACAAGCTATATCAACATCGCATCCACAATGTGTGCAGCTATCACTAAAGAATTTCAGAGGATACCAGTACAGAGGTGCCAAGCTGCCTGTGACAACTTGCTCTTCTTCTTCAGGCGTGTATCGATGAAGCATTGGTGGACCACGCCATGGAGAACAGAGCATGAAAAAATGTAAGGTTCTTAATGTTCATGTTTCATTATGTTACTTGATAATAACATTGGCGGTTTCCTGACAATAACACCGTTTCGATCATATACATAAATGTGGGCTACCCTGTACATAATGATACGTTTTAGCGTGTCTTTGTGTAGAAAATATTCAGCATGTTATATTCTTAAAAGCTCATTACACACGGTAAAGTGAACGAGAGGCATAAAAGTATTGACATTAGTAATGTGTGACATTTTACATGCCTTACACAGCTGCAGAAAAGAACACAGGTATAACAGAAATGTAAGCGAGACTTTAAGGAGTGGTGTTCCTTGTTTTCTACCCCCAAAAAGTTAAAATATTTAGTCAGTTTTGCATTCCACAATTACAGAATTTGTCTGCAAAATGATCATTCTTTGATAGTTTTATGACGCTTGCCTGATCACATAGTTTCGCAGCCATCATGGCAATACTAATGCTGCATTCACACGCTATCGGACTATTCAGAACTCTTGCTTGTGATGTTTCGCCTTTCCACTTCAGAGTGTTCACGTGGGTTTCTGGTCAGATTATTCAGAGATACGCTGGGAAGATCAACCGACCGGGAGAGAGGCAATACCTCCCCGGGACAGGAGAGGGCAGCCCCTGGTTTGCATCGGGCCTCAGGACTGGAGCTTGGAAGCTCAACCCTGGTGGGGACCATGGCCTCCGCCAGGGCGCCTGGACGATCCCAGAGCCCTGGACTGCAGCACTTCTGCCGCACCAGGAAGTACTGCAGAAAGATCATCATGGAACACATCTGGGTGAACTATGAAAGGGTCACCTCAGTCATTTCTGGTATCCAGAGTCGGGAGGTCGAGAACAGACCTTTCAAAAGGAGGAGTGGAGGCGGCAGAAGAGAGAAGAAATAAAGAAAGGAAAAGAAAAGGACTGAGCCTGTATTGCTGATTGGTGCACTGTGTGCTGTGCAAGGGCAAAATAAAGAGCGTGGGTTTTTCCAAGTGTGCCTCTTGTGTCTGTCTGTGTCGGGTTGGCTGGCTGGCACGCCCCCTAGTGGTGTCATAGCTTATTAACCGTTCATTTGTTACCTGGTCTGCAAAAGAAAAAAATAATAAAGATAAACCAAAGTTTTCATGGAAATAAAGTGCAAAATGAACATATTGTAGCATCCTGGCAGCTGAATGACCCTTCAGTCTAGTGGGAAGCGTGGAGAGCGGCACAGAGAAATGATTGATACTAGAAGGAAGAAAAGGGGTGGTACCATGAACAGAGGAGCTGGAAAAGGAGGCGGGGTTTCTGGACGGTTTGGGGGATGATGGGAAGGTGTGGTAGGTGTGGCGGAAAAGGATGAGTTACGAGTGCTGAGGATGTGGAGGGTTCTGTGTAGGAAGCTGAACTTTGATTTTAATTTGTCTCTCAGGGTCATAACAATAAGAGGTTTATCAGTGATTGTAAATCGTTCCTGTTCAGTTTCATTCGTTGTTGTTTTACATTCGTGTTTTCATGTTACACTGTTAAGAGTAAACTGTTCTCCAGTCACTTCTTTTTCCAGCTGTGTCTTCCTTCCGAACCTGTAACAGAGATGTGGCTACAGTATTATCACTTTGCTCTAATTGTAATTCAAGCAAAAAAAAAATACCATTTCTGCCTGACCGGGTTATTTGCTTTATTTTTTAAAAATTGAATAGGATGAAAAATCAGCATCGTGCCACAACTCGGACAATTTTGTTAGTTCTGTTTTCTCTGAATTGACTGACTTGTAGAAATGAGTTAGCAGTGCATTCATGTGGAACTTATGACTCGACAGCTCCTAATGTATTTTTTTTTACCTTTAATTGCTAAACACTTTTAAAGTATTTTCTTAATCTGTGCAAGTGCTTTCTGTGCATTCTTTTTTTGCAGCATTTTTTACTTTTTAGCCTTGTGGTGTTAATAGGGTGGCATAGTGGGTAGTGCTGCCAGCCTCACAGACCCAGCATCTTAGGTTTGATTCCCATGCTGTTGTGTTTTATGTGGAGTTTGTCTTTGTATGGGTTTTCCTCAGGAATCCTTAGGTCAGGTTGAATTTGCTCAAGTGCGGCTGTGAGCGAGTGAATGCTCCGTGACAGACTGGCACCCTGTCCAGTGGCCTCATTTATAAAGCTTGCGTATGCACAGAAAGAGACTTGAAATGTGCATTCAAAACTTCTCATGCAAATGTTGGGCTTTATACAAAATAACACTTGAAGGGAGAACGTGCAAATATTTACTGCAACTCCGACCAATGCTTACGCAAAACATTCTGGGACAACTGGGAAGTAACGACACCCTTGATCGAGTAGGAAAATGCAGCCAAAATGATGACTTGCAAGCGCATTAATTCATTTCACCAGGCCTTTATTATCATGTGTGCTGACATGACAAACAGCTCAAAAGTCATGAATATGACGTATATATTTTATTTTCGTTCCAGAGGCAGTGCTGTGCATTTGCACTTGTAAAAGGCGCTATATAAGCACCTGACCCGACACAGACTTACACCGGAGGCACATACAAAAACAAAGAAGTTTTATTTTTCTTCACCTGTGGGGCACGTCTTCCCCGAGATACCCACAGGCACAACACAGTCCCATAAGTACAAGCGCTCTTTTCTGGCACCACCACTCCGCCTCCAAGCTTTGTCCTCCTCCTCCCGACTCTGGCCATTGAGTGGTGGTTGCTGGCCCCTTTTATAGTCCACCTGGAAGTGCGCCAGGTGGTTGACTGCCGAGTTCTGGCTGCATTTCCAGGTGTGGCAAATACGCTGCCCATATGGGCTCAGGAGTCCCAGCTGCAGCACCCCTTGATGGCGCCTGTGGGACCCAACAGGGCTGCACCCAACTCCAATTTCCATGGAGCCTTGTGGGAAACCGAGGAACTGCTCCAACCCAGGGGGACGGCCATCTAGCATCCAGGGGGAGGTATTGCACAGTCCATGGCTGCTCAACCTGAACATATAACAAAGGGGTGTCCCGGATCAGCATTGACCCCCGGCCGTTCGCCACACATTGAAGAACGTTTTTGTTTATTTCCCAGTGAATTGATTGACAGGTCAAGAATATCTCAGCTATGCTTTGCTCTGTCATGCTTACTGTGTTGGAAGTCATTAGCCAACTGGTGGGCCACTACATCCAGTTTTTGTATGATGTTGGTGCACATACATAAAACAACATTTTTTTTTTTTTGCTAACATAAAAAAGCAACTTGCAGAACGTCTGGTTCTCCTAATGTAATCGGAGCAATCCACAGCACTCATATTGCAATAAGCAAACCTTGCAAAAATGACGCTACTTTTGTTAAACGTAAGCAGTTACATTTCATTAATGCACAAGTCATCTGTGAAGCCAATATGAGGCTGGGAAATATTGTGCCTCTGTGGCCTGGGTCAGCCCGTGATTTATTTATTTTGAGGCAAAGTAACTTTCACAGATGTGATAGTACTCTGTGCAGTGGTTGGCTTGTTCGTTGGTAACTGGCTGATGTACTATCATGTCATCACATATGTCAGGTAATAGCGGTTAAGTGCTCAGACTGGCACTAAACGCCTATGTGGAAGCCATAAAATGTGGAGGAAAGGCGCTGTAATCCTGCACGTGATCTTGCACCCTTAGTTGTGGAGCATAACAACTCTCTCTTCAATGTAGGGGGCGGGGTCACAGTGCATCAGGAGAGAGACTGCTCTAGCGGCCAATGAAGTTCTACAGCATTGTGATTGCATATGTATGAGGTTGATTAGCATGCTCCATATACGGATGTTTCAAGGCGGTGTTCAACGCATGTACCCGTATCCATATTTACAAGGTGATTCATAAATGGTAAGTTGCATAGATACATGGTTTTATACATCTGATTTCTTTTTGCCATACACATTTTCCAGGTTTTTTTTTCAGAATACACACAAAGTTTATAAATGAGACCTCAGGATTGTTTCCTGTCTTACACCACTGCTGCTGGGATTGCAAGCTGCCCTGACTCTGAATTAAATGGCGGGTTTCAGGCTGTTATGTTATTATGATGTTCATTTGCATTAAGAGTTGAGACAGATACCCAAACTGGTTTATTAAGAGTTGAGACAGATTTCCAAACTGGTTACATCTGGTTCTGAACACCAAGAAAACCAAAGAGATCATTGTCAATTTCAGGAGGCACAGCACTGACTTAGCCCCCCTTTACATCTACGGCGAGTGTGTGAAGAAGGTCCATACCTTCTGGTTTCTTGGTGTCCTTATCTCCGCTGACATCTCCTGGACAGACAACATTACAGCAGTCATCAAGAAGGCTCAGCAGCGGTTACACTTCCTGAGGGTCCTCAGAAAGCACAACCTGGATTCCAACTTGCTACTGACCTTCTACCGCTTGTCCATCGAGAGCCTGCTGATGTACTGTATCACAATATGGTACGGCAGCTGCACCATGGCAGACAGGGAGAGGCTTCAGAGAGCAGTAAAAGCAGCACAGAAGATCATCGGCTGCCCTCTCCCCTCCCTGATGGACCCGCTGCCTCAGCAGAGCAAAAAACATCTTCAAGGACAGCTCCCACCCTGGCTCTGATCTGTCTGACCTGTTGCCCTCAGGGAGGCACTACAGTTGCATCACAACAAGGACAAACAGACTCAAGAACAGTTTTTTTTTTTTTCCCCAAAAGCCATTACCATTCTAAACTCACACATGCACGGACTACACAGTCTAACCCCCCAACACCTGGACTTCCTTCTGTCCATCATCTGTGCAATATCCAATATCTAAATGGTATTGATAATAACTGTGCAATATCTGTGTACTGTACAATATCATTACTCTTAGGGTCCAATATCCACTACTCACTGCCCATGATCATCATTATTGAGCAGTATTTAAATAATGTGCAATAATCCAATAGTTATTTATTCTTTCCATATGTATATTTTCTGCAACTTTTTGGACCATTTGTTTATGTATTTGTTGTGTTCTACATATATGTCTGCACTGGACATGTACATGTGTATAGTGCCAATAAAAAGGCATTCTATTCTATTCATTCCATATACATGGAGGTGGATGGTGAATCTTTTACAGACTAGGCGAAAGGCTCCATTAGCTTCCAATTGTTGTATTTAGAGATGAGTTATTTTCCCTTTGCATATTTCATGTTGACATGCATTATCTTCTTTATGTGGTCATCTTGGCAGACACTACTTTTACATTATATGTTGTTTAAAATAAGGTCAAAACTTCAGCAGACAGTGTAGAAACAGTAACTGATGAATGCACGGTAAGGTAATTATGTCATTATCCTAATGGTACCCATCAGAGGGAGTAAATTCGCAAATGGCATTAAGTAATGAATCACATGAGTGCTTTAACTGTGGTTTATTTGCAGAGATGGTCTGGAATCCATCATAATTTGATTGCTGTCCATTTTTGCCTTTTGTATTAAACAATTACTGACCAGAGGGCTTCTTGCAGGTCTTCTAACTTTTTTGCTCATTCTGTAAATGGAAAGCAAACTCCCCCAGGCTTGTGCTGATGATTACTGTACCATGTGGTGCCGTATCTGTTTAACTTTAAACAGAGGATCAGTTACAAAACAGTCATTTACAGATATTCGAATTAATAGCCTTTGGGAGAATAGCATGGCTGTTTTTTGTTAGTTTTTTTTTTTCTTTGGGCATATAGAAGCACGGTGGATGGGAGTCTGACTGCTACATGCAAATTCAGCAGAGAATGCAAATAGAGAGGCTTTGCTCTGTTATCAATTTGCCATGCGGTGTTTCGTGTTTAATGAATTGTTGAAAACTACTCCAATCAAATACCTCCTACCACAGCATTAATGAGAAATAAACGAAAAATGATTGGCATTTCCTTTCAAGAACAAATGGCATTATTCATATTTATGCTCATCCATCCATTCATATGAAAACAGATGGAATGAACTCATTTCATGATTTGCATGCAGCATCACAAAAAATATACATATACAAAGCATGCACTGGGACAGAATGTCATTTTGGGCTTTTCCTGAGAGGTTGTATTTGTTTGTACCACTGAAATAATCTTCCTTCTGCAGGTTTACATACCATTAACTGCACAAAGTCACTATTATTTTTAATTAATCTCAAATACAGTTTTAACAAAATTGCAAAGAAATGTGAGAATATTTCAGGATTCAAGGTGAAAAAAGTTTGTTTAATGCCATTAGGCATAAAGAAAAAAAAGAAACATGAGTTCATACCAGAACATATTTGACATGGATGTGAGGTTTCTTTTGGGCTGACTGCTCTCGGGGTGAGAGAAGTGGGCGAACCGGAATTCTTTCATAGTGCAGTCATCATAGCTGTGGAGGAAAAGGGTAGAAAGTTAGTTTTTGGTGTTCCCTTCAAAATTGTCCTGGAAAAACTCATTATAGCGTGACAAGGCTACCTGCAATGTACTTTTCTTCAATGTGTTTAGTGAGAAGTTAAGGAAAATGACACCTTATTTTGGCTAACTAGAAGGTTTACGATATGCAAGGTTTTGAGGCAACTCAAGCCCCTTCTTCAGGTAAGATGTAATACAGAAACTGGAGTTCTCTTTGCTTATATAGACACCAGGACAGATACAACATTAGAAAACCTTTCAGTGTGACATCTTAGATGTACTGCAGTGGGCTGGCACCCTGCCTTGCGCCCTGTGTTGGCTGGGATTGGCTCCAGCAGACCCACGTAACCCTGTAGTTAGGATATAGTGGGTTGAATAATGGATGGATGAATGGATATTGGATGTAAAAAAATAGATCCCTTCAGGCTGAGATTCATTTAGCAAGAGAGGAGAACAATGTATGGTCAAGATCTTTTGATAAGATAACTGTCCAACAACATCTGTTGAAGTTTCTGATGAGTTTTTCAAAACAATGTGGATCTGTATGAGGCAATAAACTGACAGTATTTTGTCCCCTTGTCCCCAGGGGTGCATGTGACTGAGTCTGTATGGGTGAACTAACTGGTAATAAACTCAGAATTCTCTTAACGACCAACATCTAAGCTCAGTGTGGAAGCTCAGTTACAATAGCATCATGTAATTTGACATCATTTATACATTTTATGATTAGTTTACAAAGAACACCTACCTTCAGTAGAATTAAATAATTTGGAGTAGATAGCCATAAAATATGCATTAACATCGGAAAACACATTGGAGTCTTCATGCATTCCCAGGCAAAATATTGTTCGGTCCATTCATTAGCAAATCCATGCTATTCTGCAGGCAAACACTGAACTGGAATGAGACCTCAGAAGTGGTCACTGCTATGCTTCAGAAATTATTCCAAGAATTTTTTGGACCTGTGGAGCCAAACATTATCCTGACGTTGAAGTAGTTTTGCTGAGAAATATATTTCTTTCAAGAAATGAGGTACCTGATCAGTGACAGCATTGGGTTTCTGGAGCCATTCAAATTTGCTCTGCTTACCCTTGCCAAAGCATTGAATTGTGGACACCTAGTGGGGTCGATCCATGAACTTCTAGAATTTGCTCCATTTTATGGCTCTCTAACCTGTGTGAATCAGCAGGATACCAGGTGTCATGTTTTTCCAACTGTTTACTATCTAGTATCTTTGTAATTTTTGAACGTTGAGTAGTAACTTGGTTGCATCATTGGCTACAATATTCCATCTATGATGAGTTACAGCATCTTGTGTACTCAGCAACACTGCTGTATACAGAAGTTAGTTGGCTTGTTACCATTAGTTTTAAAGGTTCATCTAAGCCTCCATTTCCCCTTTTATCAAATCAATGTTGATTGTATTTTGTGTAATGTTAAGGGTTCATTATCAATACTCCTATGGTTTTGAAAATCATCAAGTGCTGTTGCTCAACTTCTTAAATAATTATGCTAGCATCTGACACACTGTACTATTCCATGGTTACACCACTTAAATCTTTAGTTGTACTCATTCTGTCTGTGACAGTCTGGGTTGGCCCTTCACTTCTTGGTAGCTTGGACCAGGATCAGTCGATAACGTAACCGAGGGTAAGCCGGGCAAATGATAACACACACACAGGCAAAAGGTAGATATAGAGTGCAGTACTTTTTATTTTCAACAAGTATAGTGTTCAAACAATGCAGTACTCCCTCAATAAATAAATAAATAAACTTTGAAAACAGAGACAAAACTAGAATAAAACCATTTAGTCATCAGGTCTTTTCTTTATGTTTATACTGTATCTCAAGTGTGTCTTTCTCATTTAGTCTCCACAGCTCACCCTTTCAGGTCTTGCAGCCAGCCAGAAATGCCAACTGCCTCCATTGGCGTCTGCTGGAGCACACAGAGCTGGCCTTCCATTTTCTACTATGCAATCCTTGTGTCTACAGAATCCCAGAAAGAGACACTTCCATCATACCCATATCCTCCATCATTATTCAGCAGGGGATGATCCACCCCAGGAGTGGCATTGCTCTCTTATCTGTGGGGCTACCAGCTGCTCTGCCCCAACTCCATCACGCTGGCTTGAACAACCCCAAAGCTGATCTCTCCCTGTCTCTTGCCCAGGCTCCCTTTTATACTGTGGCTGTGTGCAGGTGCCACAGTCACCAACTCTGAGGCATAAATGAAGCACTTGACTGACCTGCTCACATCTACATGTGAGTGTGTGAACAGCCAAACACCTCAATGAACCTCAGAGTGGCACTCGTACCCATCTGGGGCCTGCACACTCGGAATTATTTATTGAAATAAAAAAAAAAAACGCACAACCCTACAAACCTCTCTAACCACACTTTCAAGAGATTGTGCATAAAGTATGTGATAGATAGGAGCCTGCTGTTGTGTTATAAGTTGCCCTAACTACAGATAACAGGCATGAAAATTACAGCAGCTTCTCAGGCACTGTTCTTGTATGGTTTAGTTCATATTTCTCAAACTGATTTCACTATCTAAAGAAATATGAGGACTGCACTCCGTCTTTCCATTCTGAAGTTAAACATGGTATTTAGTAATGAAGGAACTGAAATGGGAGTGAAAGTTAGAGCCTCGATTTGCAAAAAACACTACTGAAATAAATGGTTTGTCACAACTAATGAACTGCGGTGGGCTGGCACCCTGCCCGGGATTTGTTCCTGCCTTGTGCCCTGTGTTGGCTGGGATTGGCTACAGCAGACCCCCATGACCCTGTGCTAGGATATAGCGGGTTGGACGATGATTGACTGACAACTAGTAAGTTCAACATACAAGTGCATCCGGAAAGTATTCACAGTGCATCACTTTTTGCACATTTTGTTATATTACAGCCTTATTCCAAAATGGATTAATTTAAAGTTTTTCCTCATAATTCTACACACAACACCCCATAATGACAATGTGGAAAAAGTTTACTTGAGGTTTTTGCAAATTTATTAAAAATAAAAAAACTGAGAAGTCACATGTACATAAGTATTCACAGCCTTTGTTCAATACTTTGTCGATGCACCTTTGGCAGCAATTACAGCCTCAAGTCTTTTTGAATATGATGCCACAAGCTTGGCACACCTATCCTTGGCCAGTTTCGCCCATTCCTCTTTGCAGCACCTCTCAAGCTCCATCAGGTTGGATGGGAAGCGTTGGTGCACAGCCATTTTAAGATCTCTCCAGAGATGTTCAATCGGATTCAAGTCTGGACTCTGGCTGGGCCACTCAAGGACATTCACAGAGTTGTCCTAAAGCCACTCCTTTGATATCTTGGCTGTGTGCTTAGGGTCGTTGTCCTGCTGAAAGATGAACCGTCACCCGGTCTGAGGTCCAGAGCGCTCTGGAGCAGGTGTTCATCCAGGATGTCTCTATACATTGCTGCAGTCATCTTTCCCTTTATCCTGACTAGTCTCCCAGTTCCTGCCGCTGAAAAACATCCCCACAGCATCATGCTGCCACCACCATGCTTCACTGTAGGGATGGTATTGGCCTGGTGATGAGCGGTGCCTGGTTTCCTCCAAACGTGACGCCTGGCATTCACACCAAAGAGTTCAATCTTTGTCTCATCAGACCAGAGAATTTTGTTTCTCATGGTCTGAGAGTCCTTCAGGTGCCTTTTGGCAATCTCCAGGCGGGCTGCCATGTGCCTTTTACTAAGGAGTGGCTTCCGTCTGGCCACTCTACCATACAGGCCTGATTGGTGGATTGCCACAGAGATGGTTGTCCTTCTGGAAGGTTCTCCTCTCTCCACAGAGGACCTCTGGAGCTCTGACAGAGTGACCATTGGGTTCTTGGTCATCTCCCTGACTAAGGCCTTTCTCCTCCAATCACTCAGTTTAGATGGCCGGCTAGCTCTAGGAAGAGTCCTGGTGGATTCGAACTTCTAATACACTTACGGATGATGGAGGCCACTGTGCTCATTGGGACCTTCAAAGCAGCAGAAATTTTTCTGTTACCTTCCCCAGATTTGTGCCTCGAGACAATCCTGTCTCGGAGGTCTACAGACAATTCCTTTGACTTCATGCTTGGTTTGTGCTCTGACATGAACTGTCAACTGTGGGACCTTATATAGACAGGTGTGTGCCTTTCCAAATCCTGTCCAATCAACTGAATTTACCACAGGTGGACTCCAATTAAGCTGCAGAAACATCTTAAGGATGATCAGGGGAAACAGAATGCACCTGAGCTCAATTTTAAGCTTCATGGCAAAGGCTGAGAATACTTATGTACACGTGCTTTCTCCGTTTTTTTATTTTTAATAAATTTGCAAAAATCTGAAGTAAGGCTGTCACATAACAAAATGTGGAAAAAGTGATGCACTGTGAATACTTTCCAGATGCCAAAAGCATGGCAAGTTTGTTTAGGTGCAAAACGTGGAAAGGAGGGTGCAGATAGAGAGCCCATACTGTACCTGCAAGGATTTTGAGAGTGCTTCTTCTCTGCCAAGATCCATCAGCCTGGGTGTGCAACCAACCAGTGAGTCCCTGGAATTATCCTGGCTTGAATCTGACTTGGATCAGCTAATGTAGTTCTGGAAAGTGAGAGGTGCTACCACTGATCCCAAATGAATGGTGCGAAATGGAACCAGTGGCAAGAATGAGATGGGAGTGCTTGAAACCCCGTAAAAGAAGCCCGGCCTGACTGGGGCAGCACCACCAGTTTCCCATGGAGAGTAGTGTTTCTCACTTTCCTTTCCAAGCAAACAAGAAAACGTATTTGAGCGAGTGTGTTTTACAATTGTATAATCACATGTAAAATTAACTTTAGGAGCAATTTCACACAAATCTATGCAAAATGAAACATGGCTGATGGTGCTCCCTCAGGGCTTGATCATGGCGATTTTCGCTTTATATGCTGTTTCTACCTGATCTACATAAAAAGTACAGTATCTTCTTTCACATGTAAATAGATAATACTCAGCATTACCCTTCCCTCAGAACAAATGACATTTCTCCTAGTTAGTGTATCCTTAATTAAATATGTCGACATTTTAAAGGAAAGGGTTGACAGTAACTAAATATATTTGAATACAGAACAAACAGAAATGTTATTACTGGGTGGGAATGATAGTCGACTACAACGTCCTCTCACTTTTAATTCAGTTGGTCTAGGCCACCAGAATTGGGACATTATCTGTTCAAATCCCTAGTGTTTGACTGATGGGAGTTTTTGATTTCCTCTTTTCCATTGTCGACTGGGTGTGTACAGTATGTTTATAGGGTCACAACTGTTATGTGTACAGAGTAGAGTGAAATTCTTACTTGCATTCACTAATCAGCATGCAACATATCTCAGTTATGATGTTAATGGACTTGTATTATCAAGAGTTTAAGTTAATCAATTCAGAATTTGCTCCATTTCACTGTGCCTTCATTCAAATTTGTGTTTCCATGCATGGAAATTATGTATTGTTGAATTGTTCTTGCTTTATAGCTGGGGAATTGTGCAAGTGCTCTCATCCTGTACCCAGTAAAGGGCGCTATACAGTAACAAACAACAGTGAAATGAATTGATTGAATACAACATCATCACAGAGCGGTCAGTGACCTCATCTGGCAAAGGCTGATGTACCTGATAAAGTGGCTCTTCCATATATGCAGTGCATAAAAAAGAAAAGAAGCAGAAGCATTGAACCTTAAAGAACAAGATGATACTGGAATGCCTTATTTGAGTAACGTGTTTGGTTTTTAGAACAACACACATATTCACATACAATATGAAAACAGACGTGACCTGGTAAAGGCAATACCGAAAGTATATTATGTTCTGGTATATGGCAGGGAACAGAGAACTGCTACACACACGCAGGCTTTCAAAGGTTAACACACATAATAAGCAGAAGTACTAACAATCAACCACCTAAATGGTGGTCCTTAGACTTCTTGCCAATTTGCTAAACCCTTTCTATAAACCCTGTAAAATGAGAGAGAGCTAGAGGAACATACCTCTAGTCCCAGAAGCCTCTATTGTTTTCGACTGAAGGGACCGTGACATGATTACACCTCTTATAAAAGACATTTTTCACGCCGTTTCATTTTTCCCTCTGAAATTGCTGCACATTGCAAAGTCCAATCCTTTTCACAGAACTAGAGTAACCAGTTTCTTTCTGTGAGCTGGCATATGTCACAACCACACCACCTCCCAGCAAACAGGACTGACACGCTTGTTTTTCTCCAGCCTCCTTTATGGAAATCAAAAAATTTTCAAACTACTTTAAGTATATTTTTATAACACATCCTTAAACCAAGTTAATCCAGTTGTGGTCTGCTGATGGCTGAAGTCTATCATCAGGTGAAGACAAGTCAATGTATTGTCACATCACTTAACACAAATGAATAGGTGAGTGAAACACTTGCATGCTAGTTCCACAGAAGTAGAGCAGCATTAGAGTACACCCATAATAAAAAACATTCAAATACCAATTCAAAAGTGTCATGTGTGGGTGGTGAAGGATCAACTTCCAGGCGCTGACAAGGTATGCAATGCCTCATAATAGCAAGAGGGTGTGCCATCCCTAACAATACTGTCTCTTTTGTCCTCTGTAGGCCTGAGTAGCTGAGGGCATCCATTTCATGCTCATCGTCAGCTAAACACTGCCTCCGCCGGTCAGGATGATATATATAGAGATGGCGTCTCAGTCTGAGGAACACAGTCCCGTATGATGTAGCTCTAAACCCAGACCCACTCCAGGCAGAGTGGCTGAGATGCCATAGTGGCTAAGAAGGGAATTGTTATGCCCGATTTCTGTTGCACCACCGCATGTTAATTTTTGTTCTGTTTTTTTGGACACTTGCAGTAAATGGGGAGTCCCAGAAGGCCCCCCCAGCTTTTCTTTCCCTTTATTTGAACTTCACAACACTCATACATTGTACAAAATAAACTCATTACAGAAGAAAACTATTAAACAAAACGACAATGTGTACACTATACAATGCATACGAACAACACAAAATAATGGTGGTGCAAATGAATGTAGGGATGAAGGAACAGCAACATGAATGTGGGAGAGGCGGGGGGTGCTGGTAAGGGTTAGTGCCTGACACAATGCACAGTTCAGCATCTTAACAGGTTGATGGAAGAAGTTATTTTGGAGCCTGCTAGTCTAGGACCTGATAGTACAGTATTATCCATCCGAAGGTAATAACGTGAACGGTTTATGATTTGGATGATTAGGGTCACTGCTCAGTTTCATGGCTTTTGTTAGATACCACCTACTCATAAAATACACTGTATGTCTTGTAGGTTAGGGATGTCATCAATGATCAACACACTACTCTCTGCAAGGCTTTACAATTGAAGGGCAGTGCAGTTTCCATACCAGGCAATGACAGAACCAGCTGGGATGCTTTCAATAGTGCAGGTGTAACATGATCTGAGGGTGTGTGGACTGATGCCTGCCATAAAAAAGGGTATTGTTGCACCTTCTTCATCACTTTTTTGAGGTGAACAGTCCATGTGAGATCTTTAATGATATGTACACCAAGAAATTTAAAATGTCTCCCTCTCCACAGTAATGGCATTGATGGTGGTAGAGGGATCACTTTGGTCTTGGTCACAATGAGTGATGAGGCAGTTTTCCCAGCACCAGTGCATCAGGGATCTGAATTCTTCTCTGTATTTAGTCTCATCGCAACTGGAAATGAAAGCCAACCCTGTTGTCTCATCAACAAATTTCAAAATGATGTTAGATGTTGATGGGTATAGAGGGAGTTTAAGAGAAGACTTAGTACACATCCATGGGGGGCTTCCATATTGAGGATGAGTATAGGAGAAGACCACTGCCACCCAGTCTTATCTCCAACAGGAAGTTCAGGATCTGGCTGCACAGAACGTTGTTCAGCCACATAGCTCTGAGCTTGCTGTTAAGCTTAGAGGGAATTATACTGTAGTATTAAATGCTGATCTGTAATCTGTGAACAGCATTCTCACATATGTGTCTCTTTAGTCCAGGGAGGAGAGGATGTCGTGTAACACACTTGTACCGCTCCCCAAGCCGGCACGATTGTAACATGTGCTGCCATCTCAGAGTGTCAGCAAAGAAAGAGGGAAAAAGAAATAAATAATCCGGGTTGGGGGATTTGAGAAGCTTTCCCTTTTTTCGTTTTAGAATCGTCTGCTTCTTCTTTAGCTCTGGCGCTCTCTTCTACTCCATCACCTTTTTCTCGCCACAGATTTACATACAGTATGGTCGGCTCCTCCCCTTACAGTTTGTTTGGCCTTCTGAGTCAGGTGCGCCCTTCCCCATGAACCATTGGCTGGCCTTGCACATTCAGCCATTCCTTCATTAACTGGTCTAGGGAAAGGTGCAATATATCCATAACAACTGTTACACACTCGCACAGGACCGCTTTAAGGAGAACAATTGGCCTTAATGTATACATTTTTGGGATGGTGGGAGGAAAATCAGAGTACTGAAAAGAAAACATCACTGGCCGCTGTCCATGTGGATTTTGTGTCGCACAAAACTTAATTGGATTAAACAGGTTGCAGAATCTGTGGTGGGCTGGCGCCCTGTCTGGGGTTTGTTCCCGCCTTGTTCTCTGTGCTGGCTGGGATTGGATCCAGAAGACCCCTGTGACCCTGTGTTAGGATATAGCAGGATGGATGGATGGAAGAATGGATGGGCTGATGTCAATATTTATTAAACATATTGAGTTAAATTAATGTTCCTATAGTCTGGGAATATTCTATGGTTTCTTAGTGTGGGATTGATAACATCACTCTACTACAAACTGTATAACAGATATAGATTATACCCTGTTCTGTATTAAGATTTGTATTTGCATATTAGCAGTTCTGTTTATCCATAATGACATGGAAACCAGAAAACAACGGTTGAACTATGTCATTTTTGGTTCTGCCTTTGAGATTTGTAATTATACCCTACTGTGTTTGCCCCGGGATTTGTTCCTGCTTTGCTGGTGTGATTGTTGACATCTACCTGTGATCCTGATCAGGTAGAAAAGAACACAAGGAAATGAATGTTAAATTGCCTGAGGAAAGTTGATGACAATTCACTCCAGCCTGGGGCGAGCAATCTCCTATCCTGTAGGTAAATTGAAAGAGAGTATCATCTGTATAGTGCATTTAGAGTAGCTGAGTTTGGGCAGCAAAAAAAAATATAGAAATTCATCAAGAAGAGTGGAGTGGTCTCAATTTTTTTCCACATTAACATAAGCACTTCTTCATACAAAATGGTTATGGGAATATGGACCAAGCTACAGAGTGAACTACATCACCCAAGATATTTGACAACTTTTCAAAAAGGATATAAACAAAACTTCCACAATCGAGGACATTTTACCAATGATAGAGCAGACCTTTGAGCAAGGTGAAAAAGTGAAATAAAGAAGGGATCTAAGGGCCCAACCGTGCAACACCAACAATCCTAACCTCTGCATTGTATTGACACCCTGGCTCAGTCACATATTTATCATTATCTGACTAGTGTAATTAACAAGGTACTGAGAAAGCTCATTTATTATAATTATTTTTAAAATACATTTTATAATTTCGTTTGTCTTTTTGTTTTTATGGTCTAACACAGGGTCAAAGACCAGTAACTATTAATGAAGGCTGGAGACTGATTAATCGGGGAATTGGACACACAACTCGAATTTCTGAAAGTGTGATCTTCCTTGAAGATGCTGAAACTATTGACTTTGGGAACTACATCTGCACAGCCAAAAACCAAAGAGGAGAGACGTCGGTGGCCGTTCACATTGACTCGTATTATTAAACGCGAAAAATAACGGCCTCATGTAAATTCAGTAAATGTAAGTCTCAATTTTGCAAAACTCTGAAGCAGAGCTTCTTGAAGTTATGTAAAAGAAATGTACTTTAACATGGATACCGTCTTACATTTTAATGTCTGTCTGTCTTTGGTCAACGGCATGTTAATCGTGGAATAATGGAAATGTAAAAATCTCATTGACTAAATGCTCCTAAAATGCTAATTATGCACAGTTATTTGGAAAAAATGTCAAACTCCTGTCCAAGAGAGTGTGAATAGATTAAATTTGTTGCGACACAATACAGGGATCAGCTATAAAGGCTACGACCGGATTTTGAGTGCCACAAAATCTGACGATGAGTTGATTTTGTGGCCAGAGATCATCATCTAATTTCATTATTTTTTTGAGCATATAGTAGAAAATTGAAACATTTTAAATTTGATCAGATTCATTTTAAGTGATTACATTGTACTAAATGATGTACGTATTCTAATAATTTTGATGACATACTGTAGGCTTGATCACTACTCATTTGAACAGCTTTCTAAAACTCTTCATCTGCGGATTTCTGATACAAAGAGACACAATCGTTTAATTAAAGGTCTTCCAGGAACATTTTGATTTTGAGAAAAAGTAGATGTACTCTATATAAGTTTTTTTTCCATACTTAACTGTTTTTTATTAGTAGTATTTGACCAGTTGGGGCAAAACAGAGAAAAAGAAGGTATGAATTTACGCTCATGAGTGAAGCGTTACGGCAAAATATTCCACTTAGAAAGAATACATGGTGCTATGTTGTAAACATGTTTGGGAACCTTTGGATTTAAATTTGAATGCTTTAGAATTTTTTTTTTTTTTTTTACATTTTTTCCCATTTAATATTTTCACTTAATCAATGTGGTAACAAAACAAATCATATATAAGCTGAAGCATACTGAAGTCTTCAATATGTGCATTACAGCTATGAAGAGGGGTTCCAAAACATGGACTGGTGCTCTGCACTGCCGCCACACATCTGTATGTGGGATCTCTTATTTGTTCTCTTCCTGTAAGCTTTAAAGACCTCAGCAGGCTAAAAAGAAGCAAGTCTTCATGATAGCCACTGGCGTATATCGGTTTGCTTACAGACTATAGTGTGCAGTCCTCCCCGTCCTATTGCTGCTGTTTATTTTGTGAAGGATATCTTCTTAGGAATGTGCACATTTAAAGGTCTGCCATGGTGTTAACATTTCTTCTGTTTTTACCTTCCAAAAAATTATGTTTTCTATCTTTTAAATATGACAGACTGGACTGTGTATTCATTATATTAAATCTGCTTATTCAATAAAGCCTTTGTGGATGTTTTCTTACTAACATCAAGTTATCACCTGCTTGAAGTTGGGCAGGATTATCAGAAAACCACCTCGGGCTGGAGCTGCTTGCTTAGGAGCTGACAGGAGATATTTGACCTTTACATTACAGACAAAGTGAAATCACCCTCCATGAAATATTTGGAGACTGACTGGAGACATGGAACAGTTAAAACATGTGAAGTGTAAAAGAAAGTCATTTACTTGAAGAATCATCTAGCCAGTGCATGGCATTACCCTCAACATGCAACAAACATTCACAGGAGCTGTGGAACATTTTTAGAGTTAAAAAAAAGTTTAAAAAGTTAGTTCCGGAACATTCTGCCTTCACTCTGCACAACACTCACAGTACCAGAATACAGACCAGGATGTCTCAGGATGTCCCACAGAGCAGCTTGATCAACCGAGTTGAAAGCTTTATGAAAATTGACAAAGGCTGCAAAGAAACTTGGCCGATATTCACATTTGTGCTCCATGAGAACCCTCAGTGCCAGGATGCAGCCGATGGTAGACCTCTTAGGCATAAAACCTGACTGCTTCGTTTGCTGGTAGATGAGCAAGTTATCATGGATCCTATTGAGGATGACCCTAGCAAGGACCTTACTCAGCACCCACTTAGTTTGTACTCTTCCTTTCACACTCATTACTTCGTTCTGAGGGCACCAAAGGAAACGTGTCATTTCCATCTTTCTTATCCTTGATCTCACATGAAAGTAGTAACATTCGCCTTCCTTTTCTTATTGCTTGTTGTTTGGTTGTCCACCTACACTTTCATTGCCTGTTCATTGCCACAATCCAGGTGATCACCCTTCCCTTTTCAGATTGGGATGACAAGTTCCTTTTTCCAGCCAGTTGGGATGACACCCATCACCCAAATGGAGGCAAAGATTGCTTGCAAATGCAGGCAGACAGCCTTACTACCAGCCTGAAGAACTTCACACTAGATACCACAGCAGTCCTACCCTCAGCTGGCTCACCGCCTGTGTAATCTCAGTGAGACTGGGTGGTTCACAGCTAATTGGAGAATCAACCTCAAGAACTGAGGACCCAGAGATTTATCCAATTTTCCTAACTGGAAGATCAGCTTTAAACAGCTGCTCAAAGTAGCCAGCCCAGAGTGTCACAACTGCAGTGTCGTCTGAACAGATCTGGATGTGCATAATTCTTCAGTTCCTCTGTTAGCAGAATGTGGGTCACTAGACCACAGATGGTGTATCACTTGCTCACTAAATTCCCTAACAAACACCTCCTTATATGCCCACAGAGCCCTTGCAGTTCATGGTACAGACCAGAGTTGCCATCAAGCCGTGTGCTGCGACTCTTCTCGATGATATCCAGGGTGCCCTATGAAATGAAACACCTCCTTCTGGGAACACCGGTAACACCAACACAACCCTCAGCAATCATCAGGGTCTTGTCACGGTAGGTCTCCTAGGATTAGTAGTTGCACCCAAGTCTGTAAATTCCTCACACAAACTGCATGCAGACACATTATAAACTGCCTGATCTTGGAGTCTAGGTTTAGCCTCATTTTCCTAGTAGGTGGTAGCCTACTGGACCTAAGCTGGATCTTCAGAGTAGCAAGAACAAGTCTCTGGTCAGAATTCACGAATTGGGCCCTTCAGTAGAACGTGCAGTTTTGTAAGAGCCTTAAGCGTCTGCCCACAAAGATGTGATTGATCACCTTCATTCCACCACCAGTATTTAAGTACCAAGACTAATGATGTGGCTCAGGGCACTGGAACCAGGATCCAGTGATCCATAGCCCCTGACCTTTTGCAAAGTCAAGGAACGTGGAGCCACTTTCACCTCCGTCACCAGACCCATGGGGACAGATACTATCCTCATAGCCAGCCCTGTCAGTACCAGTGAGCGAACCCATCAACCACAGAGTGAAGTTGTGAATAAAATGTCTCCCTCACTGAGACATCATCACGTTCAGAGTCTACACTGAGACAACAGACAAGGCATCACAATACACTTGTTGAATGAAGTGACATTGGAGACCATTTGGAGGAGCTGATCTGCCACAGCACAACTACTCACTGAGCATAACAGCCATCAGACCAATAAAAGGTATACCCACCTACATAGATCTGGCTGGTCCCTGGTCGGCGCATCTCAGAGAGTGCTGCCACTGAAATACAGAGCTTACAAAGCTCTTCCGGCAGCAGAGGAAGATGATCATCATGCCAAAGAGACAAGACGTTCCACCTGCCTACCCGGAATAGGACGCCTTAAACTGCTGTCAGGTAGCAGGTGACACCTCAGCACCACACCATTTCCGATTCCCAACAAATAGTGACAAATAGAGAGGAAAAAATGTGACTCACCTCTCTTACTTTCTGTCGCAGTGCAAGGTTTTGAAAAGAGTGTGCGTGTAGATACAGCCAAGGAGTATTTAATGGGGGCTTTGATTATTCTGTTTGTTCACATGTAAAAAAGATCAGCAAAGCCATCCCTCAGAAATGCTCCATGGATCACTAAGGAAAGTATTTACATTCACAGAGAACATAAAGATCTGAGTTAGGTTGGGAAAGGATGATCAAGAATGATGAGAAGAAACTGGATTGAGCCAATGTGGAGACGAGAAGGTGAGGTGGTTGGGATGCCCCGCAAGGAAGTGAGAAGGCACTTGTGTTGATCATAGGGATCAGGACCAGCTGAGTACTCTCAGGGTCATCCTGCAGACACAGAAGAATGGTGGTAGGAAGAGGGAGTCAGACTCCGAGTGTCCCAGTGGACACCGACATACGTGGCTGTGATGAGAGCTAGAGGGTGCTGACCGTGTCCGCCAGCGTCTTAGCCTTACTGCGTTGCGATTTGCTCCAGAGTGCCAGCATCTTCTTCTGTTGTCAGTGTTGAAGCCGTCCAGAACTTGGGTCATCTTTGCAATATCCAAGAAAAAGAAAAGCAATCAAACAATTGCCTTTTCAGTTTCTGAACCCATTTTATCTGGATGCCCAACCCAGGACAGGTTTGTGAAGGGTTCAAATCAAAATCCCAGGCACAAGAGAAAAACCAGTCCTGTGCAGGTCTCTGCTCTAAACACACCTTAATTTCAATTCACACGCTTTTTGTAATTTAGCATAGAGGGATTTGCTGCGTCATTACAGAAATGATTAACACAGCCTATTTGCCTTTTGTAGGAATTGTAAAAAGTATGATTTAATTTTTCAGATGGAGAGAGTGTGTTAAAATACTTCAGCAATCTATGCAGTTTTCCACTAACAATCTTATTCCTCTTATTGGTAAGCGGTAATGTGTACAAAAAAGAAGGAAATGTGAAGGGACTCCTGTCTACCAGAATCTACTGTATGAAAAGACATCTTGAAATGTCTCTCTGACTAAAAAATGAACTAACAGGGATTTTCACTTTTATGCATTTACTTTAACATAAAACGATGTTTGCATTACTTAAAAGTTTCTAGTTGCAATGACTTAAATTTGTTCAATGTCACATTAACACAATTAATTTGTGTTGAAATCAAGCAATAATAGTATTTTCTTTCAACATAAGCATAATCCGTCTCACCGACTGTTCTTATAACTCACTTTAACTTAATATTACTCATAAATAACACTTTATAAATCCTCAAGACATGATATTCTTATTAGGGGGTTCCCCCCTTCTCGCTTTGCTCGCCAACCTCCCTGGCCTGTGCTACACGCCAGCCACTTTGTGTCTCTGCTGCTCGTGTTGTGAAGAGGGGGGCTGAACGCACCCCAAGGAGATGCGGTTGCTCCTCTGAAACCCCCTCTTAAACAGTGATACAATGGGGGAAAAAAAACAGGGTTTTTTTTTTTTACCTCCTCTTTGCTCGATCTCTTCCTCCTCGTGATCGTGATCTGCATCTTGTGCGGCGGTTCAAACATTTAAAAGCCTGTACAGCAGCTGTCCCACTCTTTGTCAGGTCAGGCGTGGTTAAATCTCAAGATATTTTTTAGTTTATAATTTAAAAACAGAAAAAGAATCTGAAAATCTAATAACATCACATTAAAGTATGATAAATTCTGAAAAGAATGATACCAAACATATATATGTAGGTTTTAAAATAAGCCAGATTTGTGACAAAAAACATGACATAAAAACATCACATAAAATCATTGCACTTTTGGGCTTAGGATTTTATATACAGAGAATAGATTTTCCTTATAAACTATTGAATTAAATTCATTTAACTTAAAGTAATCAAGTTTTACCTGAATGATATTTGTGCAAAGTTTGATATTTTGCATAAAGATCGGCCCCTTTTGTTGACGACACGTTCCAAAGGATCCACACACCTTTGTAGAGCTGTAAAGAAAGTTAATGACTTTTAGCAAATGTACTTTTTTCCCAAATGTCGTGGGTTTTGTCGCCCACCATATATCAGAATAGCATCTTTTTCTTTGTTTCTAATACAACAATGCAATTAATGTTATGATAGCACAGAAATATCAAACAAAATAGAATTTGTTTACCTTATGTGGTTGATAAATGAAACAGTATCAATATAATTTAAATATTAATTATATGTCATGTATATACAATCCAGCCACAGAGGATGGACAAACCAATGTTTTTCTTTGTGTCAGCCCCAAGCCCGGATACATGGGTACAGTTACGTCAGGAAGAGCATCCATCTTGTGTAAAATTTTGCCAAATCAATATGTGGAGAGATGGTCCGCTGTGGCAACCCCTAACAGGAGCAGCTGAAAGAAGAAGAAGATATGTGATGTATATACACAGAAAAAAATAACTTATTGGATGTACTTAATAGAGTTATGAGATCAATTTCTATTCAATTAAATTAAATTGTCCTAATTTAAAACAAATATGTAGATCTAACATATTCATCTCTTGTAATTATATCTCCAAAAATAAATCCTTGGACTTCATTAATTTTTTATGTTAGGTTTTTCCACCTAAATTAAATAAATCCTACTTAAATATATCATGTACTTGTCATGTTTATTAAATGGATTTACGTTATTAAAACAAGGAAATTAATTAAACCATACATAGATGAGTTAATTAACATTAAACTGAAGCTATCTACATACGTGGCGTGTAATTTATTCTCAAATTATATCAATGCTGTTTCATTCATTAGGTGTGCAGTCGCTCACACATCTCAAGTTCTAATGTGGTTGATTGCACTTGTCCTGCCATCTTAGCATGAATTACAATGTTGTATTGCAAAGAGTAAGCTGTTTTTCTCATGCTGGGCAGTCGACATGTTGCAAAAATGTATATATATCATAAATTGTCTTCCACTACCACATCAAACTTAAAACAATTCCAAAAAAACAGTTTACTAAAAGTGTTTAAACTTTCTTTTCAACTCTACAAAGGTGTGAGGGCCCCTTGGAATGTGCTGTCAACAAAAGGAGCAAAATTATGCAAAATTGTTATGCAAAATTTCAAACTGTATGCAAATATGAGCTAGTCATGTACATAAACTTATATTAAGATAATTGTGTAGAAAAAATAAGAATAGCATGTTTTGAGGATTAAAGAAAGTGCTTTTTTTGAGCAAGATTAACATAAACTAAAAAGTCCCAGAGTCTAATTATGTCCTTTTTGAAAGAAAATAATTTGATTGTTTTGTTTCAACAAAAAATTGTGTCAGTGTTAACTAGCAAATTTAAGTCATAATGAAACTGGAAAAAAACTTAAATTAAATGCATAAAGTGAACATCTCCCATAGTTCATTTTTTGAGCATTTCTTTTAATGTTAACTAAATCATCTACCTTTGTTTTAATTAATATAGTATGTTAAAATAATGCAAATATACATAAACACATTTTAAATGGTATTTACTTAAATTATTCAGGTAGAAAAACTTGACATAAAGTCATTAAACTCATAGTGGTTTAGTTAATTTCATTACGTTAAAATAAAGAAAATATATTGAGTAAACATGGCATTTTTTTCTTGAGTGAAGAGAGAGCGAGAGACAGAGAGAGTTTAAGAACACCCGCTGATACAGCGCATTGCCGCCTCCACCACATGACAACCCAACTCAGGATCCCAGATTAGGACCTGAGTGCAGCCATGCAATGGGTGATACCTCAGCACAACACTAGCTAAGATGGAATGAAACAGCGTGAGGTTTTTTATGGTGGCTGGAGTGCCAGTTCTGCCACCAACCCCCAGAAGGCCTACATGCAGGGCTAGGTGCAGATTAACGTCATACCCAGGATGGAGTTTTAGGCTTATTCTTAGAAGTAGTGATTCTTAATTGTCGTGTTCAAATAGAATCAATTAGCAAAGCAATCGCATGTGTATGTTATCATTAGCAGTTGTGTCGAGCACTTTGAGAGGCTGATGAATGAAGAGAACAAGAGAGAGAGAAGAGGTTGGATGATGTGGAGATAGTAAATCGGGAAGTGCAACAGATTACCAAGGAGGAAGTAAGGACAGCTTTGAAGTGGATGAAACATGGAAAGGCCGCTGGTCCAGATGACATACCTGTGGAAGCATGGAGGTGTTTAGGAGAGATGGCAGTGGAGTTTTTAACAAGATTGCTGAATGGAATCTTGGAAAGTGAGAGGATGCCTGAGGAGTGGAGAAGCGGCGTACTGGTGCCGACATTTAAGAATAATGGGGATGTACAGGACTGCAGTAACTACAGGAGGATACAATTGATGAGCCACAGCATGAATTATGGGAAAGAGTAGTGGAAGCTAGGTTAAGAAGTAAGGTGATGATTAGTGAACAGCAGTATTGTTTCATGCCAAGAAAGAGCACCACAGATGCAGTGTTTGCTCTGAGGATGTTGATGGAGAAGTTTAGAGAAGGCCAGAAGGAGTTGCATTGCGTCTTTGTGGACATGGATAAAGCATATGACAGAGTGCCTCGAGAGGAGCTGTGGTATTGTATGAGGAAGTCGAGAGTGGCAGAGAAGTATGTAAGAGTTGTACAGGATATGCACGAGGGAAGTGTGAGAGTGGCGAGGTCTGCGGTAGGAGTGATGGATGCATTCAAGTTGGAGGTGGAATTACATCAGGGATCAGCTCTGAGCTCTTTCTTAATTGCAATGGTGATGGACAGGTTGACAGACGAGATTAGACAGGAGTCCCAGTGGACTATGATGTTTGCTGATGACATTGTGATCTGTAGCGATAGTAGGGAGCAGGTTGAGGAGACCCTGGAGAGGTGGAGATCTGCTCTAGAGAGGAGTGGAATGAAGGTCAGTAGGAACAAGACAGAATACATGTGTGTAAATGAGAGGAAGGTCAGTGGAATGGTGAGGATGCAGGGAGTAGAGTTGGTGAAGGTGGATGAAATTAAATACTTGGGAACAACAGTACAGAGTAATGGAGATTGTGGAAAAGAGGTGAGAAAGAGAGTGCAGGCGGGTGGAATGGATTGAGAAGAGTGTCAGGAGTAATTTGTGACAAATGGGTATCAGCAAGAGTGAAAGGGAAGGTCTACAGTACGGTAGTGAGACCAGCTATGTTATATGGGTTGGAGACGGTGGCACTGACCAGAAAGCAGGAGACAGAGCTGGAGGTGGCTGAGTTGAAGGTGCTAAAATTTGCACTGGGCGTGACAAGGATGGATAGGATTAGAAATGAGTACAGTAGAGGGTCAGCTCAAGTTGGACGGTTGGGAGACAAAGTCAGAGAGGCGAGATTACATTGGTTTGGACATGTGCAGAGGAGAGATGCTGAGTATATTGGGAGAAGGATGCTAAGGATAGAGCTGCCAGGGAAGAGGAAAAGAGGAAGGCCTAAGCAAAAGTTTATGGATTGTGGTGAGAGAGGACATGCAGGTGATGGGTGTAACAGAACAAGATGCAGTGGACAGAAAGATATGGAAGAAGATGATCCGCTGTGACGACCCCTAATGGTAAAAGCCAAAAGAAGAAGAAGAAAGGATTCTTATTAATCCTCTTTGTGCAGAAAAGTGCATAGGGCTCTGACGATTTGCCTCCATCTGGTGCTGTCTTGAGCTCTGTGTTCAGTCCATCTCCTTCAGCACATTATTCACAGTTTCTCCTCCAGGTTGTTTTAGGCTGGCTGTACACTTCAGAGCAACCTTAGATATACGGTTCTGGTATATTCTGAGGTTTGGACAAGACATCTCAAGCATCAGGCTCTTGATCTCCAGCACCACACTACAACATATTATTAGCAAGCAATCACTTTTACATAACCAAGGCTGAAAGAAAAAAAAAAAAAGAATTGAAAAGCAAAAGCAGAAAAACGTGCAAATGCTCGTTAAATTCTTTTAATTGTCCCATTTGTGATAATCAAAAAAAGCGGACAGGAGGCAAGCAAACATGCCTTGGATGACAGAGTCTGAGAAGCTGGCTTTGAGAACGCGATTGAGAGAGAAATGCTGAGACACACGAGGTACCGAATGAAGGAAGAATGCTGAGGGTACGCAAAGCAAGAGATATCAAATATTTTTTAATTTATTCAATTGCTAATGTAGCTAGTAATAATAATTTTTATTTTTACATAACTAATAATCTGCAATATTGTTTTGGCCTAAATTTGAATAATCAAGCAGTCAATCAATTGACCTTTAACTATGTTAATTTTATATGAATTGTTTCACTCGTGGTTTGTTACATTTAAGATGTTAAAATTAGGCAAAGGGTAGAAGCCTAAATTTTCTGTGATGCAGTGGTGGTTTATGGCAGTGTCTCCCAGTGGCACACTTTTTGTATCCAGAAACATCCTAAGGCACACCACTATTTTACTAACCTAAAACACATTAGATTTCATACACATGCTCTTTTTTAGCAGAGAAGCTGGTAATAAAGCAGCTCTGAGATCAACATTCGTAGACACGACACTTAGAGAGCACTGTGGTGGTTTCTCTCAGCTGCATCACCCCTTTGTAAACCCTTCTCTGTCTCATTTGCAACTAGCATGCTAATTGTCCACCAGCTCTGTGAGTCTTGCTGGTGACCAAACGCCCAGGTTGATGAATTAGTGATCACGGAGCTGCTTTTATGCCAGTTTCTCTAGGTAGGCTTGTCCTCTTCAGACAGATCTCGACTATCAGTGGAGCTTTGTCTCTCTCAGGTTCAGACCCAAGTGCACTACCCTATTATTTCCACAGCACACTTGGGTAGCACCCACAACTCTGGTCTATGGGTTAGCACCCCAGCTTATAAAGTCTAGATACTGAGGTCAAAACTTAAACGAGGGAATTTTATTTAAACCACAAATAAAGACGAGCCATACCTAACCAGACAATCTGGTAATTTAAGGCATACAATCCAATCAACGGTTTATTCTGTGGCTGCGACTACTGCATTTGGAAATTTTGAAATATAAATTTTTAACTCAAAATTTACCAAAGTCATTCTTTAAAATACCACACTTTTAGAATTTCCCGTTGACTGTTTGCCGACCTTTAAAAACTGTTAAAGCTCAAAGCTGAATATTTAGAATTGAAACAAATCCAACTGATGAGTTGTTTGCAGAATTTCATAAGAGTTGGTTTGTTTTTGACATACAATGTGCCCACAAAATATTGTCCATAGGCACACATCGTTCTTGAAATGCTCAAAACGTGCTATAGTGATATCAAGATTATTTTTTTTCCCATTTAAAACCAAAGGCTGATTTTTTTAAAATGGACACAGTACTGAAGTATGGTGAAAGTAAAAGAAAATATCCTGAAAAAAATTGTGAATCACAACCTGACCGCACTCAACCCTCCATCTGCTTGTTTCGTAATTACCTGCAACTTTCTTTGCCAGACTATGACTTGAAGGTGAAGATCACTACTCTCCCCGAAACTCTCAAAACTCAATTGCTGTGTTGCTGCTACCCTTGTGGGCTTCTTTTATGGAAAAGCTGCATAAATGTACAGTTAAAATGGAAAATTCCACAGTTGAGAATGAGGCTTACAAGCTTACCTGAAACAGACAACAAGCAAAATGGGAACCATTGAAACAGAAGTTCTTTGCATCCATGCGAATAAACCACAAAACTTCTCTCCCATTCTGGGCACTACTGCTGCCATGTGGTTTTGCTCCTCGTCCTTTTGATATGACACCCAGAGGATTTTTGATGATCTACATCTTCAAAGTATTCAGGCCTCTTCACTTTCCCCACAATTTATTGTGTTGTAGATTTAATTTAACAGTGTAAATGGATAAAGTTGGCATTTTTTCCCTTCAATCTATGCACACTAACCCATAATGACAGAGCAAAGACATATTTTCAGAAAGGTTTGTAAATTTGTTAAAATCAAAAACTGAAATCTCTTGTTCTTATAAGTACTCAGATTCTTAATTCAGTACTTCGTAGAAGCCCCTTTGGTAGCAGTTACAGCCTTGAGTATTCTTGATTACAATGATTTTACACCTCAATTTGAGCAGCTTATCCCAATCTTCCTGGGAGGTCGCCTCAAGCTCTGTTAGATTGGATGGGAACTGTCTGTAAACCGCCATCTTCATATCTCTCCACAGATATTCTATGGAGGTTATGTCTGGACTTTGGCTGGGGCACTGAAGGCGAGTCAGAGACTCATCCTGAAGCAACTCCAGCATTGTCTTGACTGTATGCTTTAGATCATCGTCATGCTAAAAGCTGAACCAGCACCTTAGTCTGTGGTTTCCTGCACTCTGAAGGTGTTCTTTAAGGACCTCTCTGTATTTGGCTGCATTCAACCTTCCCTCAATTCTAACCAGTTTCCCTGTCACTATCACCATCATGCTTTACCATATGGATGGTATTTGACAGGTGATGGACAGTTACCTGGCTTCACCAGATATAGTGCTTGGAGTTCTTCCCAAAGAGTTCAACTTTTCTCTTATCAGACCAGAGAATATTTTTCCTTATGCTGTCAGAGATCTTTAAATTCTGTTTGGTAACAAACACAGAGCCTGCTGTAGCTTCGCTTGCTGCTCTAGGCAAAAGTAAAACTTGCGCCCAAACCATGGAGTCTTGAAAGCTATTTCAGTACATACTGTATTATTACAGATCCATGAGCCGATGGTTGGACCTCTTTGGAGTGTCACTCAACTAGCAAACAGATATTGAATCGAAGAACGGGATTCCCCTTGAAGATTCATGCCAGTCTATCAAAGGCAGGGAAGGATGGGGGAGAAGATCACCTAAAGCCACCACCTCCTGATGCCACCATCTGTGTTTAATATAGCTAACAAAATGCCAACCAATCAAAAACTTTGCAGCTTTAGGTGACCGCCTATTTCACCTATATCACAGATTTGGAGCAGGGAAAAAATGGCAAATTTATCCATTTAATGATAATCTACAACAACTACTGACAATTTGGAGTCCTGTGCGTCCGTTACATTCTCCGCAGGTCTACTGTATCTCCAAAGTTAGCAACTGCCAGGGGTGTAGCCAGGAATTAATTTCAGAGCAGGAAGTAGGAACGTCCATGAATTAAAATCCGCCCGTGATGTATCACTTGATGCTGTTTAATTTAGAGGGGGTTTGAACATGAAATCCCCCAAAGCTCCTACTACACCAAAGACAACTGAACATTAAGAAAATAATCCAAATTAGCATAACATGTCAAGGGAGATAACATTTTCTTACTTTATCAGAAAAAAAATGACAATTACTAAATTGTACTGTATAATGGATCTTCTAATTGTCATGACTGGTAGTAGATAAATGGAAGGCATCATAGAAACATAAAAATAGCAGGTAATGACTGCTACTTGAGAGATGCAAACATCAGCCAGCACTTCTAAATTTAAAAGCAGTTTACTCCCATGTGATAACAAAGGCTCACAATAGACAAATGTCACCTCACACACTTCTATTTAAAGGGCAAATATGAAGATGTAAAAGAGCAAACCATTCAAGCAATGTGCTTGCTGTTAAACTTGATATGGCTTCTTGGGGAGAAAACAAAACTTTTGCTATTAATTAATTCAAATGCTACACAGTCAAGTCATACATTATTAGAATTAAAGCAGGAGTTTTAGAGCGGCCACCCCATGGCTCCAGGGATCTGTGTCGCTTGATGTGGAGTTTGGGTGTTGTCCATACGCCCCACTGCTTTGCTCCCACTTCACAAAGATGGGCCCTGATTCAGCTGGGTCTGTGTGAGTGAGCCCATACGAACTCTTTGAGGGCTGAATATTCGTGAAGAGAGTGAAGCAAATGGGCAAAGCAAAATACTCTGTGGACAACATTTTGCTTATTATTCTTGAATCGGACTATGACTTTGATGCAAGTGATGTACCAGCATCAGCTGATCGGTTTCGTAGTGCTGAATGCGTTCGTGTAGCGGCCCGGGAGCAGTGTGAATGCACTCCTACATATGTCGACATCCGCCTTGAAAGAGTTAAAAGATGGTTCGCCCTCTTCCACGAAATAAAGCAGTCAGAGAAAATGGATGGATAGATGGACAGAGCATAAGAACAGAAAGATTCGCTCAGAACTAGTAACTTAATACCCCTTTTGTCCTGTTTTTGTTACAAGGTCGCAGCATACTTTGATGCCTCATGTCTTGGGCCAGATGATGGGAGGATCAGGTGGGGCAGTAAGCATAGGGAGGACGAACTGTAGAGTGCAAGGGATGGAGTTGGTGTCTTGGAGCGAAGGAGCTGTGGTCACAGGGGATCCAGGCCTGTTGATTGATTCTGGTAGAGCAGATAAAGATCAAGGACATGGCTGGAGCAAGAGGGTAAGACTGGGAAGAGATGAGCTTTAGAGGCAAAGCTGTGACAGAAGTAGGTCTGTGAATGTTGCTGGGGTCTTTGCCCATTTTCCCCAAGGGGGCCCGAATGATGGAAGTGCTGAAACAGCATAAGATGGAAGAAAGAAGAGAACTCTTTTTGTTGTACTGACTTCTAAACTTAAACCTCCTGGTAGTGACTCTCCCTGCAACTGTTCTTATGCTTTTATCTAAAGAGGATTATTTATTATTTTAAAATTACTTATTTGCATGTTAATAAAAAGTTTGTAGTTTGGACACTGAGCAACCATCTTTGTCTCCCTACTTGCCACTGGTTCAGATGGGATACAGGATGGGGACTTCGGCTGCAAGTCTGGGGTCTTGCATGTGTGCTACACAGTGCTCAAGGGGGATTAAAATGGGTTTTTCTGCAGAAGTGAAAAGCTGCTTCGGCCTGAAGTTGGGCTGGTGTGCATACCATTGTTGGAAGATAAATATAGCAAGACAGACAAGTGCAGCTCAGTAGGCAGTTTAAACCTGTCAGTACCCACCAAAAATACACATTTAAATGAAAAGGCATCAGTAAATCAAAGGTCCCGGGACGATCTCATCCAGTGAAATGTTAGACTGCTGACTAGCAACTACAGGGGACTTTGATCTATCCTGCAATGCTGAACGAGATGAACAGCAAAAAGTGGGAAGGACTTCATAAAGGGGTTGCTGGATGAAATCCCATTACTGCCAAAACAGATCCTGTTCTGTTGGGCTCTTGAGGAAAGCCCTTAACCTCAAAATTGCTCTAATGCGCTCCAACCCACAACGGTCATGGGAAAAGATGATTTCGTCTCTGGGATTAATAAAGAACGTCATCATCATCATATTAGTTCAATCTACTTATTACACTATCTGTCTATAGTGTTTTATTATCGTCTTTAATAAAACCCCTGTGTGCGTCCAGGTGTCCGTGTGTGTGTGTGTCATCTGGTGAAGTGCGCATGCGCAGGACCACACGGCACGTGTTCAGTCTCTTCCTGTGCATTCCCTGTGTGTGCAGAGAGAGAGAGAGAGAGACACACACACACACAGGCGCGTGAGAGACAGACAGACACAGAGGCGCGCGACAGACACACACACACACAATTACTATTACGCTGTGCATTCTATGGTATAATTAACTATATTTGTGCTTTAAACTTAAAATATATATTTACATACAGTTCATACGGTCTGGAACGGATTAATTGTATTTACATACAATCCTATGGGGGAAATTACTTTGGTTCACGACCAAATCAGGTTACAACCAGAGTTTTGGAACGAATTATGGTCGTGAACCGGGGTTCCACTGTATTACTGTCAGAGAAAATTAGAGGCATTTTACGGAAATACAAACCAGTATTACTGAGAGAGAAAATTAAAGGCACACAATACAGTGACACATATTACAGCCACACACAAGGTCCCTTGCCATTTAATATACAGTAGACTGTTCCTACTAATGTTTATGCACTACTGTTCTAGCGCCCGTTATTGTAACGGGCTTAATGTCTAGTTTTAACTAGATACAGTAGACCCTTGACATACGACCGGCCTGACATGCGAACAACTTGATTTACAACCAACATCTTGCATTACGACCCGAATGTGGTCACGTGTATCCGCTTGTGCGATTGTAAACAAACAGCCGAGAGCATTCATAAGCGTCAGTCAGAGCCCAGATACATGTGTTTGTGGACGTAATTTCGGTCAGTGCAGTGATTTATCTATATATGTATAATTCACTAAGACCATGGCAAGCAAGCAAGCAAGAAGCATAATTGCTAACGAAGCAAGAGAAGGTAACGAAGGTAAAGAACGCAATTGTTAAGTGATGTTAGCTAGCGGGCTGGTGTGGCACATGATGATGTCATCAGGCTGAGTCAGCACCGGCTTGCTTTGGAGTGTATTATTACAGCAGTTCACAACACGGCCAGCTTTGAACTGAGTGCTCGACTACTGTCATTATTAACTTGAGAAACAGCGATCAGAATCAAAACGAAGAAGGAAATAGTGCAAAAATATGAGAGTGGCGTTCGTGACCGATCTCGCTAATATGTACAGCATATCAAAATCCACCATCTCGACAATTTTACAAAGAAAAGATTTGCATAAGGAGGCTCCTTCTAAACAATAACCACCTTCCGTTTCATTCTCCTCCTCCTCCCTTCCTGCAGCCCAAAGATGTCAAATTAAATGGTGAGTACAGTATGAAATTGTTGTTTCTGGTAGGCTAGGCACTTTTTATGACTTTTTGGTTAGTACATTAGAAAAATTATTGGTGTTTTGGTAAATTATGCACATTATACAATTATGAAAAGGTTAAGTAAGTGTTGCTGTGGGAGGTTTGGAGCGCATTATGGGTATTTCCATTATTTCTTATGGGAAAAATAGTCTTGAGTTACAACCAACTTGAGTTACAACCAGCCCTCACGAACGAATTGAGTTCGTAAGTCAAGGGTCCACTGTATCATTGTTCTG
Organism: Polypterus senegalus; assembly: GCF_016835505.1. Taxonomy (NCBI): domain Eukaryota; kingdom Metazoa; phylum Chordata; class Cladistia; order Polypteriformes; family Polypteridae; genus Polypterus; species Polypterus senegalus. Next base: position 80,774,752 of record NC_053157.1, read on the forward strand.
AGGATTAGAACTAAGTAACAGAGAGTGAAGTGAATGCTCTAAATTTGCATTTTCATAAGTTTTTGTATGTGAAGAATTTAACTTAACTGCAGTTACAGTTACTATCAGGGAGATTCCTAGTGATTTGGAAATTGTAGAAAGAAAAGTTCTTCTGGGATTAAAAAGGTGGAAACGAAATAACTCACTGGGACCAGAAAACATTTACCATTCAATGCTTACGAAGGTTAATGAGTATTAATAATGAGCAAAATTAGAAAAAAAAATTCTAAAACAAGCAGCCAATAAAAATCTTGAATAAAGTTGTTTAGGCCATATCTGGAATTGTTTCCCTGTGTTAATTGTACATCTGTCTACCTCTCATTATTTAAATAAAGTTCTCTAATTGAGAAAAAAAAAAAAGAAAAAAAAAAATCACAGGACTCCTTTCCTGACACATTTAGACATTGGTTGTGCTGTGAGACGTAGGTTGCAATTGTTTTGCAAGTAGGATGCCCACTTTGTTAATTAAGACGACAACCTTGATGACTACAATGCAAAAAATAAATAAATGGTATCTTGTAATTTCTCCACTGCACTTGGATCATGGATACCTTCAGCTTCATTTGTAGGAATCAGCTAACAGTAAAGGTAATGACCACAGGCCAGTAAGCTTAACATGCATCACAGGTAAATTACTAGAAGAAATTAAGGAAAAGATCAAGCATCTCACGGCAAAAACTGGAGTATTCATGAGCAGGCAGCTTGGCTTCAGCGGGAGGAGACTGTGCTTCATTGACATGCTGAAATTTGATGAGGAAACGAGTGTCTATGATATTACTATCTGGATTTTGCTTTTTGATAAAGTCTTACACAAAATGTTAGTGGTGAAATTAAAAGAACTAAGACTTCAAGGCATGAGGTGTAGGGGGCCACAAAATGTATTTTAAATACCTGATGCAAATGATTATGATAAGGGAAACTTGTTTTGAATTGTGCGTAAATGTTAAAAGCAGGGACTAAAAAACTAAAAAAAATCACGAGCCTAAAACTTTACACTATGGGTTAGATAAACAACACTAATAAAACATCATAAAAAAGTTGTCCAAATCATCTGTACCAATATACTGTAAACCAATGACAAATGAATACTTAATTAGTAAATGAATAATAAGCAATAACTGAAATGAAGTAAAAGCAGCAACAATTTAAGGTTAAGTAAATTTACAAACAAAGTTCAAAGTGCTGCTTGTTTATATTCATAGTTGAGAAGAAAGAAGTAAAAGGGCAGCAGCAAAAATAGATAACAGAAATAGACTGCTGACAAGTTGAAAATAATCAAATCAATAGTAAAATCCTGCAGCTGATCTACACGTCTCTCTTTTTCAAGGCTTTTTCTCATTTCTGGGTAGATGAGGCTGCTGCCATTTACTCAGACGAAAGCATATTTTGAATTGCATATCTTTTTTTTTTTTTTTTTAAATAAATCAAAAGTCTGCAAGAGTTATTGTGATTGATGGGTCTTGCCTGATGCATAATTTTTGCTTGCATACATGTTCTGACATCGCTTTGGCGGCACTATTAATGTTAATTACAGAAATCAAACAGCTGTCTTGTGCATCTGATCCAAGTCATGATGAAGCTTTATTGTTCATTTATTTTGTTGGTGCTGTACTGTAGCTTCTTACAGCACACATTGCAGAAACAAACGATGCATTTCCATTGCCAAGGTGTTAATCTTTCACTCCCATTTTCCCCAAGCCCATCCCCATTTATTGTCAACACTTTTTTCTGCTGCACTTGTGCCTTCCTGGGCCATCTTGAATGGTGACTTTAACTCATGCTCCCCTCTTATTCAGGGCAATCCACAGAAAGCAGTTTGCTAATGACTGGTTAATATTCTTAGCCCGACTGTATATCATTGATATTACACAATTGGTTAAAATGAATCTAAAACAAAAAGGGAAAATTGTTGGCTTTCAATGTGGATATTAGGGAATTCATAAAATAGCGTTATAGGCAGTGAACATTTTCATAGATCTACAACAGAATCTGGAATGTTGCTGGGAAGATTTAAGACCTCTAAAAGTGATGTCTCCCAGGACTCAGTGCTTGGTCTTCTGCTCTTTACAATAAATGATCTTAATAAGAATATAAATAACAAGCTTAAAATTTTCAAGTGGACTGGCAGAATAACAAAAACTCGTCAAATTACAGATTCTCACTTGGACAGATAAAATTCAGTGCAAATAAATGTAAATTACATGTAGGAAGTAAAGATGTCAGATTTGAATACGCAATGAGACATCTGAAACTTGAAAGTTCCCTGTAGGAGGAGGACCTCAGAATTAAGTGGACTTTTTCACTTTGCATGAATCAAGTGAGGTTATACTGCAAGCAGGTATTTGATCTCCATATCTCACAAGAATAACATTGTAGAGCCAGAGAAGAGCAACTAAAGCCGATTCTCAGGCTTAGTGGTACGAGCTATGCCCAAAGATTAAAGGAGTTGAACCTTTCAAGTTAAAGCAAACAGAAGAGATAAGATCAAAGTGTTTAAAATTATGAAGCCAATTAGTATGGTGAATCCCATCTGTTACTTTCAAATAAATTCTTCAGTAAAATCAAATGGATATTGATGCAAATTTTTAAGGGCAGATTTTACACTAGAACATCGGACAGTGTTTCTAAATGCAGAGAATCACAGCCACGTGGAATAAGTTAACAAATATTGTAGTGGATAGTAGTAGTTTTGGGGGACCTGCAACATTCAACTTCATGTCATTTTTAAGAATACAGATTTATAAAACTGATGTGATTGTTGGGTTGAATGACCTGTGCTCTTCAAAATTGTTCCAAAACTCTAACTAAAGAGAAAATGCACCCACATGCAGGAAAACATTTTGACGTGAGACAACAGTTTTGTAGCTAATCACCATTTGCTAATAATAAATTCACAGATACACAAGTTTTCAGAATAATAATAGTATCCAAGACTCCAAACTAAACTGTTGGTTAAGTGATTTGTCACAAATAAAACATGTAGCCTCTGTGGGCCACAATGAATGGGAAGAAGTAGTTTACCTCAGTACTGACAAGTGTTATTTTTCCCCATTCTCCCCATGTCGATTTTGTTTAATTCAGCCATCTTTCTTTGCATCCACTTTTATTTTCTTGCAATTGTCATTCCATAAAGGGCAGAAAACCAGCGTTATGTCTTGTCTCAACAGTTATTAAAAAGGTTTAACATTAAATAAAGTTTAGAAGTTTTGAAGTTTCATACAGACTTTATAGACTTACTTTGACCTTTTCATTTTTTAAACTGAATTATCAAAGTACATCATTTTCACTGTCCTCAAAACATTGATCAATCAGGAACAGGATGAAGGATTTGGTGAAGAACAGTTAATAAAGAAAGTAGGCATGGATAGGATGCAAATTTATGCTCAGATGATTGGAATTTAACATGGGTATGAGGGTAGGAGAAGAAAAGGAATGTAATTATTCATAACATTTCCACTTCTTCTATATGTGCGCAGCATGGTGTTAATTCAGCTTGAAATTGTACATTGTAGATCTTAATCTTTTAAGATTAAAATGATCTAAAATCTACCTGGGACAGGAGCCTTATTTTGAGCATTGTCAACAAAGCCTGGCCTTGCTTGGTCACATTGTTTGGGACTGTACCACTCTAAATATAAGTGAATATAAATATTCACTTATCTTATTTCTTAGATAATTTTGGATTTACAGTCACTTGTAATATTAGTTTGGATATGATTATGCTACAATAAACCTATAGTGAACTAGTAGGCTATATTAATCTTGTTTAACTGGAATTATTCTAAATGTTCCATAACTCAATTAGAAAGTGATTTCACATTTGAAACTAGGAAAAAAAATCTTCAAGAGGCATAGTGCAAACCTTTATCAGAACATGGCAAGAATTCATGAATACTCTGCTAAAACAGCCTCCCTGGTATCTGCAATTGTTAAGTTAGTTTTTTTTTTTACTTTTTAAATACATGAGGAACTGTCTCAAGATAGACTTTTTGTTTACAGGACCCTCAAACGTAAAGAGTAGTTGTGCGGTTCAGGGTGTAGATTATGACAGTCATCAAAGTCATTTGATGACAGACAATGTGGTGAAATCCCAAAGCACAATGATTAATGTGCCTCACACTGTTGTACTCCATTCGAACTAGTGTGGTGTGGAGGTATCTACCATCCACTGTACAGCTGTGCTCGGGTCCTAATTTGGGATCCTGAGGTGGTCCGTCATGAAGTGGGTGCGGCAATGCGCTGTACTGTATCAAAGCATGCTTCCCAACCTCCTCTTCCTCCTTCCGTACTGTGTAGTATACTGCCACTTAGCATTATTCAGGCTCACTGTCTTAGTTTCATTCTCAAATATTTAGCAAAAAGAAAATGTATTCAACAAAATGTAAATACTATGAAACAAGATGCAAATATATTTCATTTCAAAAATAATTTCTTTTATGCCGTTAGTTGCCTTGTTAATAAAAAGCAGTACATGACAGGTGAAATTATAAAACAAAAATGACATACTCATGCCATTATTTTAATGCTTTTAATATATATCTTTCTTTACACATAATTGCATATTTCAAAACATATATACTGATTACGCAATTTTGACATCCACACAATTGCCTTTTGAAACCACAAAATCATTCCAAACCTTAGCCTTAGGAAATGCATTTTAAGGCAAGTTTATTATAGCTATGAATAAATCTGTGTAAAGTAATACACTCATGCTGGCAAATAATTCATATTACCAGGGCTGCAGACTATCCTGAGATGTTGAACTTTAATCAAAAATGGCTTTTTCATATTATTATTGAGGAAGTCACATATTAGCCAAATGAAAATAAATATTAAAACAAGAAAAACACTCAATACCACACTTTTTGGTCCTATGTCTTTATCAAAAATATCCTTGTCAATTTTATTGGTATGCTACCAAGATTACTACACAATTTTACTTTACTGTGTAATCAGAATTGCAGTTTACAAAAGCAAAGACAAGAGGACTACAAGTAATGAGCAGTTTAAAAGGCCATTATTAAAGCTCCAAAAGAAAATAGTTCAAAAAAAGCTCATTACTAGCAAGTTCTCCTCAGCTGAATGTAGATTTAAAGTCTTTGTAATCAAGGCAGCAAACAGCTTGTGTACTTTTTTTCAATATGACAGTCAGAAGAGGCCTTACAACAGCTCATTGCCAAAGTGCTACCACCATCTCCATTCACACAACACAACCATAACCTTTGCTTGAAAAATGCTTTCTGTGAATAACAGGTATCCATGATACAAACACTGTGATAAATTATGTACAGGCCCTGAGATTTCCTTTTTCTCCACAACAGGCTAAGAGAACAAGAGCCACCTTGCCCTACAAGTGCATTTGTGCAAAAATGTCTTTGTATATTAATTTAATTTCAAATATTGTACAAGAAACAGGAGGAGGAAATTCCTAAACTGCTTATCTTACACAGCTAATATAGCTGCTTTTTGTCATAATAAACACCATTTCGGTCCAAACTACTATAAAGCTTCGCTGAAGCCTGCTTAATTGTTATCTAGGTGACACAGCAGGGCTAGAAAATACTGTGGAATTCCTAGGCGATTGTAAAGATGTGGACGGAGAAGAAGGTGACAGCTTTCGAGGACTGCTGACATCACCATTATGCAATTTCCATAAAAGTTCCTCATTTTCCATTGACAAACGTTTATTGACTTTGGATTCCTTTTCAAGTGACTCCTGTAAAACTGCTTGCTCAGTTGAAAGTTGCCTAAAATATAAAACAGATATTCATGTCAAAGGATCGTCTTTTCAAAATCTCATATCAGTTAAAGACTGTTCGCCCAACTAGAGATGTTAAGAAATGCATAAAAAGAGCTTCATGTATTAAACAGATATTTATCTAGGTTGCTCAATTAGAACTAATTACACTGGACTGCTCCAAAATTCACCAGCGCAAAAAAAAAAAAAGAAAAATGTGCTTTGTAGATTTAGGTGTGCTGAATCCATTTCTAAAATTAGAACTTCTCTAAAATAAACCATTTCTGCAAGACATCTGATTCAATGAAAAAATACATTTTGGGCTGAAAAATTAGTCTTCATTGTTCTTGATATAGTTGAGGTGGAAATAACCCAAAATCAAATATTTGCTACACATTTTTAGCTCTTAACCAGTACTTTTTTTTCGCTCTTCTTATTCCTTCAAAATATCCAGGAATTAGAATGTAAAACATGTCTTTGTATTGTCCAGTAGAGAGATAACAGGTAATAAAATGGTAAAATAATACACACAACAAAAGTTTCCAGTTTTACACATTTTGGAAATGGAAGATAGAAATTAAACAGAAGTGGGGAAAAATCCCACTAGAAAACTAAACCTTCCCTTTCATTCCCAAGGTTCTGAAGCACTCAAACTTTCTGAAAGTGCAGGCCATGTTATTTTTAAGTCATGCTTTTAAGATAGTAAAATGTGTCACAGAATTGCACAAACAAACCGGACAATTTTTGATACATTTGTTAGAAGTGGAAATTCAAGCCAAATGACATGTTATTGGCTAACTAAAAAGATTACAATATGCAAGTTTTCAAGGCAACTCAGGCCGATCTTGCCTGAAGAGGGGGCCTAAATTTCTAACTACATCCATAATGACTAACATGGTACAACACCTTAGTTAGAAATATATCTTGGTAGCACAGTGAAATTCACTTATACCACATGTGAATAAAGCCTAGCACCATTATTCCAGTTGCTGAGTTTGCAATGAGGATAGAGTGAGCTCTTAAATTTTAAAAATACTACATATTTTCATTAAAATAGAGGGGTTTTGTTTAATTTCAATTCTTAACCTCTTAAAATTGGATGTGATACAGCAATTCTGATGTCAGATTTGGATTCAGCATCCATAAAGTGTACAGTGAACACTAAACTTTTTGATAGGAGCTTAAAATTTTTTTGAAGACCAGTGTCACCATTGATAAACATGAAATCAAATGACATAATTTAAAAAAGTGTTTGAAGTGAATTCATAAAATTTGACCCTAGTATTTCTCAGGTTAAAAAAAAAAATCTTAAAAAGCAAAAAGCATGAAAAGGTATACACAGTTAACAAGAAAGAATCAACAGAATGCTTTAATAGCTTCTTTTAATGCTTTCTCTGTTGTTCAGTTCACTTGCCACTGCAGATTTTGAGCCATAAGCTGCATTGGAGAGGTTAGGAATCTTCTTGTTAAAGATGTTAAACTGTTCTATAGAATCCACTAGAGAAGACACAAACTTTGTTTGGCCACTTTAACATGAATGTCCAATTTGAGTATTTAAACTAAGTGGGACGCATTTCACACAAAAAAAAAAAGTATAAGAAGATGGAAATTTCTTCATAAAACTATTACAGGTATATACAGTAATCCCTCGCTATATCGTGCTTTGACTTTCGCGGCTTCACTCTATCGCGGATTTTAAATGTAAGCATATCTAAATATATATCACAGATTTTTCCCTGGTTCACGGATTTCTGCGGACAATGGGTCTTTTAATTTATGGTACATGCTTACTCAGTTTGTTTGCCCAGTTGATTTCATGCAAAGGACGCTATTGGCGGATGGCTTAGAAGCTACCCAACCAGAGCATGTATTACATATTAACTAAAACTCCTCAATGATATAAGATATGCTTCGTGCGCGGTGCTTGATTGTTTGCTTTTCTCTCTCTCTCACCCTCTCTGACATTCTCTCTGTCTGACGGAGGGGGTGTGAGCAGAGGGGCTGTTTGCCTAGAGGATACGGACGCTCCTCTACAAAATGCCGCTTTATTGCGGTGCTTCGGCATACTTAAAAGCACGTATTGATTTTTTGATTGTTTGCTTTTATCTCGCTCTCTCTCTGACATTCTCTGCTCCTGACGACGCTCCTTTGAAGAGAAGATATGTTTGCATTCTTTTAATTGTGATAAAGAACTGTCATCTCTGTCTTGTCATGAAGCACAGTTTAAACTTTTGACTAAAGGGTGTTATTTCATGTCTAGAGGGCTCTAATAATGTTAACAGTGTGGGAGAGTTTATAAGGGCTTAAAATATATAAAAATAACCATACAAACATATAGTTTCTATTTCGCGGATTTTCATCTATCGTGGGGGGTTCTGGAATTCAACCTCCGCGATCGAGGAGGGATTACTGTATTAAAAAAAAATATAACATTGGTGCCTTAAATGCAGCCAACCACTGCAAATTTGGGCAGGCATCAGGCTTGTTTTACTGCAAGCTTTATAGAAAAGACATCTTACTATCCGTAATGACTGAACTGTCTAAAATAATTAGAAGGGTCTGTAGGATTGCAAAATGTTTTTAAGACATATACATAATTCACCTTAGAATACAAAGTCAATATAAAGAAAAATACTGAAACTTCAGGTACAAAATTATCTTTTATCACCACAGACCAAACAAGTATGATGTGGACAAAGTATCTTAATTTAAAAGGAAACAATGTCAACTAGATAATTAACTTGGTATAGACCAGAGGTCCTCAATCACAGAGCTGGAGGGCCACAGTGGCTGCAGATTTTTGTTCTGACTTAGTTGCTTAATTATAAAGCAATTCTTGCCAATAACAAAAACCTGCAGCCACTGCGGCCCTCCAGGACCATGATTGAGGACCCCTGGTATAGACAAAAAAGCTTTTGTTATGAGTTATGTCCTAGTCTTAATGGCACATTATGGTTGACCAGGCTAGAAAAATCAATAAGGGAAAGGGTCACCTAAAATAGTTTAACATGTACCATTAAAGTGGATGTCAACACTGGATTAAACAGAATTATGCCAAAGAGTTTATAAACATACCCTACTGTAAACTGCATGCTTTGCTGAAAATGTTCTCAAAGAATTGTATGAAACTGCTATAATTCATAGTCATGAAAACAGATCAGTAGGACTTAAAAAATCATGATGTATAAATAAAAATATTGCAAGGTTTTATTGAATACCCTTCCAAAAACAATTTGACTCCTGGGCCAGGGACTAAGTACTCTTTTAGATTAATAACAAAAGGCTAATGTTGAGGAAGAGTCAACACCTTCAAGTAGTAAGCACCATGACAAATGCACAGCAATTAAACAATTCAGTTCTCATTTTTTTGGCTAAACAGAGCAGAGGTAAATTAAGTCAATTGCTCACTAAAAAGTACAATCAAACTATTAGCTATGTGGCTTAAAATTAAAAGGCACAAAAATTAGAGCTTTAAAAGACAATAGGTAGAAAAACCTGGCAACAATACCACCTTTTTAATATAAAAAAAAAAACACAGTTGTAAGTTATCCTTAGCTAAAAACATAGTATATGACAATCTAGTGTATAAAGCCCCACTCCCACTACATAACCTTACCAGCAATTTACAGTTAGACTTAATTTACAAAATCCTCAAGTTAAAGGCAGTTGTGGAGTTCTCCCAAGAGCCCAAGGTGTTTAGTTTGACATCCCTAGCAACTCAGTCAGACCAATCTTTGACTAAAAAAAAAGTTGTAAGGGTGTGTGTGTGTGTTTGGATGCGCTGAAGCCGACAACCACCTGTGAGTAAAATATATACAACTAGCCAACCCGCGGCGTACCATACGCCGCATAATCAGGCCGGTTTTTTAATGATTTTTAAGCACAGGGAGAAAATTAACATTTGAAAAATCTGTAATGTAAGAAATCAGCAAGAAAAGCAACATTGTAACAATGCACGGAACGAACCAACACACAATCGTCCGTGACTGAAAACTGGGGGTGCACGGCGCGGAGGTTGGAACGGGAGGAGAGGAGGACGGACGTCCATTCAGCTCTGTCCATCATGCTAGTCTGCTGATTTCTCATTCAGTATGCACTGCCCGCTCATGTGCTCACCTCCAACTCGTCACTTGAGTCGTCGTCTTTATACAGTGCAGATGTACGTGTGACTGACGTAGACTTTTCATTGCTCTGTGCGGATCTGGCTGCTTTTCTATATATAATCCACTAAGACACCCGGCCACGGTAGTAGCGAGGTGGGAGGGGGGGTGTGCACAAAGGGTTGGGACGTAAGCAGTGGGAGCGTAGGAGTCGCACTTAGTGGGAGTTCCACGGCTTGCAGCCCGAATGGGGTTCAACGGCTTACCCACGCCTCTCTGCGCCGGGTAGACACACACTCAATGTCGTGTATAATTATTTATTGAATGCTAAACACTTCTGGAAAGACACGGATGTCTAAAACGGGTTGGTGTGAGAATACAACAGTAAGTGAATGAAAAGATGGAACTCTGGAGAGAGCAGAATACAACACAATAGTGAACCCGCGGCATAACAAACGTTGCGTGGCTCAGACGTGCATGTGGACTCTTACCACAGACAAAAGGGACTAACTAGGTGGTCGGTGAGTTTTTGTGTCCGGGCAAATGGGCACGCAGTGTGAATGCCTAGAGAGCGAGGGTAGACGCCGGCCGGTGAAAAAGGAGTATTGGTGGGCAGGAAAACGTCTTCCGTGTTCCTGCACAAGCATCTAAGAAGACGCATGTTTGTCGCGGATGCGAATAGCTGTATGTAGCGTGTAAAAAAGTTTGCTATGGTGCACACGGTCGTGCGTCGTAACCGAAAAGTCGTTTTTTAAAGACTGCTTACTTCATTGTGCTTTAACCTCAGTTGTAAAGAATTTTTAGGGATACCCCTCGCAAATCCTTTCACACGCTGCATATGGCGATTCACCTCCGCGAGAAACATGCCTCTATGAACATTCAATGTAGCTTGGAGGTGCATGACGTGCACATGACATTAACCTGACCTGCACTGCATGCGGCCTCTACGACAGACGAATATAAATGACGCCATTTTTTCTGTGTCGTCGCGTCCGAGATGGTGGGCGTGGCCCTGCGAGTTGTCATCGTCGTATCCAATGGGCTTGGAGTTGGTGGGCGTGGCTCCTTCCTGTCTCACTTGTCGGCAGCTTCCGGCGTGCTTTCCATGGTTGTCTTGCCTTAGTGAATTATATATATAGATGTGTTCCCAAGGAAAGAAGGTATACAGGGGTTCTGGACTATACCAAAGAGAAGCTTTCTGTCTGATGTCTCCGGTTTGTCATACCATAACAGAACTGAAGGAGGACAATAAAAAGGCAGAGGTACCGGGAAAGACTTCATACAGCATCAGTGCTGCCCAGCTGCACATTATTGACTGCCAGAATACAGCAAGCTCACATTACTTTGGAAATGCGGAGCTCTGCTGAAAAGTCTTTACAGAGTGGTGTAATTTATCATCTACTGCGATTTGTTGTGGTTTTTAAATTCCATTCAACTAGAATTATCATAATGTGGTAGCACAATTTGTAGAAAATTAATTAAGGATTGAAATGTTCCAATACATTGAGGACAAATTCACTAACTAATTTTGCAAAAAGATAACACTTAAAAATGTATACTGCTGGTCAGCTAAAGATGCAGAGTTGAACAAAATGGCACTCATTACCAGACGCCCAATGGACAGCAATTTGTAAACCTTACTTTTCTTTTCTTTTTTTTTAAATAACAAATAGCATTTTATGATTTTTAGTAGAATCACTTAGAATGATGCGTTTGCCAAATTTTCACCCCCCTCATTAAATTGCAGTAACAGCATTAGGATTTGTTGCAGAAAATGTCTGTAGTAAATATAGGCAAGACTATATTAGCCCGGTGTGAGAGTGAAGGTGTCCTGTGATGGATTATTACAAAATCCAGACTTCATTACTAGACTGTGTAAATACAGCAACAATAGGATGTGGCTTCCTTGACATGATGGGACAAAAAAGCAAGTTTAAGAAATGGGTAGACAGGACAGATATTCTGTTGTTTTAATGTGTTTTGCCTGTTCTGGCTACTCCTTATTGCACAAAGGATCATGATGGGGTTAGTTTGAAGGGGTTTTAGTGAAAATAAGTTGGGCATACCACACTGCTAGTGGTATTTCCACTACCTGAAGGTTGTTTAGTTGGGAATTTTCATTATATTAATGCACATTTGAAGAATGAAGAGATAAAGTAAAATGTCTGGTATTTTCAAAATGCAAGCATTTTTAGAAACTCTCACATAAGTGCTTTTTGCATTATGTGAATGCTTTGTCTGTCTGTCATCATTAAACAACTCCGTTTCAAGCGAACTGATTTGGTTGAAATTTGTTGAGACATCTAAAATACAGCATGCTGTGTAAAGTTTTAAAATTTCAGAACCATCCATTTAAAAGCACTGTAGAATTTTCTACTTTCCCTGTTTTAAAATACAAATTTTGTGTAACTTCAATTACTGATACAATACAATTTATTTTTTTTTATAGCCCAAAATCACACAATAAGTGCCGCAATGGGCTTTAACAGGCCCTACCTCTTGACAGCCCCCCAGCCTTGACTCTCTATGAAGACAAGAAAAAACTCCCAAAAAAAAACCTTGTATGGAAAAAATGAAAGAAACCTTGGGAAAGGCAGTTCAACGAGAAACCCCTTTCCAGGTAGGTTGGGCGCTCAGTGGGTGTCAAAAAAAGAAGGGGGTCAATACAATACACAGAAAAGAACAATTACTCAATACAGTATACAACTGATTAGTTCAAAGTACCTTGTTTACACTGAAAGATGTTACTTTAACTTGCATTTATGTGTATTTTACACTTTTACTTCTCTGACAGCTGTTCCTAGCATAATGGATTCCCAATAGAAGTTTATAAAAAAAAAAAATGCTGCCCATGGGGCACATGCAAGCCGTTTGTTTAACACCTTCCATTTCCTGCTGCTTGAGGAGAGTGAACCATCTTAAAAAAAAAAAATGAAAGCAAGGGCTAAGAAATTATATTAAGTATCGCTCTGTAAGCACATAGTGAACAAAAATATACCACATATTTACATTTCACTAAAACAAACTCATGTTTGCATTATCTGAACATTACAATAATTCAATATTTTCTCAAAATATCCTGTACCAGCAAAGCTCCAGACCTGCCGCCATGATGGAACAGTCAAAATTTTACCATCAGACTTATGCTCTGGGTACTTCTTTCAAAAAATATTACGTTTAAAAATCTGAACTAGTTAGTCACTGACCCTTCAACAGTCACCACCAGTACACTCATCAGTGCTGTGTTACATCATTTAAATTGGATTCTGTTGTCTATAAAAGCTACTTAAAACTGTGTTTTTAACTAAATGCTCTTGTAATGCACAGTACTGTACTGTTAAAAAGACTATACACACGTAATTGAATTTTTACTATCAGTTATTTTCATATACTGTATGTCTCACAGTTAAAAAGTAATTAATAACCAAAAAAGTTATAACTGACTCTTTGATGAAGTAAAAAACTGAAGAAACTCCAACTTTAGTTCCAAATTAGTTAACTAAGTCCTCAAATGTAATGCTAGAATATTAGTACATTTCCTAAGTTGTAGTACTTAAGCAGTGCACAATTTTACTGTCCTAATAAATTAGAGAAAGATTTAAAGATTTACTTGTATAAAGAAATTTGGAAATGCACAATTCTACATTTCACAGACTGTCTAAGCAAGTTTCAAATAAAAGTAAACATTTTCTGCTAATACATATTAGATTTACCTAGATAATGCAGCATGTTTATCCATTCTTGCTTTGAGATCTTCATTTTCTTGCTGAAGCTTTTTGAGACTTTCATCAAGTTTGTTATTCCTCTCAATCTAAAATAAATTATTTTAGCAAATGCAAAAAGTACACTTGATTAGATATGTTCAATTACCTTACGCAACTTATACTTTTGTCTATGATAGGTGCTGGCATAAACACCCTTAAAGATTTTCTATTTCTATTATAAACCATAAGACAATGCTTTATGCTTGTAATGGGGAAAATGATGACACCAATGAAATAAAAAGGGTAAATGATTAAAGTAACTAACATTTTTCCTCACTAAACCAGCACTAATAGCAAATTAATAAAAAGAAAGTAACACCATGTTTGGCATGTACTACATGCTACTCTAATTATATAAATATTAACCAGGCAGGGTAAAGAGCATAACTTACCAGTTTATCCAGTTGCATTAGCTTTTTATCCATTTGGTGCAATTGTTCATTCTTCATATCCATAACAGCTTTCAGACTTTCCAGTTCCTGCTCCAGATACAGTGTGTGGGAATCCTTCTGAAATAAAAACCCAAATAAACAACGTGATGCCCAACCTTGTTCTGAATGTATTATTGTATTTACATGTGCTACATGTTTTAAATAAGGGCACGTCTTGATAAACAATTTACTGGCACATGTTGTATATTCACCATTTTCCTTTTAATGTGACATATATAATTTTCTATTCATCCACTGATTCTCAGAACTTAATTATTCCATTTTTAGCAGTACATGAACTTGTATAGTATATCTCAACAACATTACATACAAGGAATGAATAAGCACTGGACAAGATTCTAGTCCATCATAGAACACATTCATACACACATCTAAATTCACTTACACCAGTTTAATATAAAAAGTACTGTATTATATTTATATTACTAACTTGACATTTCTCTCTTAGTACTTTACGCCTTTCTTCTTCAGCTTTAATCTTTTCATTCAGTCGGCTGTTCAAAGATGTTATGTCTTCAATTTTTTTCTGTGGAGAAATAAATGTATTAATATAATGTGTTTGCTAACATGTGAACATGCAGGGCCATATCTGAAAGACATCAGCTTTCATAAAGTGTTCATTTCTAATTCCTTTGCTCGGGAAAATATTTTTTACTTCATCTCTAAGATCACAAATCCTTTTTTTATGTGATACCTGTATACTGTTACAATAACAATAGATTCTCCCCCACAACAATACATTTTGAGCATGTATATATTCCTCTGCATTGACCTTCTAAGATAAATGCATACCCTTCATCAATGAGAAATGAGTAGAGGAAGGTAGAATCAGTGCTGATTGGGTTTCACACTAGCATCAATCGGATCAAATGGAGCTGCTTTACATATTCTGCCATGCAAGCTTAGATAGCAGGTCAACACTTCATAAAACGCTGCACGATGAACTAATGCCAGACATTCTTCGGTTTGTTTTTTGCAAGACTAAATTAACAAGCAAGGCTCCTGGTTTTACTGGACATTGTAAAACAGTGTAATTTTCACTCTAATAATTTGTAAAAACACACATCTCTGGTGTTACTCAAAACTGAATTTAAGTGTTCAAAATTCACCCAATGATTAATAAGCCAGGTCAAACTCTAGAAATTATCTTTAATTTCATGTTGATTCATCCACAAGCTACAAAAATACAGTGTCTAAAAAAAGTATTCAACCCCCTGGAAGTTTTAAAATTGTATTGTTATACAACATCAACGAGTATTTAATGAGACTTTTTTTTTTTTTAATTTATCAACAGAAATAGAATATTTAATGTCAAATATAAAAAACAAAATAATTGACTGCACAGGTATTAACCCATTAATTTACTCCCTTTAACAGAACACACCTAAATAACAACTGGTGCAGTTAATTGGTTTTAGAAGTCATAAAACTAGTTAAATGAGGATTATCTGTCACAGTCAGGGCGGCATGATGGCGCAGTGGTAGCACTGCTGCCTTGCAGTAAGGTGACTTGGGTTCGCTTCTTGGGTCCTCCCTGCGTGGAGTCCAAAGACAGGTGCATTGGCGATCCTAAATTGTCCCTAATGTGTGCTTGGTGTGTGTGTGCCCTGCAGTGGGCTGGCGTCCTGCTCCGGGTTTGTTCCTGCCTTGTGCCCTGTGATTGGCTCCAGTAGTCTCCCGTGACCCTGTGTTAGGATATATGGGTTGGATTATGACTGACTGTCACAGTCAAATGGTTTTACAGTTGATTGTACTATAGGCACTGTATACGTAGAGCACACCATATATATATTTTAAACACAATATTAACAACAATTTAAAACAACAATTTAAAACTACTGTGATAGTTGCATAAATACAGATGAGCCATTTCTTCTCTTCTCCATACTCTTTACATCATTTGGGTACATACTGAACTTAGTTTCATTTGTCCAAAGAAAACTGTTCCAGAAATGGACAGGCCCCTTAAAAAATATTTTCTGACAAAGTCTAATCTGCCCTTCTTATAATTGAGGTTTGCTAGTGGCTTATATTTATTCTATATTTACTTTCATGAAGTTTTCTCTTGACTGTAGACTTTGGCAATGATATGTCTACCTCCAAGAGAATGTTTTTGGTTTGGCTAAATGTTGTGAAGGATTTTTCTTCATGAAGGAAAGAATTCTGCAATCATCCAGCACAGTTTTCTTTCATGATTGTATAGGCCTTCTGAATTTGCTGACCTCACCTGTGAAGTCATTTTTAAGAATGCTCCAAATATTTTATTTGACCATTCCTTGTGTTAATGCCATCTCTCTAAAGGGTTTACTTTGTTTTCTCAGCCTAATGATAGTCTATTTTCACTTCCCTAGACAGCTCTTTGTAACCTCATATTGAGAGTTAACACTGACAGCTTCCAAATGTAAATTCCACATTTGAAATTAATTCTAGACCTTTTACCTACTTAATGGTTATTGAAATTACAAGGGAACTGCCCATAACTCACTATGGAACAGCTTGTCATTTAAAATACTTTTGAACCCCTGAAAATAGGGTGACCATGTATAAAAATGTCTCTCATTCCTAAACGGTACATATGATAGTGCGGGTAAATCAGTTAATTTAAAGCTGAAAGTGTACACTTCAATCACATAATAGCTGCTTTATTGCAAATCAACTGGGGTGGCATACAGAGTCAAAATTATGAAAATTGTGTCACTGTCCAAATACTTATGGACATGACTCTATGGGTGTTTGCAGAGGGTTGGCAGAGCGTTACTTATCTGCTTATTTGTGATTGAGCTTTCTGCATATTTTGCAGGTTACATTCATTGAAATGTGCACAAGAAAGCACAAATGGATTGAAAATGGTTGCAAAAACTGTATGCAGGATTGTTCCTCACTGACAGTGATGACTGCTTTTTCATGAATGTCAAACTGCTTCGTTGAAAAGAAGAAAAAGTAACTAAATGAAAATTAACTGAAAGTCAGTTGAAAAGAAAAATTTGAAGGTTTGATGTGCTTGGTTGTGTATACAGAATTGCCATAAGTCGGCACAACTGTAAATCAAGGCCCACCTGCACTTACCAGCACAGGATAGCTTACTTGTCAGATTTTATAGGCACATTACTTACAGTAAAAACTCTTAGCTTTAAAGTAGAAATAAAACTCAAATGAAAGAAATTATAGAACCAAAGAGTAAACAGTTAAGATTAAAGTAATGCAGTACTTGACAACCAGAAGAAACATCCTGTGTCAGAATCCATTAGTACAGATAAGCTGTTTAATGGTCTGTGTGTCTGACTTGGTTTGAATAGTGTTAATCAATCTGTTCCAGGTTCTTTTTGAATAGTTTCAAACACTTCATAAATGTAAGAAAAAACATTAACCTATATTGAGCAGTACTTCCTTTGAGATGCAAGATATTTCAAATGATTCTTCTGACACAAATTAAATGTAAATTATTAACTTACAAGCAATGATGACTCTTTTTCCTGAAAAAGTTCACTTAGAGTATTTTTCTCCTGGTCATGAGAATTCTTAAGCTCTGGGAAAAAAAATAATTTTGAGCACAGTTAAGAGTCTTCATGCAAATTAATTTCCAAATATTGTTCTAGCTCAATGCAGGTTGCTTTTAGGATGTATTATCATTAGTTTATTAGCAGGAAAAAGTGTCATAGTTATGCAATGAACACAGCTTATGGCTTCTCATAATGGTCATTTTAAGAGGCACTAAAATGGCATCCCTCCTATCATCCATTAATTTTTAGATGCACTTATCACAATTCACGCATGTGGAGCACAGTATCCTATTTCTACTGCAACAGGCATAAGGCAAGTATGTAGTCTTCAAAAATACAGTATCAAAATTACAGTCCTCTATGTCCCATTTAAATGGAGTAGTACCAGGTGCAACTACATTTCTTTCACTTACACTGTCTTGCTCATTCATTTGGCACATAAATATGTCCACAGGCTTTTGGAGAGACTGAAGGCTCATAAGAAGTAAAATTTTGTAAAATAACAGTGAAAAAATATATCAAGTAGCAAGAACTGACTAGAGAGCCAAGAGGGTGAAAAGAAAATGTACAAGAACAAATGTTGTATATGATGCTAAAAAATTCACTGTAATAAAGTTTTACAAATTTTTGAGCAAATCACTTTAACAAATGAAAGAAAAATACTCCAGAGGTAATGGTTTCAATGTTCTCCCTGTAAATGTTTTCAGCTGGCACCACAGTGTGTTCATTCGTCCAAAAGATGTGTATGTTAGGTTAAAGCCACATTACACTATACAAATTTTGCAGTGAATCCACGGACTGTTCTGGAAAGTCGCCACAGAGTTTGGAAGTTTATCACTGCTTGAGTAGTATAATCTGATATTGTCTGTGCAACAAGATTACCAACTGCAGTTGTTACAATTGATGAGCCCTTGAACTAGAAGTTCCATTATGTGTAACTGCCTTTAAATGTTGATTCTAAAATGCCCTTGTGTGAGCAGGCATAAATATTTACATGAGCATGCCTTGAAACTGACTGCCATTATCATTCCGAATTATGTTCAGTTTTGTAACCTTGAGGCTCCTTACTTTTTGTGAACTGACAATTCATAGAATATCCTCAGACCATAAAAAGACAATTGAATAATGTTGCATGACTTTATTTTACACTAGCAGAATACCCGCGCTTGGCAGCAGAGAAGTAGTGTGTTAAAGAAGTTATGAAAAAGAAAAGGAAACATTTTAAAAATAATGTAACATGATTGTCAAAGTAATTGTTTTGTGTATTTGGCGGCAGCGTCACAAAGTTATTTTCGTCTAGATGCATCAGAAAATGTACCATGACGTCTGACACGCCTCCTTTTTACTGTTTTCTCACAGCTTGGATTGCTGCTGTCATATATATATATATACACATATATATACACACACACACACATATATATCTTCATATCTACATATCTATATACATATCTACATATACACACATATATATATATATATATATATATATATATATATATACCTATCTATCATCATATATACACACACACAAATTATATATATGTGTGTATGTATGTATGCATGCATGTGTGTGTGTGTGTGTATGTATGTATATGTATATATATATATATATATATATATATATATATACACACACACATACATACATATATATACACATACATATACTTGTGTGTATAGCTTTTATATATGTGTGTGTATAGCTTTGGTCACTGAGTGCAAGTGAGAAATAATAAAATATAGTCTATAAGTTATTAAACAGTAAAACATTAACGTTTTAAGAAGTACAGGTACATTGAGCACTACTGGAGTGGTTGGGTAAACTACATTTTAAAGACTGTGTAACACAACAGGTAAGTAACTAACAGCAGCTAAAATGTATATGGATCATCTCTCGTAGTAGATCCCTTTTGAAAGGCGCTACACGACGGCTGTGGTATAGAAATTACATTTTCTATGTGAACGTTCAAATTTGTGCCTCTGGTAATGTGCCTTACCGGCATTTAAAGAAAATTACTTTTGTGTCCTCTGCAGTGTTAAGCGAGAAAGGCTTTGGTTTGGGATCAAAGGAAAAAAGGTGTAAAGAAAGGAAAGTTGCTTTTTCTTTTACATAGTATAGAGAGATGTGTTCGCTGACGTTATGATCGGCTTTTGGGGACAGTCGCGGTGGGTCTTGTGTAGACTGGTGAGATGTCCCTGCCATTAATCGGCTGTGATGGCACGTGCAAAAGAAAGTGTGAATTGCCTTAATATTATTTTGCCGTGGTGTAGAAAAGGGGTCCCATGTTTGCACTTGTCTGGGCTATAGCGCAGGGGGAGGATGAAAAAAATTAAAAGTGCTAACTTTGACTTAAGGCAGAAGCGCAGTCAGCGTCTCAAAGGCCGGCACAGCTATGCACGCGCTGGCTGCTCGACTTTTGCTGGGCAGGAGACCACAGTTTTTGCAGACTCGTTCATGATATCAAAAGTCTCAGCGATCTTTGGAGGTCATTCATATATTATATGATATATATATATATATCAAAATACCCGCGCCTCGCAGCAGAGAAGTAGTGTGTTAAAGAAGTAATGAAAAAGAAAAGGAAACATTTTAATAATAACGTACCATGATTGACATTGTCATGAGTGTTGCTGTCATATATATGCCTGCCTAAATAAGTCACCCTCGCTTTGCTCTTACTTATTTACCGTTCATTTAATCATGGCTAGTGGCGGAAAAATTATAAAATGGAAGGAGGATGGCTTTACCAAAACAATTATTGATGGCGAATCGATTATTTATAAAGCTTGAATTGGTGATCTGTTTTTCTGTGTTAACCTCATATTTTTTCATACTTCTTCTCAAACTAAGGTGGTGCGAGGGTAAAATGAATTGGGATGCGCTGATCAATGTAATCTGCTTGTAATGCAAAGTGTGATTAAATGCATTATTTTTTACGCTTATGGAGCACATGCATCAAGCTTCTCAGCTGTGCTTGTGCTAAGAAAAGAAAAGTTTTTAAAAATAATGTAACACGATTGTCAATGTGACCTTTTGTAAGTAGTGCCTGGAGGATTCAGTGTGTAGAAACTCTAGAGACAGCGTGTGTATTAACTTGTGGATTTTTCTGTGAGTATTTGGTGGCAGTCTGACAAAGTTGCTTCGGAAGACGGTGTTAGCCGCGGAGCTCAGCTCAGAGCGAAATTAGATGAATGGGAGGGGATATGATGACGTGACTCCCCACCCGCCTTAACTGTCAATCCCCACAAACACAGTCTCTCGGAATTTGCATTAGCACACCCCTTCACCTACAATTTTAACTTAGTTACAAAGTGATCAAAACTCTCGTTTATATCCTGCGTCCTCTCATTAAACTTGTATCCCGCATTACCTGTGGGCATGTGAAACGCCAGCGGTAGCCTGTCTATGAACTTAATTTAAAGTTTAGGTTTACACCTTGCTTTCTTTTCGAGGTAGCAGCACTCATGAATATGGTAGTATAAGTCACTCGCTCGCTTCTTATTGTTTCGCTGCCTTCTCAATTATATAATGCATGTTTTCTTAAGCGCTTTTTGGAGGTCTTCCTGGTTTTCTACGCACTGCGTTGACAGTCAGTTCACGTGATTACGTGGGAGGCGTGATGATGTCACATGAAACTCCGCCCCCCACGTCATTCCAGCTCAACTCCATTACAGATAATGGAGAAAAATACCTTCCAGTTATGACCATTAGGCGTAGAATTTCAAAATGAAACCTGTCCAACTTTTGTAAGTAAGCTGTAAGGAATGAGCCTGCCAAATTTCAGCCTTCTACCTACACGGGAAGTTGGAGAATTAGTGGTGAGTGAGTGAGTGAGTGAGTGAGGGCTTTGCCTTTTATTAGTATAGATTAAAAACATTGCATGTGCTTATCTCTAAGATGGCTTTATTCAAGAAGTACAGAATTTGTAATGAGTGGTTACTGCTACAGAATTTAAAATATTTTACATTGACCATGTTTGTCTTAGGAAGCAGTTTCTCTTATTAACATACTGCATTTACACAGTCATGTTAATTCACCTGAATTAACTATAAAACAAACACACTGTAAACAAACAGATATACCAGGTCTCTACAACTATCAAGAATATCTTTGTTCATAATCGTTTCCAGTTGCAAATAAGTGGAATTAAAACACATTTTTTATGTACTTTATGACATAACCCCACAGATAATTTATGTTTTAAAATGTGTGAGCACTAAATATTGACATGTACATTTTGATCTGCCACTGAAAAGATGCATGTGAAGATGTTTACTTTAAAATTTTTTTAAAAGTAGCATAATTTTTGTTTAGGTTGTAATGCTTGTATTTCACTATAATTCAACAAACATAACATAATAAGCAAAGTAAAGAAACAAAAAGGATTACATCCGTCTTCTGCTGTGAAGACCCGAACCCCAGCTTCTCAATGATAAAATACCAACACTGGACATTAATTCGATTCTACAGT
Organism: Polypterus senegalus; assembly: GCF_016835505.1. NCBI lineage: Eukaryota > Metazoa > Chordata > Cladistia > Polypteriformes > Polypteridae > Polypterus > Polypterus senegalus. Next base: position 80,796,822 of record NC_053157.1, read on the forward strand.
GCATCACAGTAACAAGGCTAATCGTTGTGGAATTTGGTTTGGTTGCACAAAGTGGCCAGAATAAAAATAACACTTCAACTCTCTCCATGTTGCAGGAAAAATGCAGTTCATGACCTGCACTTTGACCTGCTATTGCTGCCGGGAATGTGACTTCATAAGGGGATTTAGCCCAGGTTTTTTTTTTTATTTATTTAGAATGCATAGAATTTTCTGTATTTAAATATCTGGAATGCTATAAATAGTTAAGAACAGCAGAAGGGGCATCTTTTCTGTATGTGTTGTGGGTATGGAAGTAGCAGAATAGATAGGTTATTATAGGTAAAGTACAAAAGTGGGGTACAAATATTAAACATAAGTGGGTGTTTACAAACAGCTGGACAGCAATCATACCTGTGCCGTGGTATTTTGTACAAGAGATATTATTTTACAAATTCGATACAAAATATTTAGTAACAAGATAAGTATTAATGACACTGTAAAATACAAACCGGATTCCAAAAAAGTTGGGACACTAAACAAATTGTGAATAAAAACTGAATGCAATGATGTGGAGATGGCAAATGTCAATATTTTATTTGTAATAGAACGTAGATGACAGATCAAACGTTTAATCTGAGTAAATGTATCATTTCAAAGGAAAAATATGTTGATTCAAAAAAGTTGGGACAAGTAGCAATAAGAGGCTGGAAAAAGTAAATTTGAGCATAACGAAGAGCTGGAAGACCAATAAACACTAATTAGGTCAATTGGCAACATGATTGGGTATAAAAAGAGCTTCTCAGAGTGGCAGTGTCTCTCAGAAGCCAAGATGGGTAGAGGATCACCAATTCCCACAAAGTTGCGCAGAAAGATAGTGGAGCAATATCAGAAAGGTGTTACCCAGTGAAAAATTGCAAAGACTTTGCATCTATCATCATCAACTGTGCATAACATCATCCGAAGATTCAGAGAATCTGCAACAATCTCTGTGCATAAAGGTCAAGGCCGTAAAACCATACTGGATGCCCGTGATCTCCGGGCCCTTAAATGACACTGCACCACAAACAGAAATGCTACTGTAAAGGAAATCACAGAATGGGCTCAGGAATACTTCCAGAAACCATTGTCAGTGAACACAATCCACCGTGCCATCCGCCGTTGCCAGCTAAAACTCTACAGTGCAAAGAAGAAGCCATTTCTAAGCAAGATCCAGAAGCTCAGGCGTTGTCACTGGGCCAGGGATCATTTAAAATGGAGTGTGGCAAAATGGAAGACTGTTCTGTGGTCAGACGAGTCACGATTCAAAGTTCTTTTTGGAAATCTGGGACGCCATGTCATCCGGACCAAAGAGGACAAGGACAACCCAAGTTGTTATCAACGCTCAGTTCAGAAGCCTGCATCACTGATGGTATGGGGTTGCATGAGTGCGTGTGGCATGGGCAGCTTGCATGTCTGGAAAGGCACCATCAATGCAGAAAAATATATTTAAGTTCTAGAACAACATATGCTCCCATCCAGACGTCATCTCTTTCAGGGAAGACCCTGCATTTTTCAACAAGATAATGCCAGATCACATTCTGCATCAATCTCAACATCATGGCTGCGTAGGAGAAGGATCCGGGTACTGAAATGGCCAGTCTGCAGTCCAGATCCTTCACCTATAGAGAACATTTGGCGCATCATAAAGAGGAAGGTGCGACAAAGAAGGCCCAAGACGATTGAACAGTTAGAGGCCTGTATTAGACAAAAATGGGAAAGCAATCCTATTTCTAAACTTGAGAAACTGGTCTCCTCGGTCCCCAGACGTCTGTTGAGTGTTGTAAGAAGAAGGGGAGATGCCACACAGTGGTGAAAATGGCCTTGTCCCAACTTTTTTGGGATTTGTTGACACCATGAAATTCTGTATCAACATATTTTTCCCTTAAAATGATACATTTTCTCAGTTTAAACTTTTGTTCCGTGATTTATGTTCTATTCTGAATAAAATATTAGAAGTTGGCACCTCCACATCATTGCATTCAGTTTTTATTCACGATTTGTATAGTGTCCCAACTTTTATGGAATCCGGTTTTCAACACAGAAAACAGCTAATAAACCAGTGGTTACAATTAACACAAAAAAGTAGACTAAATGCACTCCAATTGCATCAAGTAACAGCCAACATCTGTGATTATGTGAATTATATTCTGGAACAGAGCCTGTTGCTCATATTATGATGTTGAAATACTAAATTAAATTTATAGCTGGAGAAATGACTGGCCAGATTTTTCTTCTATTGGGTAACTCTTCAATTTTAACACAACTACAGCATAAAACTTTTTGTGGTTTATAGAATTATGATATATTTTGCCTAAATAGATTTGCAATTGTGTAAAGTGTTCTAAGTGAAGATATAAATAAAAATTGAGTTACTTGAATATTAAGGTTAAAAATCTTAAAAATACTCTTTAGATACATCTATCTGTCCAGGCACTTATTTACAGCATTAGTTCATAATCACAACAAATCACCAGTGAAATATGTCTGTGATGAGTTTCAAATGATCTGATACAGTATTAAGAGCACAAACTGCTTCTCATGTTACTCTACATAATTCAGAAGTGAGCAGGCTTTGACTTACAGTACAGGCCAAAAGTTTGGACACACCTCCTCATTCAATGTGTTTTCTTTATTTTCATGACCATTTACATTGGTAGATTCTCACTGAAGGCATCAAAACTATGAATGAACACATGTGGAGTTATGTACTTAACAAAAAAAGGTGAAATAACTGAAAACATGTTTTAAATTCTAGTTTCTTCAAAATAGCCACCCTTTGCTCTGATTACTGCTTTGCACACTCTTGGCATTCTCTCGATGAGCTTCAACAGGTAGTCACCTGAAATAGTTTAAGTTGTTCATGTGTTTATTCATAGTTTTGATGCCTTCAGTGAGAATCTACCAATGTAAATGGTCACGACAATAAAGAAAACACATTGAATGAGGAGGTGTGTCCAAACTTTTGGCCTGTACTGTATGTTGATTTACTGCAGTACCAGATCAGTGTTTTGACCTTAAAATATCTAAACTACGGTAAGTCAACAGAGGTAAGTGTCTTCAAAAAATGTAAAAATCTACGGTATTCGTGTGTTGCAATTAAAAGGAGAAAATAGGTTTGCACCAATATAGTTTTATAATACTAATAAAACTTCATTATAATTTAGCTAAAGCAACAATATATTAATACCTAATTGTTAAAAAAGTCTAAAAATTGATAACTACATTTTACACTAGCATGAGGCAAATTAAAAAAAAAAAACTTTACCTTCTAAAGAGGTTTCATAATGTTCTTTTAAAAGCTGTGTATTGTTTAAATGAGTATTTTCAAGTTGTTTCCTTAAAGCTTGTTCTTGTGAATTAATTTCCTCAACCTGAAAAATAACAAAACAGAAATAAATCTGGGATTTACAACTTCTTTGAACTTCATTACATTAAACAGATGTTCTTAGCATGCTTATGGATTGATAGAGATTAAACCCCTTAGTCAAGAGCTTGTGAAAGAAATCAAAATCATTTAGTATAAGAAATCAGAAACAATTTTGTTGTCGTAACTAAAAGGTTGTTTGAATTAAGTACTGAACTCTTGCTTGAAGCAAACTGACAGGATCATGAATCAGCGAACTAACGGCAAGTCTCTTTTTTAGTTTAGTGTATTATAATCTTGCTTTCTCAATTTAAGGGTCATACCATAACAGTAGCTAGCAATGTATTCTTGCAGCTTTTGAAATCTACTACATAAGGGTAGTCGTCTGTCAGTTATGCAAACCAAATTTAAAGAGTTACAGTAGGTTCCACACTGAGAAACAGAACTGACAAGGTAGTCTTTTCTGAAGTTCTGCCATGTGTGAGTCCACATAAGACTGAGGAGATTAAAAGGCTTAATGCGTGGCTAAAATATTGGTGTAGGGTGGAAGGGTATAGGGTTATGGGTCATTGGGACTCCTTTTGGGACAGAAGGGACATGATCCACCATGACAGGTTACATCTGAACTGGAGGGGCACCAATGTGTTGGAGGGGACATATGAGTAGGGTAGTAGTGGATAGGTTAAAGGGGCAGGGAGTTTAGGACGGACAAAGTTTTATAACTGTAAATAAATTAACAATCATGTGAAAATAAAAATGCATAGTAATGTAAATTCTAACCCAATTTTTAAATGGAAAAGTAAAATGAATAACACATTAAAATTAGCTTGCCTTAATGGTAGAAGTATCAAAAATAAAACTACTGAGATGGAGTTGTAGGTAGAGGAGCATAATTATGATATTATAGGAATAACAGACACCTGGTTAAATAACAAAGATGGGGATGATTATAACATAGAGGAACACACATTTTTAGTAAGGACAGACAGAACAGAAAAGAAGTTGGGGTTGCTGTTTATGTCAAACAGAATTTAAACACAAGTCTTAAGTTTGATAATGAGACCCATCTTAGTGAGGACAGTTGGCTTTGTCTGGAAAGCATTAGGAAAAGGTGTTATTTTAAAAGTGTGTTATAGGCTGCCCAATGCAGACAGTAATTTCAATGCACATCTTTTTAGCAATATTAAAAAGCTAAGTTTACAGTGGGATATTATAGTCATGGGGGGACTTTAATCATGGATTGGCATATAATTTATAATCAAATTGAGTGATTACAGAGGGTTGTGGACAGCATACAGGCTGGGGTAGATTTTTGGCAGATGAAATTTAATAGCAAAAAGGTATTATATGTACAAAGTAAAAATGTTAGTGTTGAGTCTACTACAACTCCTAAATCCTTCTCATAAGGTGTATTTTCGATTTTCAGACTGCCCATTGTGTATTCAAACCCTATCCACTGCCAGACAGTGTTCAAAAACCATTAAGAAGGCTAACAGAATGTTAGGTTATATAGCACAATGTATAGAGTACAAGTCCTAGGAGGTTATACTCATGCTTTATAACATACTGGTGAGGCCTCATCTGGAGTAATTTGAACAGTTTTAGTCTCCATGCTACAAAAAGGACATAGCAACGCTAGGAAAGGTCAACAGAATAGCAACTAGGCCGATTCCAGGACTATAGGGGAGGACTTATGTGGAAAGATTAAAAGAAATGAGCCTTTTCACTTTAAGCAAAAGATGATGAAGAGGAGACATTACTGAAGTGTTTAAAATTATGATGAGACTTGATGTTATTTTATTACAATTAAGTGGATAGGACTGTTGAGCTTTGTTGGGCTGAATGGCCTGTTCTCGTCTAGATTGTTCTAATGTTCTAAAAATTCCAGTCCAATCACTGCCTCGTGTCTCTACAATTCCGTGTAGGTTTTTCCTATGGTACTCTGGAAGGTGGAAGGAAAAGTGAAGAGAGGTGTTAGTGTTACGTTAATCAGCAACTGAAAATGGATGTTTTAATAGTCATTACTTTTGAGTGCATGATTTTACACTGTAACAAACTAGTGACACATTCAGCCATGTGCCAAATTCCACCAGGAAAGTGGTCTAGCCTGTGTGGTCTTTTTGAAAACGGATGGATGTATAGTATGGATGAACAAATGTAATAAGTCGCAAATGAGGAACTCTACAAAGTTCAACCATGTACTCTGGTCACTGGTTCCCACTTACCCTTTTTGGTAACTAAAAATGCATTTACCAGCTGTTTGACATGATTGCTATATATTAATACATATTAGTTTAATGTTTACATTTTATTTTGTAAAAGAATGCATGTTCATTTGAGTTTTTTTTAGGAATATCTGGTTTGATTCCTTTGAAATTCTTGCCAAGCAATACTAATTTTATTTTTTTTCAACTTTATTTAAAGTGCAAAATCACAATGCAGCATGGTCCCAATACACTGTATAAATGAGAAGAATACATAAGATATAAAATAAACAAATAAACAACATCAATGTTAAAGAAGTAATAACTAATAAAACTGGAATAAAATAACATTAAAAAATTAAAAGTTAAGGTATGTCAACAAGGGAATACAGTGATATCGTGCTTCGACTTTCACGGCTTCACTCCATAGTGGATTTTAAATGTAAGTATATCTAAATATATATCACAGATTTTTCGCTGGTTCGCAGATTTTTTACGGACAATGGGTCTTTTAATTTATGGTACATGCTTCCTCAGTTTGTTTGCCCAGTTGATTTCATACAAAGGACGCTATTGGTGGATAGCTGAGAAGCTACCCAATCAGAGCACGTATTACGTATTAAATTAAATTCCTCAATGATATACGATATGCTTCCCGCGTGGTGCTTCGCACACTTAAAAGCTCTAACAGCCCGTATTGATTTTTGATTGTTTGCTTTTCTCTGTCTCTCTCACTCTCTCTGACATTCTCTGCTCCTGACGGAGGGGGTGTGAGCAGAGGGGCTGTTTGCACAGTGGCTGTTTGCTTAGAAGATACGAACACTCCGCTAAAAAAAATGCTGAAAGACTACCTTCACATTGATCCCTTCATTGCGGCCGCTTTATCGCGGTGCTTCGTTTACTTAAAAGCCCAACAGCCCTATTGATTTTTGATTGTTTACTTTTCTCTCTCTCTCTCTGACATTCTCTGCCCCTGATGCACGCTCCTTTGAAGAGGAAGATATGTTTGCATTCTTTTAATTGTGAGAAAGAACTGTCATCTCTGTCTTGTCATGGAGCACAGTTTAAACTTTTGACTAAAGGGTGTTATTTCATATCTAGAGGGCTCTAATAATGTAAAAAAAAAAAACATATTTAGAAGGTCGTAAACAGGTTTTCAATGATCTAACTGCGAAAATATTAGATTTATAAATAAAGAATCCTACTTCGTGGAAATTCATTTATCTGTCTGGAGCAGATTAACCACGATAAACAAGGGTTTACTTTATAACTGTGGGGAGAATATTTATAAACAGTGTGGGAGAGTTTCTAAGGGCTTAAAATATATAAAAATAACCATGCAAACATAGGGTTTCTACTTTGCGGATTTTCACCTATCGCAGGGGGTTCTGGAACGCAACCCCCGTGATCGAGGAGGGATTAGTAAAACAATTCATGAACCTCCTGGACTCTTGATTTGAGCCACCACATTAGTCAGCCTACACATAAAGCAGGTCATACGTTAGACTTAGTAATTACTAAATGATTAAAAGTTGATGTGAAGTAGATCATTGATATTGGTCTATCAGACCATTTTCTGTTACTATTTAATAAAGAAATAATAGAAAATATTCATGTGAAGCATATTGTTAAAAAAATGCTTCTTTGATTCATCAGCAGCTTCAAAATTTACAAACATTCTAAGCAACCAGTCCCTTTGAAGTGCTTACTACAATAGTGAGAATAATGTAAATAGTAAGGTGGAAAATTTTAATATTAAGGTGAGAGCTGCTGCTGACATCGTCACACCTAAAAAGATAGTTAAAAAGTCTTCTAGTACTGTTATACCATGGAAGACCCAAAGAGTGTCTGATCTTAAGAGAACATGCCGGAGAGCTGAGCAAAAATGGAGAAAAACTAAACTGACTGCCCATTATGAAATATTTAAGGTTAAAACAACAGAATACAACAACATAGTCTATCTTGTGAGGCTTTTGCTGTATTTTTTAATCAAAAAATGGATAATATTAGAAATAATATAGTACATCTCCCCAATACTGAACCACTTAAACCCCAGAACTCCATTTTAAACAAATAAAATTCTTTCAACAGGATAGATTTACCTGATCTATATAAAATAATTTCTCAACTGAGACCCCCCACCTGCATCCTCGACCCAATATCAACAAGTTTTTTCAAAGTACCACCAGGCGTACTAATTGATAGTATTCTTGACATAGTAAACTCGTCATTAGATATGAGAAAAATAACCTTGACTCCTCTGCTTTTGAAAATTGTAGACCTATTTCTAACCTGTCTTTCTTAAGTAAAATTCTAGAGAAGGCAGTCATTATGTAGCTTAATGATCACCTCAATAAACATGCCATTCTTGAGAAGTTTCAGTTGGGTTTCAGAACAAATCACAGTACAGAAACTGCACTCTTTAAAGTAGCAAATGACTTGAGGGTAAATGCAGACAAAGGCCATTTATCTGTTCTCATCCTTTTAGATCTTTTCGATACCACTGATCACAATATTCTTAGAAATCGCCTTAGTCAATGGGTGGGCCTCTCTGGCAGTGTCTTAAATTGGTTTGAATTCTACCTGGCAGGTAGAAAATACTTTGTAAATTGTGGTAATTATACTTCAAAGACACATGATATTCTACATGGTGTTCCACAAGGCTCTATCCTGGGTCCACTGCTCTTTTTGATTTAGATGCTTCCTTTAGGTTAGATTATTTTGGGGCATAACCTGAGCTACCACAGCTATGCTGAGGACACACAACTGTACTTATCAATAGCACCTGAAGACCCCGACTCTCTTGATTCACTGACACAATGTCTTACTTGTGTTTCTGAAGGGATGAGTAGTAATTTTCTCAAACTAAATAAAGAGAAAACATAAATTTTAGTGATTGGCAATAATGGATATAATGGTTATTAGAAATAAACTAGATGCATTAGGATTAAAAGTCAAGACTGAGGTAAAGAATTTAGGGGTACCTATTGACTCTGACCTGAATTTTAAATCACATATTAATCAGATTACTAGGACAGCATTTTTCTACTTAAGAAATCCAGCAAAAGTTAGACCCCTTATAACATTGCAAGATGCGGAGAAATTAATCCACACTTTTGTATTCAGTCGACTAGATTACTATAACGCTCTCCTCTCAGGACTACCCAAAAAAGACATAAATCAATTGCAATTAGTGCAGAATGCAGCTGCTAGAATCTTAACTAGGAAAAGAAAATCCAAGCACATCTCTCCAGTTTTGATGTCACTACATTGGTTACATATGTCATTTAGAATTGAGTTTAAAATCCTGCTTATAGTTTACAAAGCCTTAAATAATTTTGCTCCTTGGAACTTGGAACACAGGATAAAAGGGCATTACAATAATCAAGTCTAGAAAAAACACATGCATGTATCAATGTTTCAGCATCACACAGAGACAGAATAGATTGGATTCTTGCAATATTACTAAAATGAAAAAATGCTGCATTGGTAATAGCCATGATATGAGACTGGGGGGCGAGATGATTATCGAAAATTACTTCAAAATTTTTAATGGTTGAACTTTCACAGACAGAACAGCCATTAATATTAACACTCAAGTTCTCACACAGACCAGCCAAATATGGACATCTAGCCACCAATAATTCTGCTAAATTAGCATGTTAAGAGCTGAAAGTTCATACTCATACATTTTTTAATTTCCGACAGACATGACTCTAAATTTACCACTTGGGAAAGGTCATTTGGCTTTACAGGTATATACAGTTGCATATTGTCAGTGAAACAATAAAAAGTAACACCATATTTACAAATGATGTCACCAAGAGGAAACATGAGACCAAAAACTGATCCCTTGGATAGATCAAACTTTGCTTCAGAAATTTCACTGTTGTAACTTGCACAGTGTTTGATAAATGAGAATGAAACCCTGAAAGTACCGTGCCCTGGATGCCAATATGTTTCTCTAAGTGGCTTAAAAGTATGTCATGGTCTTTAATGTCAAGACAAAACTGTCAAGAAGCAACAATACTGACATCAAATTTGAATCAACAGTGATCAGCATATCATTAATCTGGTCAAAGCACTTTCTGTAAAATGATGGCATTGAAAGTTGGATTGAATTTTGTCAAAAAAAGAATATTGTCAGGCAAATAGGCATTAAGTTGATCAGCGACGGCCCTATCAATTAATTTAGACATAAAGAAAGATTGGAAATTGGTCGATAGTTATTCAAAAATCATTGGACCCAAGATTAGGTTTTTTGAGCAATGGCTTAATAATGGCAGTTTTTAAAACAGATGGCACAGAGTCAATGGATAACATTCAAACTAGGACCAATTAAAACAGGAGACAGTTCATTTAAAATATAAGATGGTATTGGGTCCAATATACAGGTTGTAGATTTAGAAGCAGTTATCAGGCTAAACAAAGCCTGAGGGGAAACTAATTCAAATTGTGGAAAACTGCAAGAGGTCTGAGCCACAGTGTCTGTATTCGTTAAAATGTTGGAAGAGTCATAGATGTCATTCTGAGAGGAATGTAGGCCATTGATGTTATCTCTAATCAAGACAATCTTATTTATGGAATATCTCAGAAATTTATCAGCATTGAATGGAGAGCTATGTGCTGGAGCATTCTGTGTGAGCTTGATAACCATATCAAACAAATATCATGGATTATTTCTATTAGTGTAAATCAGATCAGAGGAATGTGAAGTCCTAGTAACTGAAAGTGCTCATTTATAATTTTTAAAACTTTCTACCCAGGCAAGATGAAAACCTTCTTGCTTGCTTTGTTATATACCACCTGTGCTCAAGTTTTCTGCAAGTCTGTTTGTGTGCATGGATGTCATCTAAAAACCATGGCGAACATTTCAGGTGGGTAGCTTTTCTTGTTATTAGAGAAGCAAGAGAATCAAACAATTTAAGCAATGTACTATTTAGAATATCTGTGAGATTATCAAGGGAATCATATTTTGTACTACATGCATCAAGTATATATGGTAAATGATTGTTCAATATGGACTTAGCATTACTGTCAATATGGTGATAAGTATATGTACCAGGCCCAAGACACTTAATTGGAGCACAGACAGATAAACTGAAAAAGTTTAAAAAATCACTAATATAAAAACTCTTAGTAGAAAGTGACCTAAGTGTAAAGTACACTACAGAGTTAAGCTTATTCAAGCTGATTTGCACTATATTTTCTGATGTTAGGATGCTAGAAGGTTTTGCTAGATTAATTTTGTGCGCTACATTATAATGTTTATTTGATCTAGTCTTGATTATAATAGGGAATGATAGGGACTCTCTCTAGATTGTTACAAGAATTATTTGGACTGTAGGGAGATCTGGTAAAACAGACAGAGGGCAAATGCGGCAGTGGATCACCAGGATGATTATCAGAGAATATGTCAAAAACGTGGGTGCTCAATCACTTCATACAGCAGTTTAACATTGTGTAAAATATATTGTCTGGTAAAACTTGAGTGGCTAAAAAACTAGGGTGAATTCCGTCATTCCTGAAAAATGAAGGACGATTTCAGAAAAGATTACAATTGTTAATAAAGACAACATTTAATGAAGGGCAAGTCATCTGGAGTCAATTACGCACGCTCAGAGTGTGACTAAAATGTCCAGATCCTTTTCCATGGGGTGGAATTGGACCAAAGATAAAAACATTTTTTCCACAGGAATAGAGAAAGCTAAAAAGCTTGTTAAAATCATGTTTTAAAATTTCAGACTTCCGGTTGCAGATGTTGTTACACCTTATGTGAATAATCACATATTGCACAGATACATACTTGTTGAGTAAACTGGGAAGGTGACACAGGATATCAGAAACTTTGAGTCCTGAGAAATGGTGGACAACAGCGAATCTACTTCTGATGTTTCTGAAAATTGAATCCCCCAAAATCAGTATAACTGGTTAGAGATGCCGCTGCACAGCCTTGTGGTCATTCCTCCCAGAAGGATGTGAAGGTAGCACAGGGGAAGGGGAGCACTCTGTAGTTGTAGTGATCACTCGACTCTGTGAACTGTAGTATATCATCATTTAAGGACATCATTTTACATCTAACTGACACACATGAACCCTAGTTTCCCCTTCCACTCTTTTGATAGGCAGCAACTGAGCTATTATATGTAATGATGGATTCATTTACATAAATATTTTTAATTGAAAAGATTTAACTGAACATCCTTTGGTTTTCTTTAATTTGTTTTAATCATAGGGGTGTTTTTTAGGGATCTCTGGTGTGATTCCTTTGAAATTCTTGCCAATCAATACCAATTCACATTAATAAAAGGTTAAGTGTTTGGGTGCCCATCTGGCTGTATGTCTTTGTCATTCCAATAGATGGCACATCACAAACATGTGATGCTGCTTTTACGAATCCCATACCATAGGGCACATAACAGAGACATTTACATTTCATGGTGGAAATGTTAACACTGAGGACTATGTTGATAATCAAGACAGGTAGAGTAGCTAGTCAATACATAATCTTTTAAAGATTATTAAGACCATACCCTGATAAAATATGCATGCTGTTGCCTTCTGTGACTTTCATTTACATATGTGTATACCCGATTTAAAGTTTCTTCAGATTCAAACTATAGTTTAAATATATTGCTACAATTACTGAAATATCATTTTCAGAACTAGAAGTAGCATGTAATAGTTTATGGAAATTCAGATATACCCTTTCCAATAGCCTACAATGCATATGAGCTACACTGTGCTACTTTAAAAATCATGTAAGAAATGTTACTCATACAGCATTGAACTCAAAAGCCCAAAATGATATTCTCAATGCAGCTGCCCCTAAGGCTGAGATGGATTGCTTTGTAAGAGAGACTGATATATGAAATTATGAATGTGCAGCATTTGTTTTTGGTACTGGACACTATGAAGGTCAGTGGTCACAGGACTTCAGTCTATGCAAACTTTAGTCACTGAAAGAAACTGAGGGCTGAACTCATAGGGCTAAATGCAACCAATGAGGTTCACATGAGATGGCATTGTGTGGCTCTCTATGCAAAGAGACTAAAGAGTTAAAAAGGGGAGCCAAATCAGGCTGCAGTGGTTGGAAGAGTTAATTAGTAACAAACTGGGCTGAAAAGGTACATAAGAGTGGAAGTCACGATAGCTAGATGGCATCCTTGGGTGCCGATGAAACGTCAGGGCATTCTCCATGGCCAAAACAATGGAGAAATCGCACTAACAACATTTCTTTTCTTACTGTCATATTGCTCAAAGACAGTATTCTATTTTTAAATATACACTGGTATGCTGAACATATTCATTCATAATTGTAACTTTAATAACACCTTGTATATCACTTTGATACAAAATAACAGACTAAATCTTACAATTCAGAAATGCAAAATCTATTTGATCAGCACTTTGTGAAACTGTAATAAATCAGTCAATATCAGCATTGCCCTAAACACATGTGAAAATCAGTTTTAATAACAGTGCAACAAGGATGTTACTTATGATCTGCTTATGATAGGCTTTTAGCGGCACTAAGGCCTGTTAAGATAGCAGATTTAACAGGGATACAAAAATTAAGCTGCATACCCTCCAGTCACCAGCATTCTTAAATAAATTGCTGAACTGCAGCTCATACCAACCCCTTTCTCAGATCTGTACTTCCATCTGATAACAAAAGTGGACATCAGAATTAAGCCGACACCTTTTTGAGACTTCAGACAAAAAGACACCCAAATTGACATTCATCTTGGATCAGTTTTCATCTACAAACCCATTTCTGGATGTGATGGAAAAAAACACTCCTATGCACAGGCACTAGATCAGTAACTATAAGGAACTTTAATCCAATCACTAGAGTTTACACCTTCCTTCAAAACTAGCTGCATTCATCTCTTCCATTTTCCTTGGGGGAGGGAAAGGGGACAATCCACTCTCTTTGGAGGACCTAAAATCTGTTGTGTTTGTTAGAAGAAAACTGATAAGCTACTATCTTTGGGTTGGGATGCTGCCCACTATCTTTTGAGAAAAAAACATCACAAATGTTCTTTGGCCTGGAAGCTACTCTCCATAGAGACCTGCAACTGGACACATTGAACTAGCCAAGATTCACTCTTAGCACTGAGCCAGTAACTGAGCCCGATCTGAGAGAACTAAGAAGCAGTAAGCCACTCTCTTTAGGTTGAGAAGCTACCCACTGTCTTTTGAGAAAAAAATCTCAAAAAGGTTCTTTGGCCTGGAAGCTACTCTCCATAGAGTCCTACAACTGTACACACTGAACAAGCTAAAATTAACTTTTACAAGCCAGGTACTGAGCCAGTAATTGAGCCCGGTCTGAGAAAACTAAGAAGCAGCACAGATCAAAAAGAGAACTTCAGCACCTACACACTTTTTAGGGAAAAGCATTAATTATTCCGGTACAAGTGGAAGAGGGCACAGCAAAAAGCTTAACAGTGACCTGAGAAAGGCAGCATCACACCACACTAAGGGCAAAAACCTTGAAGCAAAGACAAAGAGTACATTACAACACAAGAAGAATCCTCTTGAACACAGAACAACAACTTCAAACAACATTGGACATCATCTTTAAAGACTTCATATCGTGAAACTGTTTTTCTTTGCCATGATAAATTAAAACTTTAAAAAGCCAGCCTCTTCAGTGTTATAGGTTTGTCTGCCTAATCTGCCTTGTCTTCTATGTTGGTATATACATGCAGTTGTCATATTTTTACAATCTCTATATTTAATACATTTTATTATTCTGTTTCTTAAAACAAGTATGTTTCAGTTACCTTAATACAAGTCTAATGGCTGGAAATCCCTCCCACAGAGAAAGTAAAATAAAGTGGGAGCCTCAACAAATTATCCAATAGTTAATTATCAGCTTTGCTTTGCCAATGCTGACTGATTAAGATCAATGAATCAATCCATTCTTTTTCTCACATCCATATACAATGTCCTAACATTTGCTACTCATGGATGGGTGAAACAGAATTTAAAAATCACTACAATTTCCTTCCAACCCCCTACCACCTAAAGGCTTTTGAATGAAAAATATACTTTATAACAGAAATATAGCAAAATCCAATTTACAGCACTTTATATTCACAATTGTTTAAAATGTATGAAAAATAAACTAGTGAAGCTTGCAAGCCCCCAGGTATCAGAGTTATTTAAATGTCATTAGGAACCTTGAGCTACTGATAAGATTAGACATGGTTAATTGGTTTAAGCAACATTTACAACAAAGAATAATACAAAATGATACTGGTTCTTCCACAAAAAGGTAACAAGTAAAATCCTGGAAGCCTAGTTTGGGGAAAGTATTTGTGTTTTCATCAAGGAACAGCATACTGGATAATCTGTCTAGCCCATTTGGTGACATTTCAAAAATTCAGTACTTATAAAGGAGAATGTTGGTGCCATTAGGATATAGCCATATGCAGATCCAAATCCAAAATAATTTAAAGCTTGGCTCTTCAAAGTAAAAAGTTGTTGAGAAGATCAGTAAGAGAGAGAAGGCGGCACCTTTTCACTATACTTATTCTGAAACTAGACAGATCCAGAAGTTTTAAAAGACTAGTGGGGCATTATGCCTGCAATTGCCTCTTTTTCTGGATTAACTCAATCCAACTATCTCAAAAAGCTACACTTGTAAAAAACAAGGGCATGGTGTCAGAAACTGTTGCTGGTACCTACAGTAGTTTTTGGCTACAGTGGTGCCAAAAACCGAACCAACTGCTAAACAGTCAGTTTAAGGGATGCTACTAAAAGGCATGCCATGCAATATAAGCTAGTAAATTCCTGAATTTGGCAAAAATGCATAAGGGGTCTAAACGAAAAGCTGCTGAAATGAAAGCCTGATTGCACAAATTTGCTGAAAAGATGAAGAATGACCTAAAATTGCTAACAAGAGGCTGATGGTAAACTTAAATACATTTCCTAAGCTGTTTTGATAAATGATGAGGAAATGTTGACCTTAATCAAAATTATTATTAACTGGTAGATGGAGGAAGAAATTAGATAAATTGATTATCCAGTTAAGAAGAAGGAATGAAAATTCCAAACTAGCCTAAAAAATATATTTCACCCGCACTTTGTTGCTGCATAGGTACTACTCTTATTGACCCTTACTTTCATTCAGCACCAGAGCAGTTCAGAGAAAAGTGTGATGCAGGCAAGAAGGAAATCAGCACCTCTGCCTCTAAATAAGATGTTATGATTTTCTCTGGGACATAAGGGATGCTGCTGCAAGAACGGTTAATCAAAACCCAAGGTTCTTGTAGAGGTGACTATGAGATCAGCCAAAGAATTATTTTGTAGGCTCAAGCAGAAGGCAAATCTTATGTCAGTCTATGTCCTTAACCCTAAAAATTATGAGCTTTGTGCTGCAAAAGACAGACATTGTGGGCATGTTTGTCTGGCATTGGTTTACTTCCACAGGGCTGTAGAACTTATTCTGTACAATACCATGAGAAGCTTGAAAACTCAGTATGATGTACACATAGTTTATCTGCTGCTATGGATAAGGAGGATTTGGTAGAGAATGTATTTTAGTGAGGATGCATCCTTGATATGGTCCATTCATATAGCCTTCTAAGAGGAGGACCAACACAGAAGAAACACCTGGTGGAAGAGTTATGACACTCAACAAGTTTGGTGGCACTTCAACCTTCATGAGTGTAAATGTTTACACATAGTAAGACATGAAACCATGATCTCAAGAACTAACCTGTTTTTCCATTTCCATTCTCATTTTATCAACTTCTATCTTATATGCTTCTTGCGCTTTTTCCCACTCTGCTGAGTAAAACTGTTTCAGTCGGTCTTCCAAATGTGCCAGCTCACTCCGATGTTGATCCTGTACTTTTTGCAAAAGTACCTCATAAGTGGACCGGAGCTCATCTTTCTCCTTTTCAACTCTGTCATATGAGGATGTTGTATTTACTGTTAAGAGAAAGTTCAAAACATTAAAAAAAGAAAAGAAAAGTGAACAAGTCAGAGAACAAATAACCAAAATATAATTTTTATAAAAGACTAATTAAAATATTTGATGGGTGCTGGAGCCTGTCCCAGATAGCAGAGTGCACAAGGCAAGCAGAAAACCCTGGACAGAGTACCAGTCCATTGCAGAGCAAATACACACACCAGGGCCAATTTAGCATCGCCAATTCACCTAACATGCATGTTTTTGGGCAGCAGGGAGAATTTCACACAGACATGGGGAGAAAATGTAAAATCCACGCAGGGAGGACCCAGGATGCAAACTCTTGTCTCCATACTGTGGGACAAGAGTGCTACCACTGTGCCATTTGAAATATGCAGACTACCTAAATATATGAATATGAGAAAATCATTTTTAGCTGCGGTTGTATACATCCTACTTTTAAGAACTGTGCCCAGTTAGGCCACCTCTAATACCAAGTAAAACAATTCAGTTTAACTGAAGCTTATTGAGCTAAACCATAGTGTGCCACTATCTGAGCCTAAACGTACATTTTGATGTTTGCATATTGCAAATAAAAGGGATCCACCTTACAATATAATCAGTGGAGTAGTAGGGAGTATGTGGGCCCAAAAGGCATTCTCATTAATGTATTTAAGCATACTCTAGTAAATCATGTAATTTACATCCCTGATGCTAGACAGCATTTTAAAATGACAAGTCTCAAATATTATGAAACTCTAGAAAACAACTGAATGAGACAAGAGAAGACACTTGAGGTGTTAAAAGCAAGTACAACTGGACCATAAATATACACAGATCTCAAACAAGAAACTAATAGGGGGAAAAATTTAAACCTATAAATTTTTTATGTCATATGAAAAAATGAAGTTTTCATAACTATTTTTATATTCCTAATGTGTATGTTCTTGATACCTAATGCACCAGCCCAAAATGCAATTACTCCATAGATGCTTTAATAACACAAAAAACCTGTAGCACCTATTTTTGTCAGGGGTTTGTATATATTGAGTTCACTGTGCATTGAGATTTTCTAATATTTTACAAATATTAATTGATGGTTTTGCTGATCAGAATAGGAATGAGTGCAATTTTTCTTAAAGCTAATAGAGATCTGTACAATCAGCAGTTTAAGAAAGTTGTGTACAAAAAAATAAAGCATTTTGTTAAATGTCAATTTTGATACAGCAATTTTGATTTAGATGCCTAGAGATATCATGGAGCATTTAGTCAAAAAACTTTCCATCACTAATCATTGTTGTCTACAATATATTTCTCTTCAGATACTTAATAATGAAATACTGACAAAGTATACAAAGCAGACATTTTTAAATATTTTTCTCAATTTCATGATGATCACCGTCAAAGGTACTATTTATTGATCTTTGTTTTTGCACTGTATTAAAAATACAAAAAAGTACACATAAATTAAATATTTTTTCTAGTGCCTTTTGAGAACACCATCTAGAAAAAGTTATTATATAAAGTGTGAAATAAATATTTAAATGGTTGCTTTGAACAGCATTAGAGTAAGCATTACAGTATTTAAGGCCCTAGATAAAATATTGATTGCAATCTCTTCCCACAGGTTATATATTTTTTTATTAGCAGTATTTAAAAAAAAAACTAAAAATGATCTCAATGTATTTGTCTGTTGCCTTTTGAAAGTGGCTTTTACAAAAGTTGCTACATAAATCTTGAGTGTAACTAACATTTCTCTCAAATGTTCTAATCATAGTTGCACAAAAGCTAAAAGTTGGAAATGGTACTCCATACAATGATAACATTATGATTAATTGCAATAATACTTTTACATAAATTTCATGATTCCTTATCTAAATTTGCTTGCAAGAGTTTAGTTTTTTTGGAATTGACTTTCTAGTGAGGAAAAAAATTAAAAATGCTGCCAGTGATCCAAGCAATGACAAACGGATACAGCTGTTTACAGCAGATTTTATGGAAGGCTTTTTCTAACTATGTATTTCTTTGCTCAAAACATTAACTTTTTAAAGCTATGGTATCATATTACAAAAAAAGACATTTTTTTCTCCATTTACAAAAGCAGTGTCAACAGGAATGTCTTAAAGCACACACAAGAGGTCAGAATGGAAACCCCACACATTCTTTATAGTGGTATGATGAAAGTAACTACTTACTTGCTTTTACTGCATTTAACATAAGTTTGTGGAAAGGTTATTTATAAACCAAGTTTAGGAATGACTCGAGACAAAAAAAAAAAAACATTAAAAGCGAGAGGAGCTGGATTACCATTCACAAAGAGTACTCTTGATTAGCTAAAACAATGCAGCACATTCATTTCATCTGACATTTACGAAAGCTATATATTTCTTGTGATCAACTAATTAAGTCCTTTACCAAAATAAAATATTATATATTTCGTACCTAATGAAACACAAACTTTAATATGTAATTCTGCAAAGTTGCATTAATGCTTTTTTAAAATAACTTACAAAATCCTATTACCCAGCTTGTCAGTTTTCATTTGATTTTAAGTTTTATTTAACTACTGGAATAAAATAATGGATTATTTACATGGATAATTTTATTTGATTAGTGGTATGATACAAATACAGGTTGAAAAAATACCACTAAAATAATGCAGCAAATGAAAACATTAAACAATGTAGAAACTGTCAGAGAGAAAATCTAATATTTGCAATGTTCTTCAACACTGAATATGTAAGAAACTGAAAGAAGTCATAATATAAAATATTTTATGAAGAAAAAGGTATACTAGTATATATTAAAACAATGCTACAAACAACAACAACTTTAAGGAGACAAATGAATAAAGCATTTAGTTTACTGTTTAACTGGAAGTAGAAACCGCATAACATCTTTCTCTAGTTCTAAACACATTGGCATAAATCAAAACATACCAACGCCTAATCGAACACTGCCTCAAACAAAAATTACACTACTGTTTCATCTTCAGTTCTCAAAAAAAAAAAAAGATTAAAAAAAATCTTGAAAATTCTCCTACTCAATCAAATATTTTGTAAATAAATCCCACCTCATTTGACAACTGAATAAACAAAAAGATCATTTTGGGTATGTCTCAGACATAATGATCAAAAAAAGAAACAGAAACGGTTTCAAATACCTAAATCCTCTCTCATTTTGAAAGCAAAGCAAGGCTACTTCAGTCCCTTCCTGGATTCTTAGCAGTTCAGATTTTTTTGCTGGCTGTAGCTTAAGTTATAATCTTTTCTTTTTCCTCCCACTTCACTCAATCAAAACAAAGGGAATGTAAATGCCACAAGCCCTTTAAAACTTCTTTCATTTTTTAAAATAAAGATTAGCAAGATTACTGCTTCTGTGCAACAGATCACAATTCAAGTTTATAGTTTTTACTGTAACAATTTGTGACCTAAAAAAAATATTAAATTTTAAAAGCAATACTTTTTTTTTATAATTACCAATAAAATGACAACATTCTTCAATACTCTTCAGTATTAAAGTTTACTTTACTATAAAACATGCAGAAAAAATATATGGTGCAGCAGTCTAAACATACTAATGCTATGCCTTAAAATAAATGGCTCGTATTTAAATATTCGAGCAGTTTAGCCATAAGTTTTGCTTTTTTTTTTTCTTTTGTTTTTGTTTATATTTAAAATTTCTTAAAAATAGTACACTATATATATAGCATCATTAAAACATCCTTAAAAATGCAATATATTAGAAAATCACAGCTAACCCTTTATTTGAAAAAAGTATTTTAGAGTTGTGGCAATATCTTTATCTTTTGTTTGGTTTTGGACATACTAAAATGTTAGGGTGCTGCTGGGCCTCTTACAATTTAAGGCAGTGTAGTGCCAAGAATTTAGAGACCTGGGGGTCAAGCAGAGTGCCTTCAGGGAAATTCAAAGCGTAAGTGCTCTCACAGAGAAATGGGACAATATAAAGTATGCTGTGAGAATGCTTCAAAATGAATTTACACAAAAATGCAAGGTTTTTGCCTGCTTCTTACAAAGGTGTTAAATTGCCTACTTATCCGTTATAATTACTTTAAGCTACCAAAAAAAAAAACAAAAACACCCTTCATACAACAGGCTAGATCTTCACATCATTGTGGAGGACATATACATTTAAAAAATATACACAGTGCAGTTCACAAGAGAGACAAAAGAGTCTTACCTAATTCTCCTCGCAGATTTAGCAGTTCCAGTGATAACTCCTTATTCCGTGCAAGGACCACCTCCCGCTATAAAAGAAAAAGTTGGTTACTAAGTAAGTATCTTGAATAATAGTTTTATCAAGTATTTTCATTCGCTAGTGAAACCCTCAAAACAGTTCTAATCTAATAAAAAGCATGTTATTCTTGCTGAATCCATTAGATACATAAATTAAAAATGATCAGTTTGTTCAAAACAAAAACTGAACAATCACATTATGTAGATTGTACAGTATATTAGTGTAAAACAAAAGAATTTAAAGATCCTAGAGCAACTTTAAAAAAAAACATGACACTAAATTCACTTAAACAAGGAATTTATGCACCTTAATGATTAACCTTTATACACTGCAGAAAGAATATCCCTGTTTAATGCAAACTGAAACAACAGTGTGAGTCTCCCTTGTCAATTAAATGATGCATACAAAAGCTGAAAAACACTGCCTTCTTAAATGAACAAGGAAATAAAGCTTTCAGAAACAGCAATGCTTTTTAATAAATCCTCATGACAAAGTACAAAGACAATGACTTTGCAGGATAAACAGATGTAACCAAAGCCAGCAGCAAGCCAGAGCTGCCTATTCAAAGCCCTGTCCGCAACACTTGAATCAGCTCAGACAAGTGATGCAGACTGTAAGGAAACAAAAACGTACTCTCACACATATATACACAAATAAAATGAAGACTCATCACATAAAGCAGCTAAGCTTCACTAGTTCTGTTCAGGACCACCAATCGATCCCTTTACCACAAAGCAGGCTTTTGAAAAAGTCACTTTGCTGAATGTGCTTATATAACCTCGTGTGATATTTAAAGAGTACATTTGAAAGGCAACTCCCTTATGCTCCTCTGCAATAAATCAGCACTAAGGACCTCTCACAGGAAAACATTTAAAAGAGCAAATGATTAAACCAAGCAAAAAACATGAAAAACGGGTAAAGGTCTATATTAAATACATTTTCTTTTTCATGATCATATTTAATGAACAGAGTGGGAGAGAGAGAGTGAGACAAAAGAAAAGTGCTTACCTTTTTTGATCCCACACATGCTGAGTGGAGACACATTTTACTGTCAGAGCAGCCCATTTTCCGGGATCAGTATTGCCCTGAGTGGGCAGTGAGGAAAGTGCGGCACAGGTGGAAACACCACAACCAAAAACGTGTCTGTCTACATTTAAGGCACTTCCAAAAGCTGCTCCAGTAGTCTTGCTTCTCTCTGTTAGCACTAGCATTACAGTGTACCGTATTTCTCCTAACAGCTGAGCACAACAAACCCCATTCACTGCAGTCTCTGCAATTTGGCACTGCTAGTCAGTGATTACTTTAAGGCACAACCCCTCGCATATGAGAAAGTAGGCGGCTGACATTACACTGATCGATTACCACTTAGTGAAATACTGGCAGTTACAGTAGAAGAGTAGGCATTGACCTTCTTTATAGATAATAGAGGTTTCATCTTCAGGCTTCTCTGTACAGCAAAAGCATAAGCTTACATACTGTATCTGTACAGAACATGATAGAAGGTAAATATATACCCAGCTATTTCTAACCTGTTTTAGTGAAATTCATGTTAATTTCTTGCAGGGAAATAGTTATATTACTGCCTACTTACCATTCTTCAGAAATGTCATTCATAAATAAATCTACATTGTGAAAAATTAATGAAATGCTTCTGACTTAATTTGTCCATGTCCTTTAAAGGAATAGCTCTCTCTTCAGTACATATTTGTTGCTAACTAAAGTAATTTCTCCAGATTTTACAGAAACAGTTTCACTAACACTGGTTAGTGAAACGTGATTAGTTAAGAAACACTAAGAGAAACAGACCCACAGATGCAGATGGAATACAGCTATAAAGATGCAAATAAAATATGTATTGAAAATTATTGCCTTAGAAGAATATGTATCAAAATACCTGCACAAATAACATACTGTAAGTGAAAGTGCACATACACTAAGTTTTACAAAAATTTGCATTTATATAAAACAGAACATATAAAATATATTCTGTTGCTACACTCTAAGAGAACTAGGATTTTATTTTAGTACATTTTTTGACAACCCTGTCACTTTGTTTCAATAACTGTTTTTGACACCTCTGCCCAGACCTGTTTCCTGCCTTTTGCTCAGTGCTGGTGGAATAGGCTTTGGCACTCTATAACACTTAATTGAATTAAACAGGTATGAGAATGTAATGTTTACAAATATTGTTCTTAAAGATGAAATTTTAAGGTACATATTTACTCATATCCCACAAAACAAAAAGATTAGACTTTTATCAATTCTTTGCATGTTTGTTTTTTTTTACTTAACAGCAAAGCTTTCAGGTTATGTTGATAAAAGCATATCCTGCTGAGCATATACAAGAGAAACAGTGGTAGCAGCTTTTATAATTACTGACAGAACAGCTCTGACAACCAACAGGTAAAGTGGAATGTACAAACATCCCCGCCTTCTGCAAAACTTGTGTCATTAAACACTCCACTGATTCAGCCAACATTACTGTTTACGTTTTACCAACCCCCAAATAAGCCTAAAAATGAGGACGTAGACAGACAAAACCTGTCACTAGACAAAAGGTAATGGTAGGTGCCAGTGACAACAGAAATATTTTAGATAACAGTCACACTCTCAGCTACTGCATCTTTGTGAATATTAGGTACTTGAAGACAGAAACCAACAGCTTTTGAGTAAACAAAATATATATGGCCTGAGGGTTCACTCTAAATTTAACTTGTTTATTGATCATTTTTAAATAGGTTTAAGCCTTATCTTTTATTTTAATCTTAAAACCTGAAGTTTCAGACTATCAAAATGTTACAAAATAACAAAAGATGATAAGCCTGATGATTCATTTTGCTTTCTTTTGTCAAAATGTAACTTTGCCATTGTTAAAGACTCTATTTTATCCGACCTCATCTGAAAAAACATTTCACAAGTACTGTGCTTCAGCCTAATTTAAACATCTGCATGAAAAGAGCACTTGTTTTGATTTTTCGGAATTAATTTCCTGAGAAACGAAAATATTCAACCAAGACCCATAATTTCAAAACCAAGCTTAAACAAGTAAGAAAGAATGGATATAATCTACCCAGAGACCTGTATTTGTATTCAAATATGTAGAGGTCAATTTAATGAGCAGATGAATTAAGCCTGAAACCAAATGGACAGAGAAACCGCTGCTACAAAATACAAATAACAGTGCAAGTAGTGTTCAGCTTGTATTCATTAATATTCAATTAATTTTCTTATTATACTTCATACTGAAGGACTAAACCTCTGGAAATACTCTTAAAGCTGAAACATTTTAAACAGTTTTGCTGTATGCCAGTAAGATGGCGTTGTAAGTTACTGTTTATCAGATAACACACAAAGAATTAAGAGACACTGAAGACTACAGGGTATAAGTCTTTTTTATAAGGTAAGTGTAAAGTAAGTGTAAACAAATTTTAATACAGAAAATAACCAAGTTTAAATATGCTGGTCTTCATTCATCATTGATTCTTGACCATGTAATTTCTTTTCATTATTGCCACAGGAGAAGTGTATTTTGCATTTAGGTCATATACAGTATATGAATTAAATGGTTTTAAATATTGTTTTACAATTTTGAACACACTTTGCATGATCTATTTACAATTCTTTTTATATTCTGTTTGATTCCTTTATCAAAAAAATATCATTTCCAAGACAGGACCAAGATAAATATTATATTTGCAAGTGCAAATAGGTTTAGAACACCAAATTAATACTGTACATATTGTTAATAGAGCAGAAAATAAGGCTCACTAGGGTTAACACGACGATAAACTAAAAACCAACATACAGCTAGAAAGGGAAATAAATACTTGTATATTGATAGCCATAAGGCAGAAGCAACATCATAAAATATTCTCACTATATCAACAGAATGCAGCAAAACCACAAAATAAACAAAAAGACCTAAGCAGAATGGCCAGTATACTAAAGTAACACATTATACAAACAACAATGAAGAACCATAAGCTTGCATAAAAATGGTGTGTGTAAGTAAATACATTAATATAAAATTTTTTTTTTTTTCTAGTAATTCCAGCTTCTATACAAAAAACAGTTTTCAATGATGCACTCATATGCAACAAACCTACAAACAGAAAATGCCACTTTTATATACTTAAAACATCCAGTTGTCTTAACCAACTTTAAAAATAAGAAAACGCTCTAGACAACATTCTACCAGCCAACCTCTAGCAACCAACTTTTTAAGTAAACTTCTGAACTAAAAGTACATGAATATTACTGTATGCAGAGCAACCTCTTTCTATGCACCTCTACTTAAGGCAAGTAGTTTTTTTTTTTTTTTTTTTTTTTCTTAAACCAGAAAGAAAAAAACTATTCCTGTTATCTTAATGTTACCAAATAAAAAATGCTCACTCACTAAAACGAGTATGTTGGCTACAATAAATCGACTCCTTTGGCAAGCTGTATGTTGGTGAACACAGTCTGTAACTTTTTCCATTATTTTTATTAGTACGTTATTGCTGCTGGAGGCTCTTGAGAGATAGCAACAGATGACACTGCCAAGCAGTGATCTCAGCGTTCAGTGGTGCCCAGAGGTTTGGAACAAATTTCTAAAGCGGTCTCACTCGATTTTTTGTTCTTTCATAAACAAATAAAGTTCAGGAATTAAATTAAAGCAGATTTATAGAAAAAAATAAAAAACGAGCCTCCTGCTGTGTTTGTGTGGAAATGTGAATGACATTTTGAACAATACATACAGTAATTTGAAATTTCTGTAAACAGTGCTGCATATTCACCTGAATACATTGTCTTAATAATTCAGCAAGTCTTGCTATTTCACATAACAGAATAGCTTTCCAACACTAACTATTTTAAATTTAATAGTGTATAAGCCTATTCAGAATTGAGATGAGAAAGAATTTACTGTAAAAAGTAATCAGTGTGATTACATGATTTTTGACCCAAATGGGTATGAATTTGAGAACTACTCAAAATATCAATTACTGTATATAAAAGGGTGAATCAGCACGTTTTATCTGCACATCTCCAAGTCATGATGACAAAGACACTGAAGGCACAATAATTTCACTCAGGCCCCTTCATCAAGCAAGATGATTACATCTTGCCTGAATAAGGGGTCTGAGTTGCCTCAAAAGCACGCATATTGTGATCTTTTTAGCCAATAAAAGGTGTAATTTTGCATCCATAACACGGAACAACACCCTAATATAGAAAGACGTAAATAAATCTGTAAGCATGCTCTAATGCTTTTCCTGTGTAATCTAATATTAGTCAAATACGAAAATAATTATCCATAACATTTATCTTCATTTGGTTAAATCTACTTTTATAAACAAGGAAGAAAAATGAAATATTTTTAGACAGTATTTTCAATCCATTACAGTTTAGACCTCAGGTTCAGCATAAAGTTGTATACAAATGCAATACTTGGTTGAACAAGTTTGGAAATCATTTTCAGAAGAGTACTTATAAAAATTAAACACCTCCTAAACTACAATTCTATCATCTCATAAAACAATAGACTGCTCATACTGAATTGATTTAAAAGAGCAAAAGGACCTAAAATCAAAAAGATACTCATTCAGTATTAGTTTAAGTTTAGGTACTATATCTAAAAATGTAAAAAAAAGTTTACAATATTCAGAAAATTAAGAGATTTTTTACAGAAGGAATATGTAAACACCACAAATAAATGTAAGGTAAAATACATTCTAAAGTAGACTAATTAATTTTAAACAGTATAAACTAGATTCTTGTTTTCATTCATTATGACAAAAGAAAGTATGAATGTATTGCACAGCATTCTTATAATTCAAAGAGAAACATTCTTAAAAATAGAAAGTAAATATCACTGGTCATCAGCCATGTAAAATGGCCATCGGTGTGAAAACTCACTTTTCTAGTTTATTTATTCTCGAGGAACACCCGCACATTCTGTTCATTTTATCCCTTTCTGACCCACACTGGCATAATTATTCACTCACCAACAACTTTAATTACATAAGAAAATATTGAACTATTTTAAAATTGCAAAATTTTACTTTAATGGGAGGTAAAATCTGAGTATCTGCAACAGCAAAGAGTTACATGAAATTTTTAGGATGTCCCTTGGAATCTCACACACTGTAATAGGCACGGCTGATTGGAAAGTCACCCCGATAGAGACCTAGAGCAACACGAGAGGGATTTGGATGTAAGTGAATTCCATAGAAGGAACTGGTGGGGAAAAATATTGGGGACAGGGTGATTTGGGCAGGTAATGTGGCCTATTATCATAACTCAATAAATCAACGAAAAGCAAAATGAAAGTGAATGAAAGATAAATGGTCAAATTAATATTTTTTACTTTTTACAACTGCTGGTATAACTCCCCACCCAAGTTTGTAATTTCGCTCTCGTATAAGTGATCTGCACAAGTAGGTTGCACAACTTGTTCTAAATTAATGTTAATGAAAACATCTGTGTTAGGCAGAATAACGAGTGGTGGTTGGGTGGTATTTTGACCTTGGAACCCCTGCAGATTTAGTTTTTGTTTTTCTCCAGCCTAACTGGAGTTTTTTTTTTTTTTCCCCCAGTACTTTTGGCCATTTGATCTTTCCTTTTTCTTTGTTACATACTGGATAATATTATTGCATAATGCTTTAATGTTTTATACTCCTTTTTTAATTTTGCAGACACTTTGAGCTACATTGTTTGTATGAAAACATGCTATATAAATAAATGATTTTGCAGTTCATGAGGTAAACATTGACATAAAAGAAAGTTCAAAATATGCATAAAACATCTTTTAAAGTCAAATATTTTCTTTGAAACTAAATAATAATAAGTATAAAACCAAAAAAGAGATATTGTAGAACTTTTCATATTAGCTTTGGTTTATGTGCAGCTTCTAAGACTCAATGGTGCAAAGCTACCATCTACTGGATTATGACAGAATTCCTCTAAGTTAGTGAAAAGGAAAGTAACTCTAACCACTTTTTGATAAAAATCTTACTGTTTCAAATACTGCATAATATGTGTTGAATGTATCCAACTCATTTATTTTGCCTGTACTCAAAGTAACTGACTGTGCAAAGAAAGACACAATGAATATATTGACAATTATACATTTGCAATGATACTAGGGACATTTTTCCTTACCTCGGACAAAAGATGCTGCACCACCACAGTAATGGCTTCAAATCCATTTTGGCTGTTAATTATCAATTTCTTTAAATGCCGAATGCATTCATTTTTCTTTTCACACTGTGTTTTGTAATGTGCTAATCCAAGAGTCTTGGTCTCATTTGGCAGCAAGTCAGGCTGTGTGCTTGTGTTGGACTGCTGGCTTCTGGGGCTTGCTTTTGACTTGTTTTTATCCACTGAAAGAACAAAAATGCACAGATTTTTCAGTCAAGTCATCAGTAGAAAGATGTAACCAAATGTAGTCTGTAGCCAACTGCTTAATACCATTAAGTTCATGTACTGAATGAAAGGAAACCAGAAACCTGATTAAAATACAGCCCAAGGGATTAGCCAACAATTCAGCTCCTGCAAGCATCAATTATAAAATAATGTTTTCCCAATGTCTGACAAATGAGATGAGATCTAAAGATGCAGCGAAAATCCTTAGTATACAAGTCTCTATTGACATTACTCTTGCAAATACAAGTACATAAATATTTATTTTGTCTTAATTGGGATTTTAGATAGCACCTGATTTTATTGTCCATATATGGTACATCCATCAGTAACTTACTGCTATATAATAAAATCTTAAACAGGGCTTTATTTAGCTTTAGCAAGACTTACAAGACACCAACAAAACTACTATCAATGTCTTTCTGCAATGTATCTAATCAATTATTAGGAAGATATAGTTTATAATAAAATGTAAGTAATGAACTACTTAGGAGATTGTTGCAGGTTCACACTAGTAGCATACTATATTCCTATTAACTGCCATCAGCTTTTTATTTATCCACAAAATCTTCATTAGTCCTAGGTCATTACCGAGTAAAGACAAGCCTATAAGTAAATTCAAGACAAGTTGGGGAACATGTACTGGTACAGTGCGTTGCCGCACCCACTACACAATGAAACAACTCGGGATCCCGGTTTGCAACCCCCCAGGCAGACACGCGGTCCAGTCCCACAATCCGGAAATTATCCTCTATCTGCCGCAGCCAGGTGTTACGTGGACAACCCCTTGGCCTGGACCAGCCACTCTGATTCCCAACAATGAGGATCTTACGAGCCACATCACCCTAGGGGAAACGCGCCACATGGCCATAGTGCCGTAACTGACACACCCTCACCATGCAGGTAATGTGCCACATTCGGGACTCCATGAGCAACCGCTCATTTGACATAAAGTCAAACCAACGGTACCCAAGGATTTTCCGGAGAGACAGAGTACCAAAAGAGTCCATTCTTTGTCTGAGGTCACTGGATAGCATACATGTCTCGCAACCATATAGCAAGACAGTAAGCACCAGAACTCTAAACACTTGAACCTTCGTCCTTTTGCATAGATATCGGGAGTGCCACACACCCCTTTTCCAGTGACCTCATGACCCCCCCATGCTCTCCCAATCCATATACTGACTTCATAGGAAGAGTCACCAAAGACATGAATGTCACTGCCAAGGTCGACACTCTCTCCACAAACAGACACAATGCTGATGGCTGTGCCCAAGAGGTCATTAAAGGCCTGGATCTTGGTTTTTATCCAGGACACTTGCAAGCCCAGACACTCAGACCCCTCACTCAGTCCCTCAAGCACCCCGATCAGAGCCTCCATTGATTCCGCAAACATCACAGCATCATCAGCAAAGTCAAGATTCGTGAATCTTTCCTCACCAACAGATGCCCCACAGCCGCTGGACCCCACAACCTTGCCCGACACCCAGTCCATACAAGCATTTAACAGAGTAGGAGCAAGAACATACCCATAACGAACCCCAGAATCAAATGGGAAAAACAAAGAGGTCCTGGCTCCACTATGCACAGCACTCACAGTACTAGAGTACAGGCCGGCCATGATATCCAGCAACCTCGAGGGGATCCCGCAAACCCTCAGGATGTCCCACAGGGCAGCTCGATCAACTGAGTCGAACGCTTTGCAAAAATTGACAAAGGCTGCAAAGAAACTCTGCTGATATTCGCGTTTCTGTTCCATGAAAACCCTCAGTGCCAGGATGTGGTCAATGGTAGACATCTTAGGCGTATAACCAGACTGTTCCTGACGCTGGTAGGTGAGCAAGTGATCATGGCTCCTATTGAGGACGACCCTAGCAAGGACCTTACCTGGCACCGACAGCAGTGTTATCCTGTAGTTGCTGCAATCCAGGTGATCACCCAACCCTTTCCAGATAGGGATGACAAGTCCCGTTTTCCAGTCAGTTGGGATGATGCCAGTCTCCCAAATGGAAGCAAAGATTGCTTGTAATGCCAGGAGGACAGCATTACCACCAGCCTGGAGAAGTTCACCCCGGATACTACAGATCCCTGCAGCCTTTCCCCTGCTCTCAGCTGGTTCACCACCTGTGCAATCTCAGTGAGATTGGGTGGTTCACAGATAATTGGAGGATCAGCCTCAAGAACCGTGGACCCAGAGATATCCAACGTCCTAGCTGGAGGATCAGCTTTGAACAACTGCTCAAAGTAGCCAGCCCAGCGGGTCACAACTGCAGTGTCATCCGTAAGGACCGTTCCATGAGCTGCCCTGAGTGCGACTCTCCGAGGAACAGATTCAGATATGCGTAATGCTTTGATTCCTTAATAAGCAGGATGTGGGTCGCTAGACCACAGATGGTGTGTCACTTGCTCACAGATTCCTCTAACAGATGCCTCTTTATCTGCCCTCAGAGCCGTCCTTCTCAGTTCCCGGTACAGACCAGAGTTGCCATTGAGCCATGTGCTGCTCTCTCCTCTCGATGATATTCAGGGTACCCTGCGAGATGAAACACCTCCTTCTGGGAACACCAGTAACACCAACTCAACCCTCAGCAACCTTTAGGGTCTTGTTATGGCAGTCATACCCAAATCTGAAAGTCCCTCACACAAACTGCGTGCAAACTCCTTAGAAACAGCCTGGTCTTGGAGTCTGGCCAAGTCCAGGCTCATTTTCCTAGTAGGTGGTAACCTACTTAAAGTAAATTGAAATCATTGACTTTAAAATATTTTTTGTAATCTAGAAGTTGCACACATTTTTAATGATAAATGTGCCTAAACAGCAACATAAGAGATGCAAGATACTGTAAAAGTAAAGAACACATGCCCAATAGGTCATTTACTATTTTATACTTTATCTTGGAATGGTCAGATGTAGCTTATTTGGGTCAAAGGATTGTAAGGGCTGTGAATCATTAAAAAATGCTTAGCAGGATTAAACAAAGCCTTGTATTGACAAGTTATTTTACTAAACCTGAACTAGCATTTAATGTCATATCACAAAGAGAGATAACTACTTTATTTCATGTTAACCAGAGTTGCAAAGCACTAGTTAACACCTACTTAACATCTTATTGAACATAATGTGACCAAGAGATGCACTGTAGTGTAGGTATCCTTTAAACTACAAGGTTATTGGGAATTTACACCAAAAACTTTTTTATATTAATGATTTTTTTTCAACTATACATATTATTCATATCATACATGCAGTGAAAGCCTTTATCACAAGTTAAATCTCAACATACTTACTACTGTAAAGTATGTTGTTTTAACTGGTGCTTAAACACCTTTCATTAAATAAACTGTGA
This sequence comes from Polypterus senegalus, assembly GCF_016835505.1. NCBI lineage: Eukaryota > Metazoa > Chordata > Cladistia > Polypteriformes > Polypteridae > Polypterus > Polypterus senegalus. The sequence goes on from NC_053157.1 coordinate 80,828,334, forward strand.
TAGTGGAGTGGGGTTTACTACCAAAAAAAGAGATGTTTCTGGACTGGTACATCAGCTCCATTAACAATCAGATTATTTCTCATTGCTGATATCTCCTATCCAAATACTGACATGGTTCGGTTCTGTTTAGCTTGTAGGGTCTGACATGATTGAGTTTTAAAACTAATAAATATCCATGATTTGATAAAAAAAATGTGATTTTCTTAAATGTACACATCTTTTCCATTAACAGGGACTTGGTAATCAACTGCAATAAATTACAAACAAAATGTCAAGGTACCAAATATAATTGCCTGCTTTTCTAAACTAATCTATAACAGGTTATAAATTCAGCTAATCTTTAAGGTGGTGCAATGTAATTACTGAAGGTATAAGAAAAGCAAAAAGATGCATAAGACACACTGTAAAGTGTCTGTATAACTTTTGTATAGTACTGTATAACATGGACCACTTGTATTTGTGACTGAATTTTCTGTAATCATCTCACTCACTTTAAAGTACAGTACATCGACTAAACTACCTTACTCCAAACCACAATTTGTTGATTTAATCAGAACAGTTTGGCTCGATTAGATGTACAGAATCACTCTGCAATTGGAAAATTCATCAGAATGAAAAAGTTGCAAAAATCATATAATTTTCTAGGGTGATATTTATGTATGATTAGATGAGAACAACAGTTACTTATGTTTTGATAGTTGTCAAAACAATGGCTGAGAACAAATATCTGAGCATGCTCTCTACCAATAAAAAGTTATGAATTAGGAACACTAAGAAAACCTGCTGATCTAATCTATGCAGCAAGATGTAGCCACCCATTAAGTAAACAGTACCACCTAAAATATAACCTTTAACCAAACTTTGCACAAAGCATGCTGTGCAGTTCATATTATAAAAACATATGTTGCACCCATTTTATGAACAAAATCATTCCAAATCAACCTTATTGGGGGAAAAATGTTTTGGGGTAGTTGGTACATCAAAGCAAAGTTTTGTTTTCCTTTTATTTTGAGAACAGTAAAGGCAACTTTAGGAGTCAGTTTTACAAACAAGAATTCTGTGCAAGACTCCCTCTGCTGGTACTTTCCCAGCTTTTCATTCATAATTAAGTCTCTTTGATTAGTAACTGAAGATTGCAATACAAATGCCTATTTACTGAATTTACATAAATACATTTATATGAAATTACAAATTTTGATTTTAATAACTTAGATATTTAAACCAGTTGCCAAAACTGTTTTTAAACTCCTACCAAATTTACTGTTGATATTTTTGTACATAAAAAAATAAAATGCACAGTGAGCAAGCTAATTTAAATTTAGATTTAAAATTGAAGAAGATTGAAGAAGAATAAATGCACATAGTGAGATATGAAAATAAATAATGAAGTAGACAAGTAAAAGCATCAAATACATTAAGTGCGCAACAGGAAAAATCTGAGTACATTACTTAAGGAACTAAACATAATAAAATACAAACCAATCAATTTGAACGTACATAGCCTTGGCAAAGATCATGCATAAAACTCAGCACTTTTCCCCAACCAGAGTGAGAGAGCTTTATAATGCAGAAAAATGCGAACATTTATGACAAAGACTTTTTATATTGTCACTGGCTTGAAAGCAAGCAATTCCAAGCTGATTCATATACTGTAATAATTATGCAAGAAAGTACATTTTAATATCAACTATGGGTGAAGTGTTGGGTGAGTCTTTTTTCAGATCACTTGGCTGGGAACACTGGCAATCTAAACCAATTTTTGTTATTATGTTGGCACCCGCATGTGCTGAATATATTTTTAAATAATTATTCTCTGGTTAAGAAATCTAGCTAAGAAATGAACTATTCAAGCAGAATATTTAAATTTATGATTAACATTTTCAAAGTTGCAAATTCTTTGATAATTGAACTATATTACAAGACTATGACATTTAGGCCTCAAATGAAAAGAAACAGTTTAAAAAGCAATAACATTTCTTATTAAATTTTGCATTTTCACATTGGCTTGTTTTACCCAAGAATGTAGTATTATAACTTTTGCTAAATCAAGAAGCAGAGGTGTTAAACCCATGGCAAAAAGGTCATTGGTTGGATCTGAAGTATGGCTGCACGGATTTAAATTTACTATATATGAAAAAAACAATATTTCATATGTAATAGCGCTGTTGAATAAAGACAGATATTGCATCATCTGTGTCAGCCACATGAAGTTTTGTGCAATGATGCATTAAACAATTAAACACAAGAAAAATTCAGTCCCACTTGGAACATAGTGATGTTAACTCTTCAGCAGTAGACTCCTCATATGTTGCTATAATTTACAACAATATATACAAAAGATGTTTTGCTCAGAATGGAACATAAACATCAAAACAATCTTTCACACTCTATTTGTAAATTTACAATATATTGTACATATGTGGAGTTTTTTCCAATTCCAAAAACTGAATTTTAGCTTCGCCTTACCAGCTCCACATTACAAACACTGTGCAATAAAATGAGTTGACAAAAATAATGAATTTGAAAAAAGTGCAATATATTGTGTGTTCATTTTTAGACACAAGTAATTGCTGCACCCGGTATGTATATACTGAATCAAAGACCTACACCCTAGGGGTATTTTCTCAAATTATTTATGTTGATAGTCCACAGAAGAAATTCAGACAGAAGTTGACCTGATTAAATGATACAATGGAGTGTTTCTGATTTTATTGTAGGGATGCATAACCAAATCCTATTACTAACTGAATGCCATGTCACACGCATGCTAGAATTTTGTTGTTATGTTACAGCAGTAAATGTAACAGGAGTAGAAAAAAAATAGCCTAATAAATAATAACTGAAAACAGCAATGCAGAATGCACAACACAATAAATATGCATTCTCCACACTAAAAATGTGCTCGTGTCCCATACTGTCATTTTTCTGTGTAGTTTTCTCCCTTAGCTGTATCCTAATAATGACAATTAAAAACGAACCAGAGCATGCACCCAGGTGAAGAACACTGAATGACATAAGGCTACAATTACTGTACTTCAGTGCCAGGCCCTCTAATGTGCTAATTAGTAAATAATGCATTAAATAATCAGAACTCCTTGAAAAGCAGAATGAAAATCATGATGAAAATATTGTTATAAAGTAAATATTAAATGCTTATTTCTGTCTAAATTAAAAAGTAAATGCCTAGTGCATTTTAATAAAAATCTACCAAATTTAGTTTTATACATTCTGTATTGACCCTAAAACACAGAAAAAACAGCTTACTTAATTATACTAGGTGGTTAATGAAAAATAGACATTGATTGGAACAAAAACCTGCAGCCAAGGGGATTCCCAGGACTGAGTTTAATTAATTACCCAACCCCTAAACCAGCAATCCTAAAGCTTGGTGGAGAAATGCAACCCCATACAAATCAACTTCCCTGCTGCAGCTTAGTTAGGTTGCTAAAATTGATTTGGAAAGTCCACACCAAATGAACTCAACTCTATACCTTGCCACAGTCTACTTACAATGGTGCACTAGTCCTTGGCTTGTCAACTTAACTGGTGGCCTATTATAACAGTGACAGTAAGTTCATCGTTTTACCAACAAACTACCTTACAAGTCACATTAGTACTGCAGGTCCTAAAATTAAACTGGCTTGCCCAATATAACCACACACATATATACAGTACAATTGAAATATTAAATCTTTAAAACATTCACACTAGCTTCCCATTTAGATTAGATTAATTTATTAAGCAGAAACATACAAGACAAGAATACAGACAACACATCCAATTAATCAATTGAAAGTAAATACATACATAAATAAATTTAACAAGTACTGTACATTGGGTGGAAGTACTGAATTGCCTGACAGAAGTGGGCAGAAAAGACCCCTAAGGGTACTTCTTAGCACACTGTGGTAGCCTGTAGCTAAGTGCACTCCAAGAGAGCACCTCCTGGAGGGGATTTTTCACAATGTCATTTAATTTTGCCATCATCCTCATTAACACAACAGGTACTGTGGAAAGAGCACTTTTTCTTGATAAGTTTGTTCAGGCACTGTGCTACTTTTGTACTCAGGTTGCTTCCCAAGGAGACTGCAGTTGTAGAATACCACACTGGCTAAAATGGACTGGTAGAACATTGCCAACAGCTTGCTGCACAAATCAAATGACCCAAGTCTCCTGATCAATAGACCACAGAAAAAAGTACAGTGCCACTATGTTGTCAGACATGTCCAGTTTGCTGTTCATGTGAACCCCCAAATACTTGTAGTCCTGTACCACTTCTAGACTAGTCACCATTCAGGGGAAGGGCACAGAAGGCTTATTGGCATGTCAGAAGTACACCACCAGTTCTTTTCTCTTGATAAATTTGAGTTGTTTTTATCCCTACACCACATGAAGTCTTTCATGACTTTCCAGTACTCTAACTCATCGTCTTTTTTTGAGGAATTCTCTGACTTAATGTCAATTTTAATTACGAACTATGACACACTCCTAATAGTTGGCGACTTTAATTTTCATATAGATAATCAGTGTGACCTAAAAGTAAAAGAATTTATGAACCTCCTGGATTCTTTTGATTTCAGAGAGCTCGTTAATCAGCCTACAGATAAAGCAGGTCATACGTTCGACTTAGTGATTACTAAAGGACTTAAAGTTGATATAAAGCAGATCATTGATATTGGTCTATCAGACCATTTTCTTCTACTTTTTAATATAGAAATAATGATAAAACACACCCCCATGAGAAGCATATTGTTAAAAAACACTTCTTTGACTCAACAGCAGCTTTAAAACTTACAAACATTCTAAGCAATCAGTCCGTTTATAGTGCCAGCTATAATAGCGAGGATAATGTAAATAGTAAGGTGGAAAGATTTAATACTAAAGTGAGAGCTGCTGTTGACATAGTTGCACCTGAAAAGACAGTTAAAAAATCTTCTAGCATTGTTATACCATGGAAGACCCAAAGAGTGTCTGATTTAAAGAGAACATGCCGTAGAGCTGAGCGTAAATGGAGGAAGACTAAACTAACTATCCACTATGAAATATTAAAAGTTAAAATAACAGAATACAATAACACTGTCCGTCTTGAGAGGCGCTGCTATTTCTCTAAGATTATAAATAACAATGCTAGTAATCCCAGAGTCTTATTCTCACAATTGATCGCCTACTAAACCCAGGTAACTCAAAGGAATGCCTCCTAAGTACTTCCAGTAAAACCTGTGAGGCTATCGCTGTATTTTTCAATCAAAAAATTAATGATATTAGAAATAACATAGTATATCTCCCCAACACTAAGGATCCTCCTAAACCCCAGCATTCTGTTATAAACAAATTAAACTCTTTCACTAGGATAGATTTACCTGATTTACAAAAATAATATCTCAATTAAAACCCTCCACCTCGTCCTTGACCCAATACCAACAAATTTTTCAAAGAAGTATCAGGCGTGCTAATTGATAATGTTCTTGACATAGTAAATTGTCATTAGATATGGGGTCTTCCCAGACTGTCTTAAGACTGCTGTAGTTAAACCCCTACTTAAGAAACATAATCTTGACCCTCGCTCTTGAAAATTTTAGACCCATCTCTAACCTGCCTTTCTTAAGTAAAGTTCTGGAGAAGGCAGTCATTATGCAGTTAAATGACCACCTAAATAAATATGCTATTCTTGATAAATTTCAGTGGTTTTAGAACAAATCACAGCACAGAAACTGCACTCGTTAAAGTAGTAAATGATTTGCGGTGAATGCAGACAGAGGCCATTTATCTGTTCTCATCCTCTTAGATCTGAGTGCTGCATTTGACACCATTGATCATAATATTCTTAGAAATCGCCTTAGTCAATGGGTGGGCCTCTCTGGCAGTGTCTTAAATTGGTTTGAATCCTACCTGACAGGGAGAAAATTTTTGTTAGTTGTGGTAATTACAACTCAAAGACACATGATATCCAATATGGTGTTCCACAAGGCTCTATCCTGGGTCCGCTGTTATTCTCAATCTACATGCTTCCGTTAGGTCAGATTATCTCAGGGCACAACGTGAGCTACCACAGCTATGCTGATGACACACAGCTGTACTTATCAATAGCACCTGATGACCCCGATTCTCTTGATTCACTAACACAATGTCTGACTTGTATCTCAGAATGGATGAATAGTAACTTTCTCAAGTTAAATAAAGAAAACTGAAATCTTAGTGATTGGCAATAATGGATACAATGAGGCTATTAGAAATAAACTGGATACATTAGGATTAAAAGTCAAGACGGAGGTAAAAAGCTTAGGGGTAATTGTTGACTGTAATCTGAATTTTAAATCACATATTAATCAGATCACTAGGACAGCATTTTTCACTTAAGAAACATAAGTTAGACCTCTTATATCACTGAAAGATGCTGAGAAATTAGTTCACGTTTGTTTTCAGTCGACTAGATTACTGTAACGCACTCCTCTCAGGACTACCCAAAAAGACATAAATCGTTTGCAACTAGTGCAGAATGCAGCTGCTAGAATCCTAACTAGGAAAAGAAAATCGAACACATTTCTCCAGTTTTGATGTCACTACACTGGTTACCTGTGTCATTCAGGATTGACTTTAAAATACTGCTTATGGTTTATAAAGCCTTAAATAATCTCGCCCATCTTATATATCGGAATGTCTGACACCTTATATTCCAAATCGTAACCTCAGATCCTCAAATGAGTGTCTCCTTAGAATTCCAAGAACAAAACTTAAAAGAAGTGGTGAGGCTGCCTTCTGCTGCTATGCACCTAAAATCTGGAATAGCCTGCCAATAGGAATTCGCCAGGCTAATACAGTAGAGCACTTTAAAACACTGCTGAAAACACATTACTTTAACATTGCCTTTTCATAACTTCACTTTAACTTAATCCTGATACTCTGTATGTTCAATTCATCATAATAACTATTCATGGTGGCTCTAAAATCCATACTGACCCCTACTCTCTCTTCTGTTTCTTTGTGGTGATGGCCTGCGCCACCACCACCTATTCAAAGCATCATGATGCTCCAACAATGATGGATGGATTAAAAGCCAGAAGTCTACGTGACCATCATCATCAAGTCCTTCCGTGAGAACCCTAAATCCAAAGAGGACTGTTTCATTTATGTTAGGTAGAATGCCCAGAGTGGACTGGGCAGTCTAATGGTCTGGAATCCCTAAAGATTTTATTTTTTTTCTCCAGCCGTCTGGAGTTTTCTTTGATTTTTCTGTCCCCTGGCCATTGGACCTTACTCTTATTCTATGTTAATTAATGTTGACTTATTTTATTTTCTTACTGTGTCTTTTATTTTTCTATTCTTCATTATGTAAATCACTTTGAGCTACTTTTTTGTATGAAAATGTGCTATATAAATAAATGTTGTTGTTGTTGTTATTAATGCAGCCCATTGCTGTTGAGTTATATGAAAATTTCTACAGCTGGCAAGCACTGGTATTTTGAACTGGAAGGAAGACAGGACAGTTCCCTGGGGTGCTCCAGTATTGCAAAACCTTTTCTGACGCACTGTCCCTCAGCCTCAAACTGCCGTCTGTTGGTCAGGTAGTCCATGATCCAGGAATTACTGTGCCGTTGCAGAGAACACAGTACCGCCATTCATTCTACACACAATGTAAGATAGTTTTTCAAAGAAGCAATTGACTATAAATTTTTCAACAAGCAAGGCGTTAATGAGAAGCATGCAATTAATCAATTCATAGATTTTAGGGATCTATTTTGGGTCTGTTATTATTCTCAATCTACTTGTACATGCTTCCATTAAACCCAGTAATATGATCATTCATAAAGTGAATTACCACAGCTATGCAGAAGCTATACATATTAATTTATCAATATAATCAAATGACCCAGAGTCACTAAATCCTCTGATCCAGAAACTTTCTTTCATCATCAAATGGGAGAGCAATTTCCTCAACCTTAACAAGAGAAAGCCAGAAATTTGTATTGACAGCAAACAATGCGAGGACCTCAGAAATAAATGGCAACATATGGCTTTACAAATAAGGCCATAAGTAAACAATTTAGGTATCATTTTAGATTCAGAGCTAAACTTCAAATCATTAAGCATATTACTATGATGGCATTCTTTTACTCATGGCACAGGTTAGATCTCTTATATTACTACAGGGAGTGCAGAATTATTAGGCAAGTTGTATTTTTGAGGATTAATTTTAATATGGAACAAACACAGTGCTATCAGTCAATCCAAAATGTTAATAAACCTGAAACCTGAATGTTTCACAACGGAAATGTGAGTGTGAACATCATCAGGGGAATACATATGTGCACAATTATTAGGCAACTATTAGTGTGCAGATTTATTATGCAACTAAAGGAAAAATGAAAATTTTCCCATCTCACTTGTTTATTTTCATCTGTTATAATGAGAATAATAAACAAACACCTCAAAATTTACAAATAAACATCTCTGACATTTCAAAAAAAATAAATCAATCAATCAATGACCAATACAGCCACCCTTCTTTCCAATAACAGTCATAAGCCTTTCCATTCATGGAGTCTGTCAGTTTCTTGATCTGTTGACGATCAGCTTTTTGTGGAGCAGTGACTACAGCCTCCCAGACACTCTTCAGAGAGGTGTATCGTTTTTCTCCCCGTAAATCTAGCGTTTAAGAAGTGCCCACAAGTTCTCGATAGGGTTTAGGTCAGATGAGGAAGGGGGGCCATGTCATTATTCCTTCATCTTTAAGGCCTTTACTGGCTGGCCACGCAGTGGAGAACTTCGATGCAAGTGAAGGAGCATTGGCCTGCATAAAAATCATGGTCTTTTTCCTGTATCACTGTTTGAAGAAAGTGTCTTCGAAAAACTGGCAGTAGGTTTGGGAGTTGATTTTGAGTTCATCTTCAATGCAAAAGGTCCAACTAGCTCATCTTTAAAAATACCAGCTCATACCAGTACCCCACCTCCACGTTGGAGTGGAGCTCTGTGCCCATTACTGATCCACAGGTCCATCCATCTGGTCCATCAAGAGTCACTCTCATCTCATCGGTCCATAAAACCTTTGAAAAAATCTGTCTTCAGATATTTCTTGGCCCAGTTTTGACGTTTCAACTTATGTTTCTTGTTCAGTGGTGGTTGGGTTTCAGCCCTCCTTACCTTGGCCATGTCTTTGAGCACTGAACACCTTGTACTTCTGGGCACTCCGGGTAGGTTGCAGCTCTGGAATATGAAAGAACTGGAGGATAATGGGTTCCTGGTAGCTTCACGTTTGATTCTTCTCAAATCTTTGGCAGCTAATTTGCGTCTTTTGTTCTCAACACGTTTCTTGCGACCCTGTTGACTATTTGCAACAAAATGTTTGATGGTTCTGTGATCACACACCAATATCTTAGCAATTCCAAAAGTGCTGCATCCCTCTGAAAGACTTTTTACAATTTTTGACTTTTCAGAGTCAGTTAAATCTCTTTTTTGGCCCATTTTGCCTGAGGAAAACTAGCTGCCTAATAATTCTGCACACCTTGATATAGGGTGTTGATCTCCTTAGGCCACACCCTCCCTCATTACACAAATACACATCACCTGACGTGCTTAAATCCAATAAGCATTCAAGTTAATACAGCTTGGAGTTGGAATATACGCATTAAAAATGATATGTTCAAAATACTCACTTGCCTAATAATTGTGCACACAGTGTATAAGATGCTGAGAAGTTGTTGTTAGCCATATAAATTATTGCAATGCACTATCAGGATACGTAAAAAGACACAACTCATGTGCAAATAGTCCAAAATCCATTTAAAATCCAATTAAAAAAAAAAGAAAAAAAAAAAAAGAAAATTTGAGCATATCTTATATGATCATTACACTAGCTGCCTGTGTTTTGAAGGATTGATTTTAAAATGCATTTAATTATATATAAGGCTCTAAATAATCTGGCACCTTCTTATATTTTGTGGTGTTTGTCTCCCTACATTCATAATGATAATCTTAGTTCCTCCAGGTTCCTCAGTATTCCTAGAGGGAGTCTTAAATGGGTGAGATGGCATGCTATTTCACTTAATCAGTACAGATACACCAAGCCAGCAAGCCTGGACTTCCTCAAGGGCTAACCATGGCTGCAGCTAAGGGCCCAAGGTCAGGTTGGGAAACATGCACTGGTACAGGTCGTTGCCACATCTACCACACGACGAAACAGCTCAAGATTCTGGTTGGCAACCCCCCAGCCCAGGCAGACAAGCTGTCCAGTCCCACCCTCTGGAAATGACCAGGTCCAGCCACTCGGTCCCCAACAATGAGGATCCTGTGAGCTGGATCACCCTCTGGGAATCGAGGCACATGGCCGCAGTGCTGTATCTGATGCTTCCTCACCATCCAGGTAATGTGCCTCATTCGGGACTCCATGAGCAATCGCTCATTCAACACAAAGTCAAATCAGTGGTAGCCAAGGATTCTCCTAAGAGAGACAGTACCAAAGGAGTCCAGTCTCCAGTCACTGGACAGCGTCCATGTCTCACAATCATATAGCAAGACAGGAAGCACCACGATTCTAAAGACTTGGACCTTTGTCCTTTTGCATAGATATCGGGATCGCCACACACCTCCTTCCAACGACCTCATGACCTGCCATGCTCTCCCAATCTTTTTACTGACTTCACAGGAAGAGTCATCAGAGACATGAATGTCACTGCTGAGGTAAGTAAACCTCTCGACAAGGCTGACACTCTCTCCACAAACAGACACACTGCTGATGGCTGTACTTAGGTAATTAAAGGCCTGGATCTTGATTTTTATCCAGGACACTCGCAAGCTCAGACACTCTGACTCCTCGCTCAGTCTCTTGAGAGCCACGATCAGAGCCCCCAAATTAAGGCCTTGTTCACACGGGCGTTAAAATCGAGCGTTTTTTTTTGCGTTCGTAGCGTCCGGTGAGCGCGGATCAAGCGCCGAGTGTTTTCTACACGTAGGAGTCAATGAGAGTGTTCACACGGGCTTTGGTGACGGCGTTTGTCCGCAGCGTTCATACGGCATCAAAAAAACGTTGCATGCAGCTTTTTCTTGGCGTTCAAAACCCAACGAACGCAAAGAAACCGCTTCTAGTTCGTTTTCTGCGCGTTTATTTTACGCTTCGGAGGACCGGATATATATAAGTTTACATGTTGTATATGAAAAAATATTACTATTTTTATGTTTTCATATACAACATACAGTATATATTTTCATATTGCTTATTTTATTGTCTCGTGTAATTTGTAAACCATGAAACTATTAATTTATGTTCTAATACAATATTTGATAACGATTATGTAGGGGTGGCATTTCAGTGCATAACACCGGTGTAAGCGCACACTCGACTACTGTTTCCTTACCTCAAAGTGACAAGTAGTCTCTTCGGGCTAACACCAAGTCGCATATTGGTTGATCGGCGTGCAATGTGGCATTGCACCAGCTGCAGCAGACAATCAAAAGTGCAAACCGACATCCGACAGTAATTAAAAAACTTGCGCGGAAATTTTCGCATTTCTTCATAAAGCACAAAAAAAACTTCCTTTAACCCAGTTTTTCTCAAATAGTGGGGCGTGGCTCCGTCAAGGAGGTCGCGTTTGACCTCGGGGAACATGCTTTTTTATTTTTCTTTAAAATTTTTTTTGAATTTAGAATGCACTTTAAATCTTTTCTGTTACATTTAATAAAGCTATTCTTTGTTGTAAATTGGTCCATATTTCTTTCTTTTTATTCTCTTATACGTTAATAAGGATACAGTGTTAAGCAGAGGTGTACTTATAACAATTTTATAGACAAATGATACTATTTATAGTCGCGCGGGGCGCAAGATGTTTTCTTCTTCCGGGGGTGACAGAAAATAATTGAGAAGCACTGCTTTAACCCGACGTTGTGCAGTCAGAGGATGAACCCAGTAGCGGCGGCGATTTTTTCTCACCCTACGTCGCCGTATTACGAGTATTTTTACAACAAGAAGATTAATATCTAACATAGCAAAATGGTCCATATTGAAAGGAGGCACCTCAAATAAAACGACAAGGGCTTTCATATCCAGTTCCCGACACTGCCTTCACAGGTTAACACACAAACTACAATTTGGGCTGCAGGCTGACTTAGACAGAGACAAACGAACGCCGGTGTAGAAGTCAATCGATCGCCACCACAAAATGCAACATAAACGTCTAGGACGTTCAGAGCAAGTTCGTTTATCCAAAAACTTAACGCCCGTGTGAACAAGGCCTAATATATTTGCATGAAAAAAATATGCTCTTTCTTTTACAAAGAAATATTTGTGACTCTAGACTGTCCAATCAAGTCATCTTTAACTTTTTACCATTATCCCTGATATAACTTGTCAGCTGTCTCATGCCTTCCACAGTTTCCAGTGAACAGTGGCTTCTAACGTTGCTGCAAAAGGTTAAGTAAAATACAAACTGTCAGATGTATATGAAGAAAAGAGCAACTTGTGTTAGTGACATTTCTTCAGAAATGGTCAGTGACTGCATTATATAACTGATTACAGTTGAAGTAATGGTCAAGTTCACAAAGGTGATGACTTTGATCAAATGGTAAACTGTGATGCCACTTCTGAATATGCATGAAGTAACAAGAGCTTTCACTGTCATTCAAAACAGACATTCAATGATCAAGGGCACAATATGAGTTATTAGATATAGATGAGCCCTTAAAGAATTCGTATTCATTCGTATGTGGTGATATGTGAGATGTAAGTGAAACAGAACCCGGACATGCACAGTAACTGATACACAATGAAAACAAAACACAAGGCACACTTGTAGACTGGTGTCAGTTGTGACTAGCTGCTGGTTTTCTTTCTCTTTGTGTTTCTTTTTATTTTTTCTTAGTTTAACCATAACAGTTGAACATACCAGATATTTTGAAAATTAGGTGCCAGAGCAAGGTTTTTTAAATGTTTCATTTCCCTGTCCTCCTCTCTCTTTCTCTCAAACTAGGCTCAGACTTTGTTTTTTTAATGTTTGACATGCTCAAAGGGCTATCAAGTAACATTTGAAGCTTTAACATTGCATACTCGCAGATGATCTCAAATGCTTTTTTTAAATTTTTTTGTGGCTATTGTGTGCTCATTTAATATTTGCTGCTCTTGTGTAGTGGATATTCAAGTTTAGGCGACACCTATGTTTTGAGGTTATGCCCTGGTATTTCTTGTAGTTCTTGCAAAAATAAAAAGAAAAAAGCCATTGACCCCTCCCCCAAGTCATCCCTACAAGCAAGTATAAACAAACACTTTAAAAATCTAATACAAATCACCTCTTTAAACTGGCTTTTTCTTGAACTGTTTTTATGGCATCACTAACATTCCCTCAAAATTTGGGTGTATACTGCTTCCACAAAAAGCTATTTTATTTTTGTTTTACAGATTGGTTGATAATCCCTACTTTTGTATGTGTGTGTGTTTTTTGTTTCTTAAAGTATTCAATGCTATACTCACATGAGATGTTGGGAAAATGAAGATAGCTCCACAGAGTATCTGGTTAATTGTGACACATTCATGGAGTGTAGAATGCCCCAAGGAAGAAACCCTTGAAGTTTATTTTCTCCAGCACAATGGTGATTTGTATTTTTCTCTCTTCCAAGGCCATTGGATCAAAGTTTTTGTTATTAAGCTGGACATTTTGATTTTCTAAATAACTGTTCTTTAGTTTTTTTTTTTTTTGTTTTTTTTTTTATAACTTTCTTTTGTACTTTTTCTTAGCCAATATTACTGCACGGCACTCTAAGCTGCTTTTTCATGTAGGAAAATGCACTACATAAGCAAATGCTGTTGTTATAATAAATGATAAAAGGTATTTGCCACATTTTAATGTAAGCCTGCTTGTGAATATATTCTAAATTAAATCAATCTTTAGCAATGCATTCAAAGCCTAATGTCCCAGTTATGTAGAGGTCATGGTTTCATTTTATTTTGTTGCATCTTTGTCTCCTGTGATAGTCCTGTTAAAAAAATCGTTTTATGAAAAATGACAAAACACAAATACACAATTCAACTTACATTGATTTTGGTGTTATTCCAAATAGTATGAATGCTTCCTATAAATGGATAAAAACAACTCCAAAATGACCTATGATGCCTTTAAGTAATCAAAAACTCCATCCTGTTACTGTATATGTCAAAGACAAGGCTGGGTCTTCTACTGCTGAAACTTTCCATACCAATGATCAATCATTAAGCCTAATCAATAAGTGTTGTCAATGAAAGGCTGTTGAATGCGACCAAATTAAATTATGTTCTAGCTGTTTTTTTTTTTAAACTCTCAATGTTTGATAGCAGCACAGAGGAATCAAAAAATGTTAATTAGTGCAATTAGGTGAATAAATTGAGTGCAAACAGATTCTTGCACGTTAATCACAATTATGGTCACATATGGCTTAATCCTTCAGGCTTTAATTACAATGTTATGTTGCATTTTGCACCGAGAATGCAACACTGTATTTTTATTGTTAATACTTACTGTATCTCATGTAAGACACTTCTGAATTGAAATGTGACTCCAAAACAGATTACTTGCCTGAATATTTTCAGTTCTGTGATACATAAAAAACCACAAAATAGACTTGCATATCACGTGACTTTTGAGTGACAGTTAAGATCAAGAAAAGAATAAGCTGTTAAAAAAAATGTATGTAAATAGCTAAAATTAATAAAAAAAAAAAACACACACACACAAAACACGATATTGCATGCATATAGGTCAATTAGTGCTAGCAACTTTAAGAAGCCACTATTTTACTTTTATTTGAAAACAGCATTTTATTAACTATATACTGTAGGAGGAGAATGTGCATCCTGGGAGGGAATGAGGATGGTTTATTACCCGGACGGAAGGCCTGAGTGGAAAGATGAATTGGCTGGCTGGACGAAAAGATAAGTTTGGATACAGTCAGTATAATATAACAGATGGAACAGTGGAAACACAGTCTGGAGCAGTTCCACACCCCCATATGCCAGGTGGCAGTGGTCCTTGTATGGCAGCCCAGTTGGGACACCTGCAGGTGTGCTTGGGAGTTGGAGTCCAGAAGTACAGTAAATGGGTACCAATAGAGGGTGCTGTTGGGGAAGGACCTACTTTCTTTATGGCCTGGAAGCGCTTCCAGAGATTTGCATCATAGCATTGGAAGCATTCCTGGGTCTGGTTTACAACGGAGCCCACTGCCTCACATCAATGAATCAGAGTTAGGAGGCAGCAGCCAAAACTCAACAGGATTATAAGAGGAGGAAGAATTGGTTTATTTTTGTGCATTGTGCAACTGGTCTTGGAAAGGTGATTGTGGAAATGTGCCAAGGATAAATAAATATCTGTTATTTTATCTTAAACTTACTGTGTTTGGGTTTGGTGGCACCCCCTGTTGGTTACAATACATACGTAAAAATTGACAGTGGAAACGCTAATTTATAAGACGATGAAAAAAAAATTTAGCCTTATAAAGCTCATAAAAAACACAAGTTTAAGTTATGAATGGCACTTTGGCCTTTAAAAAGTAATTAGATATTCATTGAAATTTTGATTATAATTATAAAGGCTTCAAATGTGAAAATGTTTTCACAAGTTATAGATTTTTTTTTATAAAGCTTAATATATAAAAGAAATGTTTAGAAAGAACTTGTATCCCTTATTTTTTCAAAATTAACACTGTCATGTGAGAAAAATGAAAATGGTTACTTTAAAGCACCTGGTAACATGAAATTGTTCTTTTGCATTTTAGAAATTCTAATAATGGGTCTGTAAAACATATCACAATTTAATGATTTTCCAGCAATTTTCAGTCACAGACTTCATTTATATAATCTTAAAGGTTGGGGTCACTTGTCGTGTGTGACATACACAACGACTCAGTCCAACTATTCTGCAAATTGCTCAGACAAAATCAAACAGGTTAAAAATTGCCTTAAATTCTAGATGTAGGCTGTGTGTTTAATATCCACTCAGAAAGACAATGCATATAAATGCAGCAATGAGTAATAAAGAACATGGATGTTTTGGACCTCACAAACAGAGAAGAGGCTCATCTGTTTGATGTATCACAACAGACTTAAAAAAAAAGCCCAAAGATTGTAGCCACTTTGCATGGGGTCCGAGTCTATCAAACAGCAGGTTATTGGCTGTCAAGAAAACAGACATGCTCACAGTACTTTGGAAATGCGAAACTGTGCCAGCAAGTCATCATGTACTCGGGCAATTTGACTTCCTCAGTGATTTCTTGGCATGTAAACTGAAATATTCAGGCCAGAAGTTCCACAACTGCAGCTGCCAATTTTGCTTTAACCTCCAACTGGAAGTCCTGTAATGCAACATTGGCTTTACATTGTTGCAAATAATTACACCAAGTTATATGAAACTCTTATGAATACTAAGACATACACTTTCCTCTCAAATGCACTGAAATTAGAAGGGATGTGAAAGCAGACTGAATTTACCTAGTGACAAAAGTTGAAATCATATTTACACTACAAAATTTTTTGGAACCTCTCAAATTTACACAGTACATAAACTATTTCAATTGATAGCAACTTCTAATAGGACAGCTTTTAACAGCAACATATATTGTTCTTGTTTACTTGAATACTAAGCAAGTGTTTATGCAAGTCATCTGACCACAAAAAAGGTATTTTTCTTCATTTAAAATCAAAAAGTATACAATGTATTATCAGCAATATAGAGACTTATAACATGACATGGTTAAAATGCTTGAGCATCATGAATTACAAAGCAACTGATATATATATTTAGCAATATAATAAAGGATCTCAAAATATAAGACTAAAAATAAATATACACAGTGTGCACATTATAAAAGATTTTTTTCTTAAATACATACATTTCTCAGTAGATATATATATATATATATATATATATATATATATATATATATATATATATATATATATATATATATATATTTCAGATTATAGATAATGAAAACCACAGTGTGTTTTTGGTCATGCTTGACACATTTATATGTTGAAAATACTAATTTGAAACAGTAAAAATCCTGTCAAGATTTAAATATTCCTGGGAATTCGTGATTAAAACACTCGTTATCATACAAATGTAAAGGTGTTTCTCAAAATCATTTATATTTTTATGATAAAATCTAAAATAGATTAAAAAAACTACGAAAGACTAACCCATATCCTTAACATCACAATTTATCAAGATATTTAACAAATAAATGTGAGTTGTTTCTAAGATTAGTGATTATTTCCATTCTACTTTCAAATATCTAAAATTGATCATGCAGTCTGAGGGCAGAGTATATTCAATGATTTGCAGAAGCCAGTTGAACTCAATCTACAATACAAGGTTTGTAGGTCTGTGTGAAAGAATTTCAGTCAGAGTGACCCAGTTTCCATACAGCTGTGACAGCCAATGACGCCATGCCACGTGCTCAGCATACAGGTGTACATAAAGCTAAGAGTTGATTTTATAGCCTACATAATACAGCAGAGGCTCGACAAGAAACTTTCACCAAAAAGATGTTGCCTTCTAATCTTACACAGAGATCAGCATTATAATAAATGTGAATCCTGTAAATAACAGCTTTGTAATTTTAACAACAACATTCTGGCAATCATTCATTTACTGAAAACTGGAATCCATAATATACACAA
This sequence comes from Polypterus senegalus, assembly GCF_016835505.1. Lineage (NCBI taxonomy): Eukaryota > Metazoa > Chordata > Cladistia > Polypteriformes > Polypteridae > Polypterus > Polypterus senegalus. Next base: position 80,845,966 of record NC_053157.1, read on the forward strand.
AAAGAATATATAATTTAGGTCATTTTTATGAAAACATTTTGGTGAATATTTGTAAATTTGTAAACGAAACCTATATATTGTTTGTTATTGCTGAATATAAAATGGGAAAAACAAAACTATCCAAAAAAGAAAAATTAAAATCAAACAAGACACAGGAAAATAAAATTGCTCAGCATTTCTGCTGCTACAAATAAACAGAAAATCTAACTTATCTAGTTATTTTCATTATTGTTTTCTTTAAAAGCTTTCATAGGGACATAATAAGGTAAACTTAATCAGTCATAAAAATATTTTCTTAACAAGTGATACTAGAAGGAAGCCCTGGATTAGTAAATTGAACATAGCAGGGAATTAACAGCTGGGAAAACATGTCCAGAATAGAATTGCTGTAAAGGTCTGACTTATTAAAAGAAACACAATTGAAATTTTTTAAGCAGAATGCAATACAAACCTGTTTGGAATACAACAGTACTTTTCTTGCATCCTGACAGAAGCTGGAGGTTCCGAAGCAATCCTTTTGCTGTAAGCTTAACATGGATGTTAGTCAAGGAGAATTTCGGAGACCATAACATCTTTTCAATCCAATAGTAAGGCTCCAATATAGGAAAACATCAATTAGCTACCACATTATACTTTTTTGCTTTTAAATTATCACATGCTAAAACAAGGTCTAGACAGCCATTAATTCAATCCTGGCAACACAGTAGAAAAAGCGCAAATCTAGCAGCTCCTGGAGACATACTGTTGTCCCTTACTCCAAATCAGCTATTTATCCTTTTCCACCTACCCAATTACTTCGACAGGAGCCAACAGCAAAAAAAAAAAAAAATCTTCTTGGAGAAGTGGCAAGTGGTATTCTAATACCAGCAAGCAAAAGAAAGAAAGAAAGAAAAAAAAGACAAGACCATTCCTTTGATTCACAGAGCAGTGATGCTAGCCTCAGAATTACATCACCGTGTTCATAGTTAATGCTTTCACAGACTCTGTGCTGCTAGATGTAAATGAAAGCAAAGAGGGGAGGAGAGGAGGGGGTTGGGTGAAAGGAGCCAGCTACAGTGGGTGGTCTTTACAGTGAAGTGAATCTTTGCTTTTATTGGTCTGGTAAAATGCTGTAGTCCTTTGCTCTATGTAACCCCATTTTTACAGAAATTATTGCAGCTTACTGTGAGAGACATACTAAGAGAGATGTCAAAATGTATTTTGCCTTCATAATTTTCCATTAATACCCCCTCCCCCCAAACTCCATTTAACAGATATAACATTTGAAGATTAAACCTGCACAGGGTTGCATTTCCAAATACCATACCAAAAAGAGATTGTGTTAAACTGGCATCCAATAATAAAATGTGTCAACAAATCGTCACTTTATTGTCAACATAAGGAATGCAGTCACACGTTTTAAATCAGAAATGCTGTGATTCATTTGCACATAATGAATCCACTTTGGCTATGAAAAATTGTTAACTGACACCTGACAACTTGCAGGGTGGACACTAAGGAAACTAAAACACAGAATGACCTTGATGACAAACTGGATTTTGAAGATAAACCCTATATGCTTTTTAACTTTTCCTTCTGCTGAAATCTTTATCTCTGGCTAGACCATCGAAGCAATAAGCGTATACAGCACATGTGACATGTCCTCACAGCCCACTCTCATTCCTAATTAATTCTCTATATTAAGTTCTAGCTACCTTCTTTTCATCTTCACTATACTGTTCTGGCAATCATACAAACTTCCTGCTAAGCACCAGGGGCTCCACTCTAAGCAGCCCGACTACTGACATTATCTTTGGGCACCAGACTGATCTTGCAATCTAATATTCTTTATTTAAGTACATTGCATGGGATACTGTGAAACAAGGTATTTCAAGGCATACACACACACACACACACACACTCATTTCAAGTAACTTCAGGGTTAAAAATATTTTGGATTTGAGGACACCAGATCATCCAGAAACAAATACACAAGTAACAGTGAGAACAATGCTTGGACCAAGATTTGAACAAATTGGCTACAGCTACAGTATATAATACAGATGTCTCAGGATTAATATATAGCAGGCTAAGGCAATGCCAATTAAAAATGATTGAATACAAATAGGGAAGAACTGAAACTTGTGGCTTCAAACACAGTAAATTGATTTGGACACTTTCAGTTTCAAAGAAGCTACATGTAAAGTGCACATACAATTTTGGCATTAACCAGACGAAGTAACTGCCCATAAACTGAAACTTTGTGATAAATTTTTAAATAATGTGCATTAAACAACAGCAATACACAATGAGTTATTCTGGAGAAACATGTATTTCAATCTTGCAGAAAAATAAATTCCACGTTATCCTATACATGCCCGTCTTTTCAGGCACACACTTGATGAAACTTAAACAGCCAAAAAGACTTTTTTGCTTTACAAAATAAAAATCTTTACCTAATTTTAAACTGTTATAAAAAGTTACTGGTCAAAAACAAATTCTTTCAAAAAAGCACAACTAAAAGTGTGTTATAAATAATGATTAATCACACAAAGTAGTAAACAAACCAACACAAATTTAGATTTCCACTGTATGTGCTATGCTTTTGGTGCCATTCATTTGTTAGGATTTAACAAAAGAAGATATCTGGTCAAAAAAAGGTATAGTTGAGAGATATTTCTACAAAAGGAGCCACCTTTGAAAACAGTTTACCGAATACCAAAACATATATGCAACTCACCAATACAGGCCAAAACATCAGAAGGGAAAACTCCCTGCAATTACATTTTTAAAAACATGTCTACTGGTTAAAAAAGTTAAGTATCTAGCAATATTTATTGCAGCAAATCACTAAACTGCACAAGTGTCATTCAATTTGGTTACTTAGTTTTGATTTCTTGTAGATGCACAAAGTCCTAATATCTCATTCATTTTAATTACTATCAATTCTAATATAACCAGACAAACTGTAATACTAACATTAAAAGAATATTTAAGGAAGATAGTGTATGATAAGACACACTTAAGAACTGTCTTAATTTTACTGAACACTTTGCCATGAAATTGACTTCAGTACAAATGAACACTATAAAAGAGCAAAACTGTGCCGAGCTTTTTCTGCAGTTTTATTGCTGACGTTTAACTAAATATAGAATAATCTCTAAAAAAAATTATAAAGCATGCTTCCAACCTCCCCCTCTCTCTCATTAATGCCAGATACTGGGTTGCCATACTCCGAAATAGTAAGAAAGGTACAAATGCCTTTAGTTATTAGTCTATATATTACATTGCAAGTGTATAATATGTAGTACAGGTAAAATTTTAAAAGAGCATTGGCAAAATTGTAATGCATTATGAGAAACTTAATAAAACAGTCAGTTTTAACCTTTGTTCAATTACAGCAACATGTATTATTACTGCCCTATTTAGATCATCGTTATTTTACATTGTATCTTTTAAAGGTGACACCACAAAACATTCCAAAATACAATTAGTGACTTGTACTAAAATTGTGTAGTTTATAGTTTTGGGAAAGTGGAACAAAAGGTAAGTGAAGTGATTGAGTATCAGTTACACAGCGCATCAGAGAAAAGTCTATAAATTGTACCAGACTAGAATATCTAGTCAGTCTTCCAAACACCACAGCCGCACTCTCTGCTCTAAAACTCAAATAATTTCATTTGGTCAAACATTCAAGAATGTTCCAAAAGTATTCTGTAAAAATTTGTGGGAACAAAAGGTCCTTGTATCCAACACAAAAGTCCTTTTAGATTTCAAGCTCACTGAACAAGTATCTGCTATTTGATTTATGTGGGATGCTAAAAGAACTTCCCCCATCTATGGACAATTCTCTCATCAGCTGTACACTTCTGCAAATGTTGATCAGAACAATCAGAATTGCTGAAAAAATACAAATCCTTATAATTCCAAAAAGCCCCTACAAAAGTAAATGTATAAAATATATTATAGTGAGACTTTTAGTTTTCAAGAAAATGTGTTGTTTTCATTGACACCTACCTTTGCTTTTAGTTTCAAATGACTAATCACTAGGCCGACACGTTATTCATCACCAATTTTTCAGATTTTATATAAATGATCAATGAATGGTGAGAAGATATGAAATTAAGTTTTGAGGTCTTTCTAATCTAAGATGCATTTGTAAAGTGTTGATAAACTCTACCTGACTTTTTCCTCTTTCTCCAAGATCCAACATTAACATCCGAAACTTCTTAAATATAATGGGTGAGTGGTGTTCATGAGGCACCAAGTGGCTTATTTTAATCTTGAAAAGCCCAACACTTAAGGCACTTAAAAGAAAAACTTGCACAGCATTTCAAACTAACTAAAATGGTGTGAAGGATCCAACAACAAATTCTTAAATATAACAATAATCTGAGCTCTGTTAAAAGATGGTGCAAGGAAGTACAGAATGGATATGACATTGACAACATTTACCTGATTCCTACTAATATTAATTATCCAAATTGCATGGAGATGCCTAATAATGCTAAAATGTGAATAGTATAACTAATGAGGCAAATACAATTTACTTCCATTTTTGTTACTTATTGACCTTTTCACTTTATAGTTGCTGAAATAAGTACTGATTCATCTGTTTTATACAACACACAGATGCATGGGGCCTGAAACTTGACTGAAAGAGTCAAGTAAAAAGGAAACCAACCTTGAATGGGACACCAGTCCACTGTAGGGTACACTTATGACATGCATGTGCACAGACTGACACTAGATTTATTTTGTGTCATCAGTAAACACAACAGAATGTATTTGGATCAAAGAATGTGCAAACTACTTACTTTACAAGTCAGCCAAGTTTTATCAAAAACTCACAGACACAAAGTAAATTTTTAAGGTAGTAATTTAACACTTTTGAACTCCAATGTGCAAAACTCAGTATGATTTTTCAGTAAAACAAGAATGACCCAATCATTCTCAAAGAATACTCCTATAAATGATTGGTTTACAGTGAACCCTTCATTTAACAAGATCAGTGGAGAATACTGAAGGATGCTCTTTTGTCAAAACTTTCCAAGTAGCATACAATTTCTTAATCTGTAAAACTGATATTCTAAATTGAATAAAACTTTATTTCTACAAAATATATATATTCTCGTTTGTTGAGGAGTGGAGCGGGAGAAAGGAAAAAACAACTGTCAAAATGGGTCCCTCATAGAATCCTGTAGATGGGCAAGGTTCTCTGGGAGCTGTGATGACCGTGTTCGAGGCAGCTCTGATCCTGGTTTGTGATCGAGAATGCAACAACGCTTTGAAATCCAGAAGCGGCGTCATTCAAAGAGGTGCAAGGGCGCTCTCTGGGAGCTACAGGCGGCCACAACTTGGACCCATTGGTTTGACCCTAAGACACTACTCTAGTTATTTTTGCACCAATTTTATGTATTTATTTGTCAAATTATTTATTAATTGCATGCACTGTATTTGCACATTTTCCCCCCACTTTTAACTCTTATTTTAAAAAATGCTTTGATTCTGAGTTTTAAAATGTTATTTGTCTGCTACATTTGTCATTGGTTTATCCTGGTCATGAATATTGATGTCATGGGGTACAGAAAGTTGCAGGCTGCAGGAACCCTGAGTATCACAACATAATAAAATCTTTGAATACTGGCATAATAGGCAGCTTTTCATAATTTGTTTCATACTCTCATAAATAAAATCATCATGAATTTGTTTTTTACATTTCAATAAGTTAAAAAAATTACATTTCAATAAGTAGTAGAAGCACCAAATGGCAACATGCTTTCAATATAATTAATAAACAGAAAAAATTAAATGCTGAAAAAAAAATATTAAAATATGTAAAACCTGCTACCAAATTTTAACATAAAGCATGTGCTCAACCTTTCTTTTCCTATACAAACACACCATTTAAACTGGACACTCTAATCATACCACTTGCTTTTCAAGTGAGGGTTGAATGCTTTATTTTCATAGATTGCTGCTGAAGCATAGTATTGTACTTGCAATGTTATTTTATTTGAATATTTTGTGCTCTGTTATGTTTTGTTTCCAAATAAATGATTTACATTTTTAAAAAGGTTTAAACACAACAAGACACAAAGATTTTTTTTTTTAAATGGAGTAGCTCCACAAATGTTTTGTTGCTAATTAACAAATGATTTTAACAAACTCCAACAGCATAACAGAGCAGAAACCTATACACTCCCAAGTATAGGGGCTTAAAATCTGTTAAGTTTTTCCTCAAACATTCTCTGGAACATTTAATGCACGTTATCAGTCTCACTCTAATTGTAACTGATCCACTATTGAAACTGCTACAGCTAGTTCAGAGTCACAGGGAGCCTCTCAGAATATACTTTCTAAATTCTTAAGATTCAGACAAACATGAAACATTAAAACACAGGTACTTTGAGAGCTGGCAAAATTATTACTGAGTTTAAAAGAACAGAAAGTACTTCTATTAATTTTCTGAATATTTGTGTTAATTATAGAGCAAGCTAACTCGGTGTAGTTTATGAACTTAAAATAAATAATTATTCACATTATTTACAGAGCTCTGGTGAGCCTCAGACAAGGGTCACACCCCCCGCTAAGTAAAATTTTATTTAAGAAATACATATCTATCGCTCTATTACTACAGATCATTACTTAGCAACATACTGAGGAGTCCACAAATTTAACAGATCTCAATCCAAATGTTCTCAAAAGTAAATAAACTATTCATCCATTCATCTTCTGAAGAAAGGCTGTTCAGTAAAAGGATGAATCATAGCCTATTATTTCAGCAATGGGTACAAAGGCAGCAAACCAGATAACCAAAAGGAATGTTTTTGTATACAGAAGTTATACACTTATTTACATCAAATATACTCATAAAACAACCAAAATAATATCTATGAACTGCTGGTTCATAAAATACACTGATGGTAAAACCAACATTTATATAAAAAAAACCTGAAATACTGTATCTTTTGGAAAATCTTTGGGCTGTTTTTTTAGTAGCAAACACAGGCAGACATTATTATGCTGAGCCCCTTTAAATGGTGAACACCAATGTGAATGCCAACAATATGGTGTTTACAGTGTGTGTACACTTTTATATAAAATAAAATACAGGAAACTGACATATTTAGGAGAAGGTGACTTTTAGCAGTTAGGCAGTGAAGCTTGTTTGCCCAAAACCACAAGCTATATTCTGCTATATATAAAGTTTTTAATTATTGCTTATTTATGTTACGGACTGTACTGAAAATTTTAGGAACAAATCTGTTCAAGTATACCTTGTTCTTTTGTTTTAAATATTACCTGGTATATGATTTTTCAAAGGCAGACCTTTTTGCTTGAGGGACATACGAGAGGAAGCCCCTGATAATAACTGATTTTGAACAGCAGGTGGCTTGTTACCTAAAATAAACCAAAACAATAATAGTCACTCATTTAATGAACGTGCAAAGTATACATGAAATATGTAAAAATAAATTTACCACCCTAAGCAGGCATTTACTTAAATATTTTCTAAAAGCATAACTTATTATCCATATTCAAATGTTAGGAGAGTACATGTTATATTTCCTTAATCATAAAGTTGCAGATTGTTACGTATACATTCCATAACAGCTGGTTAATCTT